>NC_056744.1:2404785-2756212 GCF_019279795.1 Protopterus annectens | reverse complement strand
CGAGGACAGTGGACTACCCACAGGTCATGACTGCAGCAATGTAGATCCTCTAACATCTACATTTATGGTAGGTACAAAACTGTACTTTTTAGTTAATATTTACTTGAGATTTAAGGTGGAATGTAATGAGTTTTTGAGGGAGGTTTTTACAGTCAAGGTGGTTTTTGAAGCTTATAACCTAGGTTGGGAGGGTGGATTGAGATATGAAAAATAAGTGAGGGGTTGGCTGTGATAACGTCAAGCTGTGATTGATGTGATGAGGAAGCATTGGATCTACTCAGTTTAGAGACAGTTTGTGTGAGATTAAATACATTGAGAAGTTCAAGCATGCAGTTTTGTGAGGAGCAAAGGAGTTTGAGGTTAAAGTTACCAAGAAGAATAAGATTTTTTATGCTCCAAATAAAGGAGATGGTCTTTGAGCATGTTGTTAAGCTTTTGTAATGAAGTATGAGGCTAGAGATAGCTTTCCAATTCTTCTAGCCATTGCCTAAATAGAAAGTGGATTTTTGGTTCTGTTTTTGTGTTAACTTGGTCACATAAGCACGTATAATCTTTATAACACCTTGTGATCTTCATAAAAGTAAATGTCTGCTAAATTAGTTCTAGCGTTGTATTGATTACTGATTTTTCTTAAGTGCTGCTGTTTTGCATTTTTCTTAATGAAAAGTAGAGTTAACATTTTATGGCTTCTCCCCCGGCAAGCATGCAGGAGTTCTAACAACTACACCTCTTCTGACTTTTCATCTAATCCACTTTAAATGAGTGCCTGGATTCAAAGCTTCCAAGTTTCTGCCAAATTTGCTTGAAGCTCATGTACAACTGTTGATGCAGTTGAGTGGTATGTTGGCTGTCAGTTTTATTACTGATGTTTCTAAAGAAGCATTAAACAGCATTGCTCTGCTTCTGAAAGTACATGTCTGTAAATGTTCATTAAATTGTTGTAGTAGCAAGTGCAATCTGTACATCCAGCCATTCTACAAACCTTCAGGCTCCCTCCTCACACTCTGTAAAATCCACCCTTGGTGTGTGAAGCACTGCCGTGCTTCTGCAAGTACATATCTTTAAATGTTCATTAGACTACTGTTGTAGCAAGTGCAATATGGGACACATCCTGCAAGTGATACTGCACATACAGCCAGTCTACAAACCTTCAGGCTCCCTCCTCACACTCTGTACAATCCACCCTTGGCATGTGAGGTGTACAGATGCACCAAAACTCACAAATTCCTTGCCATTAGTATGGTCAATGCTACACGTGTCTGCTGTGGATCTGGTAGTAATTTTGGTTGGCTTTAACTTCTTTTTTAAGCAAATAAGTGCTCTGTTGGGGACTCTCTCTGTTTCTCTAGAGATTTTATGTAAAATCTTTGCTTATATTGGTCAGAAACTGCAAATGAAGTTGTGGATTGCAAATGTCATATAAAGACTCTCACTCTAGTTGCCTCTTTCTTTGGAGGGCGGGGCTGAACGGAATGTCTGGTCATTTTCTGTTTGATTTTTACCCAGAAAACCAGAAAGGGAGTAAGCAGGATTGGTAATAACTTTGCTGAACAAGTGTTCAAAGCTAATTCTGATTTAATCTTTCTTTTGTTTCTTTCTCTTCTACTCTTATTAAGAGGAAGAGAGTACCATCCTTTTCTGAGGAAATAAATTTATCTGGCCTTGATAATTTAAGGACTGGATTATGCTTCACTGATTCCTTTCTCCACAAGTTGACCATTATCTACCGTTCCAGTTTACATCCTTGTGGGTTCCCTTAACGCCTTCAGCAGTGACTCTGATAGTCAAGACAGGGTCTTGCTCCTTTAGAGCTCTACTAAGGAAGTCGGTTCATTTTGGGGCCTTAATTTTTGTCATGAAAAAAAAAATCCCCACGTGAGAGCGCAGCTTCTGTGACATCTGTGTTTCTGTCTTGGTAAACTTTGTCTTTGATTTTTGAGCAGCAAGGTTGTTAAATAAATTTTGCACAGTGCTCTGTAGAGGCAACGGTGAGTCAGCAGTGACACTTTTTTCCTGTCAGAGTGGTACTTTAACTGGTCCTTAATCAGTCTGTCTAGCTATCTTTATTCAATTTTAGTCATCTTAAAAGGCAGGAAAGGATTTTTTTTCACCTTCTGGAAGCTTATGGGCAACTCTAGTCTTATCTGCCAAGATCCACTGAATTCTGGTAGTCTAATTGCTCATCTCTTTAGGACCAAGTGGGCATGACAAGCTTAGTTAAGTGATAGGCAGTCTGCTTCACATTTTATAATTTGAATAGGAAGCACATAAAAGGAGCTATCAAAGCCAATTTTCACAAAAAAGGCCCAACCACAACAGCTTTCAGAGCGTTTCTGCAGTACCACGGACAGAAGTGCACTTTATCCAAACACTGCAAGTTTAGCTTCCAATGAGGAGGGCAGACTTTGCTGCTGTCCTGAATGGCATAGGGTCTTATTCTGTTCATCATGGGGGTAGTTTATTACTTTTCTTGACCAAGGTAGTCCAACTAGGTTCTGATAGACCCTTTTCAATGGTTGCTCAGGGAGAAAAGCTCCAGCTACAAAACTGACAGGTTTATGTAATGGGAAATGTAAAGCTTAAAGTTTCAATATGGACATAATTGGAAGGCAGCAAAAAAAAATATCTACAGCCAATACAATATATTATATATTAATACATGAATGTTTGGCATATACAGGTTTACAATGTCAGTTTGCAATTTTACATTTATGGGTCAGAGAAATATGAGAGAGGAAACATGGGAGGTATGTGCAGAAAGCATAAAGAAGATGAGTATGTCAGTAGTATATACAGATTTGGAGATGACGTTGTACTGAAGTTGATGTGGATGTAGAAGGTAGTGTATGTAAAGGCCAAGTGGATAAGGAGTTGTACTGCAACAGTTATCCCTAGAGTGGGCGTAGTGTTTGTATCTAGTTACCGAATAGGTACATATTTAAGAAGTGTTAATACTGTACTGGTGTGGGCACCACACATTCCCCAAAAGTAGGCAGAGATTAGGAGGAAACAAGTCATGTATCACAGTCCAAAATTTAGTACGCCATTGCATCCAGGGGGTACCAGACATGTGAGCCACCAAAACAGTGCAACATTTTCTCTGCAGAGATGCTAAGGACTGAAAAATAATTGCCATTTATGTCCCTGGGGACTTTACAGACTGTAGACAGGGGGGCAGTTATGCTTGGCTCTGTGATTAGGCATACTTATTAGAAGCTATCCAGCAAAAAAAAAAAAAAAAAAGATTTGATGTACTGCTGCCCTTTTTTTAAACATATATCATCTTTTGTTCCAGACTGTGTGGAGTGTGATAAACGTGTAACTGCTACTGTAGGAAATGCAAATAAATTTCATCTATGTATAGTTTAACAGCTGTTCTAACACTGTGAAGTGCACCAATGATGTGACTAGCGTAGATAATCATCAACTCCCTTCTTCCAATTTCTTCTACATGGTTTTGGGGTGTTGTGCTGTCACCATCTGTCTCGATTTTAATGCCACACTCCTGCCTTCAACACTCATGCCTGACTGTCACAGATCTTCTCACACAATCCATCCGCCTCTTTGCTAGATGTCCTTGTGTCCTATAACTTTCTTTCTGTCCCAAATCTTCTTTATTGCCATTTTGTCTTCTGCATTTTTGCACAAGTGCTCAAACCACCCTGATCTGTTCCTTTGATCTTTTCTGCAATTGGAGCTACTTTGACTTCTACTCTTATGTCCTCATTTCTTTCTGTCCCGCGATGTGTATCCTATCACCCTTCTTAGGCACTTCATTTCCATCACCTCTAGCTTTCTCATCTGGTTTACCTTTGCTGCCTAGGTTTCTGTACCATACAGTAGTACTGGTCGCACCACTATCTTGACCACCTTACTTTTCAATTTCTTTGGCATTCTTCTGTCATACTCTACACTTGGCACACTATGCCATTTGGCTGCAGTCTCTCTGCTTCTAACTTTTACCTATTCTTTCAGACAACCCTTTTCCTCAACCAAGCCTCCCAAATACTTGAAGCTGTTAACCTGTTTCACCATCTTCCCTTCTGTCTCAGTTCTCAGCTTCTTCTGATTTCCCTAGCTTGCTGACATTGCCACTGTCTTATCTGTACTTAGTTTCATCCCATGTGCCTTCATTTATGCATTCCATTCCCATGTCCTTTGCTGAAGCTTTTGCTCATTCTGCCTGTAATGCCACATCATTTTCAGAGAGCAACTTTGTTGATCTGTCCCATCCAACTTGGTTGCTAATGTAGTCCATCACCAGCATGAACAGCAGTGGGCTCAGAGCTGAACCCTGGTGCACACCTACTCTCACTACCACCCCCCTCTGTGAGACCGAACACTGTGCATATGTGAGCGAGTAGGCCCTCATACATGGTTTGCACTAATTCTACAAATGTTTCTGGAACTTCGATCTATTTCAGTACTACCCAGATCAGCTTTCTTGAGACCTTGTGATATGCTTTCTCCAAGTTTAGGAAAGCCCAGATGGACTCTTTCCTCATCTCTAGCTTCATCTTAGCTGTGTCTCACTTCAAACATTGGGTCAGTTGTTGTGCATCCTCTGAATCTAAATCAGAACTGCTCATCTCCCATCTTGCTTTCTACTACTTTGCATATTTGTCAGTCGTCCTCTCCCGAACTTTCGTACAGTGTGACAGGATTTTTGATTCCTCTGTACTGCCTACAGTTGTGGAAGTCCCCTTTGTTCTTGTACACTGGCACGAGTATGCTTATTCTCCAGTCATCTGAGATGCCTTTCTCACCACTCTGCTATGAGTACCCTCAGGAACCACTTCTCCCCTATTTCTGCCAACATCTTGATCACATCTGCTGTGACCTAATCTGACCCTGCTGCTTTCCCTGACTTAATTTTCCTTGTTGCTTTTCTTGCTTCTTGTATGGTGGGCTCCTCTTCTCTCATCGCAGGGCTGTACAGCTTCTGCAGGGTTTTCTTTGTTCAGAAGCTGCTGGAAGTACTCCTTCCATCTACCTTTGATGTCCTTGTTGCTGGCAATCCTATATGAAGGGTGTCTATCTTCTTTATTTTTCTGTCTTTGTATTGCAACCTGGTATAGTTTCTTTGTGCCAACTACCGAGTCACTTTCCAGAAGATGGTAGAGTGCCTCTGATGCCCTATTCTTTGCTTTTGCAGCTCCTTTTTTAACTTCTTTTGTTAGCCAACCAGTGTTCCTTCCTAGCATGGTTCATCTTTATCTCCCACTTTTTCCTGCACTCCTTTCTTTTGATGACTTCCTGGACTTCTGCATTTCACTACCAGCATTCCTTATGTACTTTACTTCCATACCTGGCTTGGCCACATATCTGATCTCTAGTCCTCGCACATTTTGTTTTGAGGCACTGCCATTCTTCAACTCCACCTATTTTCCTCCTCTTCTTGGGGTGCTAGAGCCCGGAGTAATTTTTTGAACCATTGTGCTTTCTCTCCAGTCAACTTCCAGGTCTTCAACCTGGTCTCTGACTTTAGAGCCTACTGTGACCACTGCTTGCAGCTGACCACACTAGGGATGACTTTGCATTCACTGATTCTATGCCAGTGCCTTTACTTACCAGAAGTCTACTGAGTTGCATGTTGGCCACTCTTGTATGTGATCTTATGACAGTCTCTCTTTTTGAACCATTTGTTGACTACTATCAAGCTATTTGCCATACAGAAGTCTAGAATGGCCTCTCTTCCTTTATTCCAGTTGCTCCACCCATATGGACCAAGGCAGTCAGCATATCCTGTTCTGTCTGATATGTGCATTCAAGTCACCCATTATCAACACCAATTCATGTTGTCCTGCTTTATCTAGTGGGTACTTTAACTACTGTATGAATGCACTCTGTTCCTCACTGTCACAACACTGCTGTGGGGCATAGGGCAGTATTCATAATCTCAGCCTATCATTAGGCTGGGGTCTGATTGCCATGAGTCTGTCTCTAATTCTGATGATATCCCTTATTGTTTTTTTGAAGCCTCTTTCTCACCACAATTCCCACATCACTTCTAGCATGTCCTACTGAGTAGTAGACTCTGAATCGCAAGCCAAGATTCTTTGCTGCACTGCCGTTCATAGGTAGGCACTAGGCTATTGCCCCTAGGGCTTATACAAGCCTAGCCAAAAATGTACCCTGGCTTTTGCCACCCAAGAAAATTATTTTCCTGTGCCCCTGTCGAGCAGAGCCACAGAAGTGATCACTGGGGTGAAGTTCCTATCTCCCATCCAGTCATTAAGGTTTTCTTGAGTGCTAATGAGGAGCTCTGTTTGACATAGGTAGTCTGTTTCAGAGAATGGGAAGTCTCTGGGACAAGAATCTATCCCACCAGCATGTTCTGTTTATGGTGACAAAGTTTAGGTCCCTAGAGCATGTAGCTTGGAGGAGGGATTGGCATTTCTTTAAGTGGAGCATGTCCAACAGCTTTGGGTTTGACGTAGCTTTGTATGTCAGGCAGAGATCGCCTCTGAGTAGGCGATATGCGACGGAGTAAAGCTGGAGTTTTTTGAGACGTTCTGCATAGGTCATCTGTTTGAGGCCAGTAATCTTCTTTGTGAGGTATTTCTGTGGCCTTTCCAGTTGTTGTAGATGTCTTGTGAGGTACATACTAAAAGGGGTGTTGTACTCTATAATGGGTCTAATGAGTGATGAGTAGAGGGGAACAATGACCTCTCTTTTTCTGGAATGAGAAACTTTTTGTGATGAGGTGAGCCACGAAGAAGGATATCCTGACCACTGTGGTGATGTGATTATCAAAGGAGAGACTACTGTCCACCTGTGTCCCAAGGTCTCATCACATTTTCGGCGTTAGACTACCAGCTATGTGGTAGTTCATGGGTACAGAGTTTTTACCAAAGGGGATGACAATACACTTTTTGGCATTGAGCTTCAGGCCATGGCTTTGACACCAGGTATCTGTTTTAGTGAGGCCCTTTTGTAGTATGTCCACATCATTAGGAGTTTCGATTATGGCTCCTAGTTTGCAGTCATCTGCAAACTTTGTTAGCCAAAGACCTTCTGTGTTAGCCTGTACTTCAGCGAAGTAGATACCAAACAGTAGAGGACCCAGGACTGAATCCTGTGGTACTCCACTTGTCACTGGTTTGAAGTTGGATTTGGAGTCTGCTACTTTCACAGTGTGGGTTCTGTCCGTGAGCCATTTGGCAACCCATTTGTGACATAGGGATTTATACCTAGTTTAGTGAGCTTATCTATAATTCCAGAGTGGGGGATGGTGTCAAAAGCCTTGGCAAGGTCTAGATAAGCTGTGTGAACCACCTTAACCTCATCTATGGCTTTGGTGACTGCTTCAAAGAAGTCAGTCAGGTTTAGGAGACATGATCTGCCTTTTACAAATCCTAACTGGATAGGGTCCAGAGTTTGGAGATTATCAATGTCTTTGTTTGAGTTCCATGATAAGTTTCATGGCCTTGCAGACCAGGCTCGTCAGGCTAATGGGGCGGTAGTTCCCGGGGTCCGTCGTGGCTCCCCCTTTGTGGAGTGTGATAACCGTCACGGTGCACCATTCAGTGGGCACAAAGCCTGAGGTGAGGCTATGATTGAACATGGTACTTAGGTAGGGTGCCAGTTCATTCTGTAGTTCGTGTAGAACGCAGCCTGGGATATTGTCAGGTCCCATGGATGCTGTGTTCTTGGCTTTGGAGAGTTTTTTTTACCTGTGCAGCTGTGATTACAGGAACTTTGCATTCTTCCGGTATAGAGATGAGCCCTCTAGCAGGTCAGAGGGGGATAAAGTTAGCATTGAACCTATCTGCCAGTATGTTGGCAATATCAGTTGGTTCTGTATATTTAGTGCCATTGTGCTGTAACATAGAGCAGATCTGAGTGTTGCCATTGAGATTCTTGACATCGTTATATAATGCTTTGTGGTTGTCTTTAGTGTCTGTGGCAATTTTGTTTTTGTAACTAGCTTTGGAGGATTTTATAAGGGATTTCAGCTTCTTACTGAGGTTGACCATGGAGTTCCTCCAGTCATGGGATTTTGCACATTTTTGCAACAGTTTCTTTCTTCTGTTGTAGAGTTTATGGCAGAGGACCACCAGATTGGCTTCCTTTTTTTGGAGGATAGCATCTTGGTTCTATTAGGGATATCATGATCCATGCACTTGTGTAAGTGCTTATAAAGTGCATTTGTGTAGGATTCAGCAGTCGTACCACTGTTGTCTGTCTGCATGGGTGTCATGACGTTTGCCACTTCTGTCTTAAGAAGTGTGAAGTTGGCTTTGGAGAAGTTTTTTATGGTGGTTTCCCTAATTGGGGGTGGGGGCGGGATGTGTATATCTAGGGTGATTAGCTTGTGGTCGGATCTGACCAACGAGTAATTGACCTGGTGTGGAACACCGGTTGCCCATGTTGGTAATGACCAGGTCTAGGATATTGCTACTCCTGGTAGGGGTGTGAATAAGTTGATCCAAGGCATTGGAATTTATGAATTCCAGAAAATGTTGAGCAAAAGAGTTGGTACATGAGTAGTTTTCCCAGTTAATGGTGGGGTAGTTGAAATCGCCCATTATTAGGGTGTTGGATTGTACCCTAATACTTTCCAGTGTATCAAGAAATGAGGAGTGAGAATCCTGGGGCATGGTGGGAGGTCTGTAGCAAGCTGCAGTTTTGATTGCAGTCTTGCCCAGAGTTAGTTGCACTTGGATAATCTCACCTGCATTATGCTGTGCAACTAGCCTGGAGGTGTGGATATCCTTAATGAATATGGACATGCCTCTAGTGCTTCATTCCGGGTTAGGTGGCCGAAAGGTGTGGTATGAATTATAGCCTGGTAATTCAGGGGTGCTCTCTGAAGCTTTGAACCAGGTCTCTGTCACTGCACAGATGTCGATGTTCGCCATTTTAAGGAGTGCCTCGAGTGAGTGAATTTTCAGGTTTAGACTTCTAGCATTGAGTAGCATTACCCTCAGATTTTGCTTACTTTTACCTGTTACGGTGGTGAATTTGTCTTTTGAACCTTGCCTAAAAAAGGCACTATAGGGGTGGCAAGAGCCTTAGCCAGTATCCGGAATCCCAAGGGCGACAGGTGCAGGCCATCTCTGGCAAAGCATCGTGGTCTGACTGTCATGTCGTCCCAGGCAGACAAATACTGGATCCCCTCAGAATGACACCAGAAGCTTAGCCAATTGTTGAAGTCAGTCATTTTGTCCTTTTACTGTGGTATCATTGTGGGTGATGGCAGGATACTACTCAGGGCTAGGGTCATACCTGCCTGGGCTACAAGATCCGAGAGCTCCTTCATGTCTCTCTACATGTAGTCCAGTGAGGTACGTCTCAGGTCATTCACTCCAACATGGACAATGACAGTGTCATTTGTACTTGTTGTGGAGTGACCTGAGTGCATGCATTATGTGGCGGATCCTGGCACCTGACAGGCAGCTGACAGTAACTTTCCCCTTGTTTAGCCTGGTGAGTGGAACATCAGTGTGCCTTACTATAGAGTCACCTATGACTAGAGTGTTGGGTAAGTTGTTATGCCTTATGGGCTGTGGTTGAGTGGCACACTGAGTTTGTGGGTTATGTGTCATTTGGGTTGTGTTGGGGGGTGGAGTTTGCTTGCGTTTCTGCTTTGGATGTCCCTGATGCTTGGGCAGCTTTTTATTGAGAGCCTTCACAAATGTAGGTGTGTGTTTTTTGTTTCCGTGTGTGTGTTTTGGTGGTGTAGGTTTTGAGGGACTATGTGATGAGTATGGTGTGGGGCAAGTGTTTACTTTATCATCTTGACTGTCTAGTCCAGTCTTGGGTGAAGAGAGCTTTGTTTCCAGTTTGGCTATGTAAGTGCATCTCTCACAGGTTGTAGTGTTGGGTGGTAGGAGGAGAGGGTTGTCTGTGTACATGAGGCAATTTCTGCATTGCCACAAGATGCCCAGATTCATCAGGTAGCCAGGATAAATCACCAGGAGCTCACCCTTAGACATGCCTGGATAGGCAGTTATTTATTAAGTACTAAAAGCTGCTTTCCTCTCGACAAGTGAGGAAAGTTGAGTGCTGTAGTAATTTGCAGCTTTTTTAGTGCTTACAACGAGTTCTGAACAAGTGCCGAGTTTGAAGAAACGGTGCTGAAACTAGAAAACTGACTAGTTCTAAGAAACAAAATTAAGCTAGAAGGCTTCCCTCCAGCACAGAAAGGCTTGGGGGCTCAGAAGCTAACAAACAGTCTAGACCACTTACAGGAAAGGCAGGAAACCAGCTTAAAAATTATTTATTTATTTTTTTTCTTTCCCAGATGCTCTCTTTGTAGACGGTAGGAGTGCCTGAAATCAGAATATGAATGTCACTGCACTCAGTTGAGTGAGCAAATGAGATGGGCCCAGGAGTATCCAAACATAAATTTACAAGAGGGGCTGGCAGTTTCAAAGCCACCAGGATTAACACCAAAATAAAAATAGGGAGGTTGGGTGGGGAACTAACTGAAAAACCAGAGTCAAGACTTCCAGTTCAGTTAATATTCAGTGCAACACAAATCAATTAAAATGCTGTATTTGAAAAAAGTGCAGATAAAAGGTACTTAAATTATCTTATACGTCCAGTTGAGTACAGCTAGATCTTAGCCGGCCAAAGCTGAGGTTTTAAGCAGAAAATATTCCAAAATGTACCCCTTAAATAGGCAGTGACAGGATATCAATGAATGAGACTACCCCCGCCTGCAATTACTAACCGGCAATAAAAGTCTAGCAAGCACTAACTGAAAAAAAGTCAAAATTTCCACTTCCGTTAATATTCAATGCAACACAAATAAATCAATTAAAATGCTGTATTATTTGAAAAAAAGTGCAGATAAAAGGTATTTAAATTCTCTTATATGTCCAGTTGAATACAGCTAGATCTTCAGTTATGTCTCTTGGATGCATAGCACGTCCAGCCTCCCCATACCATCATGTCATCCACTTCCAAGCTGTGTTCTGGCAGAGAACCTACATTGAGTGTACCACTTCTTAGTTTGAGTTTGGCAGGTTGATTGGTTTTGTGTCCAGCATTTGCTCAACAGAGCTGTCCTAGGTAACCCAGGCTGGGCAGCTGGACACCGATTGGCCAGTAGCTTATTGACCCAGGGCTGCTGGGCTTTATGGTAGGCACACACTGGCCAACAGGGGCATATACACCCCTCCCATTATTAGCATAGGTTCCTGGCATAGATGAGACTACGGCTGGTCCTCAACCCAGTTATCACCGCTAACTACCCGTGCCCATTTGTTGACATTAGTCAACATGACAAAATCACCTAGAGAGCCATAGTTTACACCATCGAGAGACTAGCTGTTCCATAATGCTCAGTCTGTGATCCGTGCTCACCTGTCTTGAGGATACTGTGCACCAAAGTAGATTCCCAAAGCAGTTGACCTATGCAACTCTTCCCCCTATAGGGCACCATGTAGAGTCTGTGCTGCTGCCTACAGCCCCACTCATCTGTGAGTTTGATAGGGAAATACTTAGCATGTTTTTTGGAGATGGGAAGAATCCCACAGACACAAGGAGAACATGCAAATTCCAAACAGGCATTGGCCAGAGGTCAGGATTGATCCTTTTACCTTGTGCATGGGTGGTGAGGATTTTTAAGAATTATGCCAGCTGGTCTCTATTTGACTAGTTTAGATGTAGTCCAACAATTGCTTCATAATTTTTCTTGGCAAATTATAATGTCTTATACTTTTGGTTATTTGTCTTCCTTTCTCCATTTTATTTCCTTCTCACTGTAGCTTTCTTATGACTCTCTAGATCTGTCACCCTGTTTCTCACTTTTAAACATTTCACGACATAAATGATACACTACTGAAAAGTTATGAGAATGGTGTGAAAGTGTTTGTAAGCTACACATTCTCCACAGACTAACATTATTAGGTCTAGTTTATGTCTAATAGGAACGTTTTTGTTCTTTTCAGAGAGATGTCAAAAAAAAAAAATACATGGAGTTGAACTTCTCTAAGTTGCAAGTTGTCAGTTTGCATTTTGACTCCCCTGACATGACACGTAAACCAGTATCTCCATCCTCTGACTAGTTCACCTAGTGCAGCATCAGAGTGTACAGGCTTCCCAGGTGATCTGGCTTCAAAGCCATAGAGTTTAATGTAGACTGTCTTGCTGACCTCCTCAGTGGGAATCCTTATTGCCTGTTGGATGGTGCATAGTACTATCTCATGACTTCCAAGACTAGGATTCATTGAGAAGCTAAGATCTCTCTTCTAATCCTTTTGGAACAACAATTTTTTTATATTTATTAATTTCTAATTTTGTATTCAATATATTCATGTTTTTGAATCTAAACTGTAAATGATGGAGTGTTTTTAAAGGCAAAAGTTACTTTCTTGTGTTGCTTTCCTTGGGCAGTGATGTCAGGCTTTGATCCCTCAGTGTGTTCAGCAGGCCATTCTGAATGTCTTTCCAGAGAAAGAGTTTCATTTTGGGGGTAATACTTGGAGGGGGGGGGGGGGGTACTAGTTTCCAAAATAATAGTCACATTACTTGATTAAGGGCCTGAGCATCCCTGCCCTCAACTTTCTTTCTCTGGTAGACAGTTCCAGGTATCAGGTGAGGAATCACATTCACTTAGAGGTTCACTTGTCTATGTGAGTATGCCACAGGAGTATTCTTAGTTGTCCATCTAATCTTCCTGCTGTTTGCATCTTACGTTTAGCAGATAGCACTGTCATCACTTCTGCATCATCTGTTCCATTCCTTTGGCAGTGCTTCTGTATTGTTATCCCTCTCCATCTAGTCTGCAGGTTCATTCTGTTTGCCCTCTGAAAGAGATGTAGACTAATCTTTTTGCATGTCCACATTTACCCTATTCCCCCATAGCTTCATATCATGCCACTTCCTGTCCTCCCCACTGTATACTTAACTTACTTAGATTCAACAGTGAATATTAGGCTAACTGGCCCGAAGAGCCGTTTTAAGCCTAGCCAATATCTCAGATGTCTGAATCAACCCTGCACCTTGGGTCTATGAGATGAAGACCTTAGCCATTATGTCAAACCCACTCACATTTATTTCCTTGTTTCCATGATGCCCACTTTACTCAAATCATGTCCTCCCTTTTCCAGTGATTACATCCATAGGCTGCTGATCCGTTGTGTTAACCACCTTTAGACCTTTTGCATCACATTGGCCCTGATCCTTTGAATGGTCCTTAAAGGTTGGTGGTTTTCCATCTTTTGTTATGTTAATTCTTTCCATGCATCCAGAACACTTTCATTAAAAATCTACTACTCCAGATTAGGGAACAGTTGGCCATTGCAGTATTCTGCTTTTATGTACTTGTCCCTCCCATTCAGTCTAGCCTCATTTACATCTCACTAGCTTGATCATGTACTTCTGCGTCATATCTACTCTGTGTAGTCTTTGGTGAGAAACTCTTTGACTCCTGTAGTCCGTCATATCCTTTTGCTTCTGTCGCCATGCTTGGGATTTTTGTGGTGGAGTCTTGAGAGAATTCTGGTGCAATTCTCCAGTGTGCAGTAGTTGAGGTGTGTCTTGGCCAGAGACTAATAGAATTGGGAGTATTACTGCTTTACTTTGTGAGACTTTAGTGCTTATGGATATACCCTAGAGTGCTGTGTTCTTTCACAATTGCACTCTTAATTTTCCTTTTGGGTGTGTAGCTGTGTATGTCAAGATCTTTTTCTGAGTTTTTTTGAAGTCTGTTCCACCACTGCTTGTTGTATTTAATACAGAGAGTCTTCATGGTCCAAGTACAGTAGTTGAATTTGTCTGCACAGAACCTTGGCTGCTGTAGTAAATTTTGTGTGAAGGTAGATTGAAAGGCTGCTAGGGTTCATTGCTGGGCGTTACCCAACTGGTAAATAGTTGAATTTAGAATTACATATTTACAGGCAGTCTGCAGTATATTGAACACAAATTAAGTGTCTGTATTCCTACACCTTTCTGTCTGCTTGGCCAGCTTTCCAGATCCTTCCCAGAACTCCTATACTGCACTATAGCACTTATGTTTAGTTCATTAGCAAAGAAGGTAGATGTAGTTTTTCCCTTTTTGACAGATCTGAAATCAGCACATTGAAGAGCACTAGACCCAGGATAATTGTCTGCTATTTTTGACCTTTCACTTTATTTGCAACGTGGTACACATCTCAGTTTTCTTTGCCTTGCCTTTCATCTGTGCTGCAGTCCTGTTCTTTGTTCTTGGCCCCCCTTTCCAGCCCTTACATTTTTCCTAGTAGACATGTGTAGGGCTGAGTCAGAGATGCTTTTTAAGTCCAGGTACACACATTTGTTGGTAATTCTCTGTTAGGTTCACATGTAAGTAAGCTAGTCATAAAACCGGGTTAGGTTTGACCGATTTCTGCTTCTGATTGTTAACCCGTGTTGGTTGCTCTGGATGGTGCCATCCTTTTGGAATTTGCCTTTTATTCTGTCAGGATTCTGTCTTTAGCTTTCCTTGCCAATGCTGTTTGCTGACAATATTGAACTCCCCTTGGATTTTTGTTTTGCTCTTTGTAGGGATGGGGGGGGGGGGGGGGTAGCTCAACAGCTTTCTTCTGTTTATCGGGCACGAGTGCACTAGTAAGTGGCCTGAGGAAAGTCTCAGACATGGGATCCACCAACACACTGACCAGATTCATAAGGACCCTGGGAGACGGTTTATTGGTTAGACTAGCTACATGTTCATGATAAAGATCACTATTGAAACATTAATTACAACATTTGGGAATTTAACCATAAGCAGACAACTGGCTGTATGGCCTAACTTCCATAGCTCATGCTTTGGCAGGGCTGCATGTTTGAGGCTTTTGTTACTTCGTTTGTCCTGTGAAAGCCTGTCGGCTTTGGCTCTGGAGAGGTGGAGATTTGTAAGGCCTCCCAGTTCCACAGTTTTATTTAAGTATCCCTTAATGCTTACTGTGTGTGTGTAAATCAAACTTCAGAGAGTGTGTGTTTCAACTACTTGGGCACAGACACGAAGCACTGGTTGGACAGAGAGGATACTGGAGGTCTTGGCTTGGTCACTCAGCCGAGATCTCAACTGTATAACTGTGCCAGTGGGGAGTCTTATTGGGAATCTGGAGAAAGAGGGGGAAACCAGCCCCGGACTGGCTGTGGTCTCTGTATGCTCTTAAGGGAAATTGCACTTGATGCAGAGAGCTGCATCTGGAAATACTTTGTGTACTTGTCATCCTCCCAATGTACGTCCCCCACAGGTACTAGTGGTCAGGATTGAGGGTCATTGATTAGTGGGCCAGAGGTGGGGCATCACATTAAGCATCAGGCAAAAATGGAACAAAAAAAAAAAAAAAACAGAAAAAGCTGTCTTGCAAGGCAGATTCAGACTAGAGTTGAAGACGTTAATGTCCCTGCTTGTAGGTAAAATTCTGACCCTTCAATGCAGAATACATTCATGGGACTAGCTGGATTTACTAGATTTACATTTTACAAAAGAACAGGAGGAGACTAACAGTTTATGGGAGCAGTTTGTACCGAGGCTGTAGATGGTGCCATATACTGTTCAATTGTTGCAAGCTGTTTTCTTACAATAACTTCATTCTGAGTTGCACAGTTGTTTCGGGTTAAGTACAGATGTCTTGACTGCAATCACTATTGCAGTATTTCAGACATATGCGTTGTAACCGCTGAAGTTGCTTTCTTCCCTATGTTGTATGTTCGACTTATGACCTAGTTCATATGGGTTGGGGTATGTAGACATAGTACAAGCGTGGATCCCCAGGCTATCTTGCTGCCAACCCATACGCAGGTCATGCATCAGTTGGCCTGATCACTCTTTGGTTGTTGGGACTTTTGGTTGCTTATCCAGATAATTGCCTGTTGGTAACCTTCCTTTTTACTTGTGCTGTTTTGTTGAAAGTTGTTGGATGTCAGCTAGGAGGGGTAAGCGCGAGTGTGGTAGGCAGATTTTGTACATGGCCTAACACACCAAGTGTCTCTCTTGCCTAGGTCCAGAACAGGATCACAAATCTTCCTCTGTCAATTACTCATTCCCCAAGCCCTTCAGTCGAGGCTTTCCTCTCTCAACACCTTTCCAGCGAGTCAGCATCTTAAGCACTTGGCCCAGTCCAAGATGGGCAAATCCGCATTCTCGGAAGTCCCTCTTTAGAAGAAAAAGCTAAAGAAGTCTAGAACAGATCTGTATTCCAACGTTTCAGACTCCGACATATCAGCTGAGGTTCCTGACCCTGCGGTACTCCCGGTTACCCCTTAGTTGCCCATTACCAAGACCCCGTTGGTGGCTGGTATGGCTCCAAAGGACTTACAGATTGCCGATATGTCCGATGAGCTTGTGACTGGTAGTCTCTGAGGGACCTCATGGCTTCCCTCATTTTATTAGGAGAGCGATCCCAGGCTCTTCAATAGAAGTTAGACAGGGTTCCAAACCTTTGCATCTCATCCAGGCTGATACTGCACCTGAAAAGAAAAAAATAGAAGACTGAGAAAAGGAGTAGGTAGATTTCTCTCATGGTTGTTCAAAGCTGTTATATCTTTGAAACCTTCCTCCTTTGGGTCTCCACAACCACAGGCTACTTCTCAAAAGTGTACAAGATTAAGATTCTGACCATTTTTGGACGGCACAGTGATGACAGTACCATTGTCACCTGACAGCAAGAGGTTCTCCTGTTTGATTCCAGGCTGGATAGCCTTCTGTGTGGAGTTTGCATGTCCTCTCTGCCTTCATGTGGGTTTCCTCTGGGTGCTCCGGTTTTCTCCCATGTTTCAAAGACATACATCTGGAGTGTTTTCTCCCTGGGCCTCCGCTGAAAATTGGCTTTGTTCCAAGTCGTACTTTACCAGTAAACAAATATTAAATAAAAAAAAATAAATTTAAAATAAATTCTCTAGACTATTCATCTCAGCTGCATTCTCCAGGACAAATCTCTTCGGATGAGGAGGACTCAGTTACCCAATTTCCCTATTGAACAAGCTTTCTTTGGATAGGTGGGGAAAGTAGGATTTACACCTTTGCTTCCCTTGCTTTTAGTGCAGTTAATTATCAGACTCCAGTGACAAGTACTTGATTTCTGTCTTGCATTCCTTAAACAGAGTTATGCTGGACCCTCCTGGAGCAGAGTCAAATGTGGAATCTACTATCCCAAACCACTTAAATAGCCAGACACAGCATTAAGTGCAGTTGCAATGCTGTGGATGTTTTTTCTAAGGCAGCTACTGCTGGATCTGTTCACAAATATGCAAGACTTCACAGTCAGCCTATTCCTGAGGATTTCAAGTCCAAACTTCTAGACTCTCCCTTGGACAAAGACTTGCTGTGTGGTTCTCAGACCATCTGGATGTTCGTGTTTCACTGTTGCAGTCCTAACCAATAGATTATCTGGCTCCCGGTAGCCCTTGATCGGCCAGAATACCAAAGGTAAGTTAAAATGACTGCTGTCTGTTGTAAAGGATGTCAGGGCGTCTGATATAAAAGGAGGCAGCCGACATCACTTCCTCAGTCTTCCTTGCCGCGGATCCCGAAGCAGAAGCATTTTTGCACGAGTGCCGGTCGACAGTTTACCTTTTGTGTTTCTGACTACAAAGTTGAAGTCAACTACAGCTAAGTACCCTATTGGGGATCCTCTTTTTTGCCTTAACGAATGTCAGAAAAAAGTTAATAATTGTCTTAACTGTGGAAAGCAGATTCCCCACAGAGATGTTCATTTCTATTGTATTATTTGTTTAGATCTTGACCACGACTTTCCTAATTGTGATCTTTGCGCTTCCTTTAATCCATGTACTATTCATTGGGCTAAGCTTTTAGCCAAGCATTTTGGAGTTTGGCCTAAGTCTGTCAGTATGGCGTCTGCTGGTCTACAGGCTTCGGATATCCCCAAGAAGCGTAAGGATAAGGACCGCGATAGGCTTCCGAAGGTCAAGTCCTCGGATGATGTTAGGTTGGTCGTCAGTCATACGGTAGCCAGTGAGGCGCCTTTGCAGCCTTCAGATTTTCAACCGCAGGCCTCTGTTGAGACCATTTCTGATATCCCTAGGCCTCTGGCATCCATTTTGCCTTCCAGTGTTCCGCCTGTTGCCTCTTCAGCTGGCTCCGGAGCCGCAAAACTGACTCCGGTGTCAGAGACCTCAGACAGCAAGCTCATACCAACAACTTAGGCTGCAGCTTGGGCGGTAGCCATGCCTCCCGAGTCCTTTAGACTTGCAGGTAAATCTTCCAGTCATAAGCCTGTGAAGAAGCAGGCGCCAGTTTCCTCTTATTCCCCTCATTCTCAAATGGTTAAAATGGCTTATGACCTTTTGACTCTTATTAGGGGTTCACAGCCTCCTCCTTCAAAAAGGGGTAGGGATGTTTCTCCTGAGGCTTTGTCCTTTTCAGGTTCTGATACTTCTAGTATTTCTGTGGATGAAGAAGAAGTTTCTCAAGCTTTCTCTCCTTTTGAGAATTCAGACGCAGAGGAGTCCATCCCTTCTGCTTCTCCTCTAGAAGATTTCTCTTTTGGTGATACTTTACTCTCAGGGAACATTTTAAATGGGAAAGTAAGGATTATCCCCTTTCTAAGAAAAGGATTAGGGAGTTTTTGGATTTGCCTCATTTATAAGCTTTTGGCTATTACTCCTGTGTTGAAAGTTTTTTTTTCTGGAAAATTCCTTGACTCCAAATTCAGTTCCTCCTGCTCCTAGGAAATGTGACAGGTACTATGTAGATGATGTCCTTCATGGATGCATCTGCAGTCATAACAAGTAGGGTTGTCCTGTCGTCAGGCAGCCCTGCAGTCGGCCGGATTCCAAAGTCCGGGTCCGGCTTCGGCTGATGTCGCACTCCACCCGACGTCATCTCTGTTGGTCTTCGGTATAAAAGCATCAGCCGGCGCCATTTTCCCCAGTCTTTCTTGCGTGGCGCCCGGGCAGAAGCTGTTCGCAAGTGCCGGTCGGTCGGATCCAGAGATTACTTCACCGAATACTACTAAGACTTCTAAAGCTAAGTACCCGTTGGGGACTCTTTCTTGCCTCAGCCGATGTCAGAAAAGTTAACAATTGTTTAACCTGTGGGAAACAAATACCTCATAAAGATTTCCACTCTTACTGTCTGCCTTGTTTAGGCCCAGCCCACGACGTAGCAGCCTGTTCGGCCTGTGCCTCTTTCAACCGGCAACGCTTAGGGCGCCGGGTCGGAGTTTGCAGAACAGTTTTCGGTTCTGATTTTGCGTACATTATGCCGCCGGATCCTCCGACTACCCAATCTACCAAAAACGCAAAGATAAAGACCGACTTTCGCGGTCCGCGGTTTCGCCGAAACACGGTAAAGCAAACGCGAGTGTCTCGGTTTCGGCCGAAACCGAGAAAACTGATCAAAGTACAGCTGAACCTATTCTTACAACTGAGGCCTCTGCTACAACTCTTGAATCGACCTCAGAAATTTTACCCACTACGGTGGTTGACTTATCAGACACCATCCCCTTGGATGTCTCTACCCCAGCACGTGGTGCTGCTAGGCCTCCAGCAGCCATGTCCATTAAGGCCTTCGCCAGGGCTAAAGCAGCCAAGACTACTAAAACAGTGCCTGTTAAACCCCGCACATCCAGGCCCTCTTCTAGTTCTCAAATGCTTTCTTTGGCAGAAGATTTAATTTCTTTAATTAGAGGATCTCAATCTCACCCAGACAGGGCCTCTCAGCCCCAGAGAAGAGACCTAGGGCAGAGCCCCCTGAGCCAGTGTCTTCTGATGATTCTGCTGATGAATCAGACATAACTGACCAGCCAGAGGCTCTCTTCTCCAATTTTGAAGATTCTGATGCTGAAGAATCCATTCCAGCTGCTTCCCCACCAGAAGAATTCTCCTTTGGGGAAACCTTGCATGCCATCGAGAACAGTTCCAATGGCAGCAACAGGATTTTTCAGACTCCAGAAAAGACTTAGGACCTTTCTGCACCTCCCACAGCACAGGCCCTTAGCTATACCTCCTGTTCTCTGTGGTGGATGATGCTTTCAATGATGTTTGCTCCGCTCCAGATTCTTTACCCCAGCCCCTGCCAAACCAGACAGATTTTACAGGGTGCCAGATACTCATCACCACCTTTACAAGGCCCCACTTGCAGACCCAGAAACGATATCCCAGGGTCCCAAGGCAGTAGCAGCGACCACAGCTAAAACCCTATTCCTTCTGAAAGGGAAGCAAGGTCATTAGACAGATGGGGTAAAAAGGTCTACACTTCAGCTACTCTCTCAGCTAGAGCTTTAAACTGTCAGTTTCACATGATACAATACCAAGAGTTTATGCTTGATCAGTTAACTAAAAAACTAACCACTGATGAATCTCTTGATAAGAAATATGTATTAGAGATGGTAAATAACATACAACAGGTTAGCAACCATTCCTTAAAATGTGGCTATGATGCACTGGAGGCTTCATTTAGATCAGCCATGACAGGCACAGTGATAAGAAGGCATGCATGGCTAAAGGAACAAGCTTTACCAGATCATGTTAAAGCTAAGTTGCTAGATGCTCCTATGGACAAGACAAGTTTGTTTGGTACACCTGCCCAGCAGGTTATGAAGAAAATGGAAGAAAAGGCAAAATCTGTTCAAACTGTTAAAGATTTCTTGCAGGTTCAACCCCAAGGTTTAGCAGGAACTGGCCTGCCAAAAATTGGTCCTTTCCTGACTCCACAAAATTTCAAAGGGGCAGGAATACACGTTCCAGAGGCAGAAACCAATCCAGAGGAGGTGCCTACAGAGGACGACAGTGGCAAGGTAACAACAGAGGCACAGACACAGCCACTGCCACTACATCAGCACAACCACAGTGACTTAATCCTAAATCCGCCTACCAGGAACAAATAGCAGCTCCTCTAGGCGGAAAGTTAACCTTATTTTCAAAGAACTGGCACTACATAACAAAAGACAAGTGGATTTTACAAACCATAGATCAAGGTTACAGGTTTCACTTCCACACTTTACTACTCAAAAGAGGAATGCCAAATCTACCTCCAAATCAAAAACAGAGGCTCTACAGATAATGGAGTTAGCAAACATGAGAGCTGTGGAAAGAGTGCCAACAGCAGAACAAGGAAAGGGGTTCTATTCCAGACTATTCCTAGTTCCAAGAAAGGAAAAAAGTTGGAGACCAATTCTCGACCTGTCCACCTTAAATACATACATCATTGTCCCAAAATTCAAAATGCTGACCCTACAGCAACTTCTTCCCATGCTGGGCAAGGAGTCTTGGCTGGTAACTCTAGATCTCAAGGAGGCATACCTGCATGTCCCCATTCGACCAATCTGCAGAAGATACCTCAGATTTCTTGCAGGATCAGAGCACTATCAATTCTCAGCATTGCCCTTTGGCTTATCTACTTAGCCCAGAGTATTCACAAAATGCCTGGCATCAGTAATCGCCCATTGCAGACTACAGGAATTCAAATTTACCCATACCTGGACGACTGCCTGCTACAAGGGACAACAAAAGCAAGCTGACAACAGATTTACAAAGGGTCATTTACTTGCTACAAGGACTGGGATACACAGTCAATTTACAAAAGTCAAGGCTGATACCATCCCAAACAAGGACATTCTTGGGCTGAATTGGACACAGTACAACAAATGGCATTCCTGACTACAGAAAACAAAAAGAACTTCCTCTTTACTTCTTGGCACTAACAAAACTGAACAAGTTAACAGCAAGAAAAGTTCTGCAGGCCTTGGGCTTCATGGCATCATGCATAATCTTGGTCCCATTTGCCAGACTACATATGAGGAAACTACAGTGGTACCTAAAGAATTTATGGTCCCAACACAGACACAGTCTAGAAACAGAAATCCCACTAATTCCATGCTTAAAACAGGAGTTCCTATGGTGGGCTCAGGCATGCCAGTCAAACCCAGGCCTACCCTTTCGCAGATGTCAACCAAGCCAGACCATCACAACAGGCGCTTCAGACCTAGGATGGGGGGCCCACATGCTGGACAAATGCGTGCAAGGATTGTGGACACAGGATCAACTTCACCTGCACATCAATCTAAAAGAAATGCTGGCAGTAAAACTGGCAATCCAAAAGTTCAAACCATTTCTCAAAGAGGGCCAGTTGATGATAAGGACAGACAACACCACAGTCATGTGGTACATCAACAAACAGGGAGGCACTCATTCATACCCCCTATGCAGAATGACCTTGGAGCTGTGGACCTTGGCACTCAGCTACAACATTCAGTTACAGGCAGTATTTGTACCAGGGAAAGACAATACTCTAGCAGACATATTAAGCAGAACCACTTCGGATGCCCACGAATGGAAGCTGCACCCGGACATCTTCAAGACCATCTCAAAGAAATGGGGAATGCCACAGATAGATCTATTCGCATCACCTCTCAATCACCAGCTCAAAAAATTCTGCACAAGGACATTCCACCCACTAGCATGGAAAGTGGACTCACTCTCCTTCAACTGGAAAGGCCTAACAGCATATGCATTCCCACCTCTTCCTTTGATACACAAGGTACTACTAAAAATCAAGGAAGAACGTCCAAGGATAATCCTGATAGCTCCAAACTGGCCAAGACAACACTGGTACCCACTACTGAAGAGCATGTCTCGAACAATATGTGGCCAATACCCTGATGCCTTTGATGTTAACTCAGAACAACTACAGCATCATACATCCAAACCTAAAAGCGCTGCAACTGACTGCATGGAACATCACATAGCAGCAGCTAATCCAGAACTTTCCCAAAGAGTTAAAGACATTATTCTTGAAGCACGCAGACCTTCAACAAGAAGGAACTATGCTGGAAAATGGAAAGGGTTTGTCATTTGGAGTACGGAAAGAGGAAAAGATGTGTCAAACATAGATATGCCTAACATTCTGGAGTATCTGGCGAACTTCTTCATTCAGGCCTGTCCTACTCCTCCATCAAGATACATGCATCAGCTATTTCAGCAGAATACAGCTTTGATCCACCTGTTTTTAGCACCCTTTGCTCAGGCAGTTCCTCAGAGGAATCAAGAATGTAAAACCTCCAAGGAAACCACCATTACCAGCTTGGGATTTAAACTTTGTGCTAGAAAAGTTGACACTATCACCCTTTGAACCAGCAGCAACAGCAGACCTACAACACCTGTCATGGAAAACTGCTTTCCTACTGGCAATTACTTCAGCAAGGAGGGTTTCAGAACTACAGGCCTTAATGGCAGTGCAACCCTTCCCAATCTTCCACCAAGATAGAGTGTCCATGAGGACTAATCCTACATTTATGCCCAAGGTGGTATCCAGAGTGTCTTTAAACCAGGCAATCCACCTACCTACCTTCTTTCCCAACCCACAAAACAGAGGGAAAGAATACTGCATACCTTGGATGTACATAGACAGCTACGCTACTACTTGGACAGAACAAAAAATAGCAAAAAGACTGACCAACTTTTTGTAGCCTATGCAACAGGAAGGGAAGGAAAAGCTATTTCCAAACAGACAATCTCCAAATGGATAGGAAATTGCATACGATACTGTTACTCCTTCCATGGAAAACCAATTCCACAGAACATAAGACCTCATTCTACAAGGGCAACAGCCACTACCACAGCCTTCTTACGAGAAGGGCAACAGCCACTACCACAGCCTTCTTACGAGGAGTGGCAACCAAAGACATTATTGAGGCGGCTACTTGGACCTCCGTGCATACATTTGCCAAGCATTATAATTTGCCTCTATATTCCAGATCCCGAGCAGGGTTTGCCACTGCTGTACTGCAAGGGATCCTAAACACACCATAATCTACTTTTATCCTCCTGCCCTAGTTTGCTATGGTATTCTACCCACTTGTTATGACTGCAGATGCATCCATGAAGGACATAGTACAGTTTTGTACCTACCATAAATGTAGATGTCCGAACTGGATAGCATCTGCAGTCAGGATTACCTCCCTCCTTCCCTCTGTGGTACTCCTAGGGTGTTTACCCTCCTAATAGCTAGCTGTTGGGGGGTATTCTTTTATGGTCTATTTGTTTGTATATGTGTAGATACATGCTTATTGTTATGTTTACCTCTATCTATTTGGAAACATTGGCATCTATCCAAATTTTAGCCTGCAAGAGGGCTACTGGCATCTGGGGCAAGAAACACTGAGGAAAATGGCCGGCTGATGCTTTTATACCCAAGACCAACAGAGATGACGTCGGGTGGAGGCGACATCAGCGAAGCGGACCCGGACTTTGGAATCCGGCCGACTGCAGGGCTGCCTGACGACAGGACAACCCTACTTGTTATGACTGCAGATGCTATCCAGTTCGGACATCTACATTTATGGTAGGTACAAAACTGTACTTTCTTCATGTTTCACTGTTGCAGTCATTACATTTGGGTAATCTGCTGGCTGGTTGCCCTCAGTCGGCCTGAATTCCAAAGTCTTGGGTCCTGCGTCGGTTGCTGTCTTCTCTTCCATGACATCAGGTCGTCAGTAGGGTTGCCACCTTTTCAAATGCCCAAAGTGGGACATTTTTTGTTGAAACATCAGATTTTGCAGGACAAAACATACCCACGGCAAGTACAAAGGGCAGAATTTCACTTTTTTGCCAGAATAAAAGCTTATTCTTGTAGCATTTGAGTTGCTTATTCTGTTTCTTATAACATTTAGGTGTTTCAGATACAAAATAACTATTTTATGCAACTATTAAAGAAAATATAGGAAATATTTTTGTCCTAAAATCTCAGATCATTTGCCAATTTTTCAATTTTTTTGCAGGACACAACTGCCCAAAGAAGGACTGTCCCTTACAAAGTGGGACAGGTGGCAACCCTAGTCGTCAGGAGTATAAAACATGCAGCCGACGCCATTTTCTTTAGTCTTTCTTGCCATGCGGTGCCTAAAGCAGAAGCATTTCGCAAGTGCCGGTCGGCCGACTACTGAAATGTTCGAGTTTGAGTTTCAGAACCGAAGTCTTCACTAAAGCTAAGTACCCCGTTGGGGAAACTTTTTCCTTGCTTTTTACCGATGTCAGAAAAAGTTAATAATTGTATTACTTATGGGAAGCAAATACCTCATAAGGATTTCCATTTATACTGTATTCCTTGCCTAGGCCCTGATCACAACGTGCCTGGCTGTCGGTTTTTGTGCTAGATTTAACCAACGCACTGTTACGCATCGGTATATTTTTGCATCAAAATATTTTGGAAACAGATTTAACTACCCAGAAATGTCGTCGGATAACTATCCGACTACTGGAGTACATAAAAAATGCAAAGAAAAGGACAGAGAAAGGCAGTCGAGATCCAAGACTGACGACGAAGCTTCTCCTAAGCCAGTCACCGGTTCGCCGGTACTCGGTTACGTGCTTTTGCAGCCCCTGATACCCGCTACCTTAGAGTCACAGGCCTCTACAAACATCCACGTGGAGTCCAGCATGCCGTAAGATACTCAAGGTATTGGACTGATGGAAGTATCTCCCTCAAATGGGTCTGGAGCCGCTGAGCAGGCACCGGCTTCTGAGAGTGTATTCAGACCTCAACATTTGTATATCAAACCGATGACAGCTGCAAAACCAAAGACAAAAGCAACTTCTAAAACAAAAAAACTGACGCAAGAGCCATGTGCACAGGCCTCTATGCCAAAAAAACAGATGATCAAAATGGCTGAAGACTTTATTACCTTGATCAGGGGTACCCATCCCCCTCCAGATAAGAGGCCTAGGCAAGACACGGATTATGAATCTTCATATAGGTTTCTATTTCTTTTGATTCCTCTTCTGATCAGGAATTATCTATACCTCCCTATGAGGATTCTGATGCTGAGGAGTCTATTCCATCTGCATCTCCTCCTGAGGATTATTAATTTGGAGAAACCTTGCATACCTTGAGGGAGCATTTTCACTGGGAGATTCAAGATTTTTCAGAATCAAAAAAGAGGCTTAAGGATTTCCTCCTTCTCCCTCAGCACAGGCCTTTTGCCATTCCCCCTGTTTTAGACATTGTGGATGATGTATTTTCGGAGTCAAACTTGACCCCTGACTCCTTACCTCCGGCTCCCTGTAAGCCTGCCATATATTACAGGGTCCCTGACTCACATAAATTTTTATTTAGAAACCCTGCTGCTGATCCTGAAACTATTTCACAGGTTCCAAAGGGAGTTAAGGCCTCAACAGCAAAAAATCCTGCCCCCTCGGACAGATTCAAGGGCACTGGACAGATGGGGGAAAAAAGGTTTATACATCTGCAACCTTTGCAATCATGGCCTTAAACTGTCAATATGCTTAAGTACCAACAACATGTTATGGGATTGCTGAAACAGAAAATGATGATGATTTCAGAATGTGCATAAAATGAAGAATTGCAGGAATTACATGCAACTGAACAAGTTGGAAAGCATACTTTGCAATGTGGTTTTAATTCTTTAGAGGCCTCCTGCAGGGCCGCAGTTAGTGGATCTGTGATTAGGAGGCATGCCTGGTTAAAGGAACAAAATTTGCCTGATCATGCTAAAGCTAAATTGCTAGATGCACCTTTACAGCATGATTCTCTGTTTGGTATTAAGGTAGAAGAGGTTTTAAAGAAAATGGAAGACAAAGCTAAGTCTATGCAAACTGTTAAAGACTTCTTACAAGTGCAGCCACCAAGATTCAGTAGACACTGGCCTACAAAAAATTGGTCCTTTCCTGTGTCAAACAGAGCTCAAAGGGGCAAATCCAAACGCCCTAAGGGTTCCAGATGATAGGCGCAAGATTCATATGGATCAAAGCAATGGAGCGCATCCACCTCCAAATCTGGAGGAGATGAAGCGCAAACCTACAGAAAGCAATCCCAATGACTTCCCTTTGCCTACACCAAGCACTTATCTTTTGGCAGCACCCATAGGGGGAAAATTAGCACTTTTTGCTCAAAATTGGCAGTTAATAACCCAGGACAAGTGGGTACTAAACATCGTATCACAGGGATACAGATTCCATTTCCACACTCTGCCAGTGGCAAATGGTTGGCCAGATCTGCCAAAAAATCAATGGGCAGAGGCACAGAAACAGGTTACGTCTCTCATGGATATTGGGGCCATTCAGACAGTACCAGAACAGGTAAAAGGACAAGGTTTTTACTCAAGACTGTTCTTGGTACCCAGAAAGGACAAGGCCTGGCGACCAGTACTGGATTTATCGATTTTGAACATATACCTGGACATTCCAAAATTCAAATTGTTGACTTTGCAGCAGCTTCTGCCCATGCTGGGCAAGAATGCTTGGCTGGTGACTTTAGACCTAAAAGAGGCATACCTGCATGTCCCAATAAGACAATCGTGCAGAAGATACCTCAGATTCAAGGCTGGCTTAATGCATTACCGATTCTCTGCACTGCCTTTTGGCTTAACTACTGTGCCCAGGGTCTTTACAAAGTGCCTGGCACCAGTAATTGCATTTTGCAGACAAAGAAGTATACACATATATCCTTACTTGGACGACTGTCTCATTCAAGTAGAGAACAAGGACACTCTTCTTCGACACCTGGCATTTGTGAAAAGGCTTCTAACATGCCTAGGGTACACAATAAATAAAAAGAAATCACAACTGGTACTCTCTCAAAAGATAACATTCCTGGGTGCAAGCTTGAATACAACTGCCCAAATGGCTTACCTCACGCCAGACAAACAAAGGCAACTGACTACTTACTTCAAATTGATGGCAACAAAAACCCAGTCTTCTGCAAAACAAATTCTGCAGGCTCATGGCTTCATGGCATCCTGTATCCTACTAATTTCATATACAAGACTGCATATGAAGAAACTTCAATGGTACCTAAAAAGTTTATGGAGTCAGCATTTACACAGTCTGGAAACAATGATTCCTCTCATTCCCTGCCTGCAACGGGAGTTTCTGCGGAGGGCAAAGGCCCGTCACCAAAACATGGTGCGGCCCTTCACTCTGCCCCCTGCCAGCCAAACCTTAACAACAGACTCGTTAGATTATGCCTGGGGGGCCCACATGGCAGGAAGATGCATTCAGGGCATATGGGCACCAAAACAAATGCATCTACATATCAACCAGAAAGAGATGCTAGCTGTTCAAAATGCCCTAAGCCTTCAAGGACTTACTTCATCCAGGACAACTACTGATAAAGACGGACAACACCACAGTCATGTGGTATATAAACAAGTAAGGGGGCACACACTCATACCCCCTTTGCAGATTAGCCATGGCACTGTGTGACACAGCTTTGACCTACCAAATAAATCTTCAAGCTCAATTCCTGCAGGAAAACAAAACACTCTGGCAGACAATTTAAGCAGAAACTTTATGGATCCTCACGAGTGGAAACTAAATCCACAAGTCTTCAGCATGATAACTGAGCAATGGGGGAGCCCAGACATAGATCTATTTGCCTCTCCACAAAATTGTCAATTGAAAAGATTCTGCACAAGGACTTATCACAGCCAAGCATGGAAAGTGGACGCTCTATCAGTTTACACCTTTCCTCCTCTGCCTCTTCTACCCAAGGTCCTCCTAAAAGTCAGACAAGAGAAGCCAACGATGATATTAATTCCCCGGACTGGCCCCGCTAATACTGGTACCCAGTCCTAAGGAACTTCGCTCAATACCCAGCTTGGACCTTGCTTCAAAGACCACAACTACTATCCCAGCAAAATAATCAGATCCTGCACAATCAACTACAGACTCTGAACCTGGCAGCATGGCTAATCATGTAATCATACAAACGACACCTCTCAGTAAAGCTGTGATGGATGTCATTTTGGAAGCCAGAAGGCCTAGTACTAGAAAATCTTATGCTGACAAATGGAAGAGATTCTGTGCTTGGAATCAAGCGCAAGGAACTGATACAGCAGAACCAAATATTCCTCAGATATTACAATACTTAACTGAGATGATTGACAAAGGCTTATCTTTCTCATCAATCAAAATCCATGCCTCTGCCATTTCGGCTCATTACAATACAGAGCCACCAATCTTTTCTCATCCTTTACTAAAGCAGTATCTTAGAGGAGCCAAAAATTTAAGGCCTCCTAGAAGGTCACCATTACCTACATGGAACCTCAGTTATGTGTTGGAAAAGCTCACCCTGCCTCCATTTGAACCAGCTGCTACCGCTGATGTAAAGTTCTTATGGAAGACAGCTCTGCTACTAGCAATTACTTCAGCAAGAAGAGTTTCAGAGCTACAGGCCCTCATGGCTGTAGAGCCTTTTATCATTTTTTACCCAGACAAGGGTGTCTCTGAGGACAAATCCTATTTTTATGCCTAAGGTGGTTTCCAGTGTGGTTCAGTGTGGTTCTTAACCAAACAATTAATTAATCTGCCAACTTTTTATCCAAATCCACAGTACAAAGGGGAGAGAATTCTGCATTCCTTGGACGTACACAGACCGCTAAGATTCTACTTGAACAGGACTAAAGCTCTAAGAAAAACTGAGCAATTACTAGTGTCATATGCTGCAGGATCAGAAGGAAAGGCTATTTCAAAGCAGACAATTTCAAAGTGGATAAGCCACTGCATCCGTTTATGCTACTTACACCATGGTAAACCTGTGCCCAAGGGCATTAGGTTTCATTCCACCAGAACTGCAGCTACTTCAGCAGCCTTTCTCATAGGAGTACCAACCAAAGACATTCTAGAGGCTGCTACTTGGAGTTCTGTTCACACCTTTACAAAGCATTACCATTTGCCTCTCTAAGTCCAGGGCAGGCTTTGCCACTGCAGTGCTGCAGGGCCTTATAGCCGCACTGAATGCTGTTTAGCTCCAGCCTCCCAGCCATAGCTTTGGGATTCTACCCAAATATAATGACTGCAACAGTGAAACACAAAGAACATAGTACAGTTGTGTACACTTACCATAAATGTAGATGTTAGAGTGTATTAACTGTTGCAGTCCAGGTTACCCTCCCGCCATCCCCCTGTCATTCTGAAGTTTATCTTTCCTTCTCTTATTTTCTACAACCTATGTTTTATACCCCTGACTACCTGATGTCATGGAAGAGAAGACAGCAACTGACGCAGGACCCAAGACTTTGGAATTCAGGCCGACTGAGGGCAACCTGCCAGCAGATTACCCAAATGTAATGACTGCAACAGTGAATACACTCGAACATCTACATTTATGGTAAGTGTACACAACTGTACTTTCCTGATTCTCATTTGTTTCTTTTCAGGAGTCCCTTGGCTGATCCAGAAGTTATTTCTCAAGGCCCCTAAAGGAGTTAAGGCCACTGTTACTAAAAATCCTGTTCCTTCTGGCAAGGAATCCAGGAAACTAGATAGGTGGGGTAAAAAGGTTTATACCTCTGCCACTCATGTTATTAGGATTACTAATTGGCTTTCTCATATGCCGAAGTACCAGCAGCACACCTTGGAAGCTATTAAAGCTAGGATAGCAGGTGTGCCTCAGTTGGACAGTAAGGATATGCAGGATTTGCTGAATTCTGCTAGTCTAGTCAATAAGCATTCTTTACATTGTGGTTTTGACATTCTAGAAGCCTCCTGTAGGGCTACAGCTATTGGCTCTGTTATTAGAAGGCACACTTGGCTCAGGGAGCAGCCCCTACCAGAGCCTGTTAAAGCTAAGCTTTTAGATGTACCATTGCATAAGGACAGTCTTTTTGTCAGCAAAGCAGAGGAAATGTTCAAGAAGATGGAAGACGAGGCCAAGTCTATGCAGACAGTTAAAGACTTTCTGCAAGTTCAACCTCCTCGCTTTAGCAGGAATTACCTTTCTAAGAGTTGGATGTTCCCTGATACGAGCAGACAGAGCTGTTCTAAGGCTAGAGGTTACAAATCTTCTAGGGGGCAGGGGGCTTACCCCTTAAAGTCTAAGCAGTGGCAGGCTTCCTCTTCCAAGGCGGGAAGTTCTAAACCTGCATCTCATTCTAAACATTCTCAATGACTCTTTCCAACTTCTGCCTATTCTGGCGTGCCCGGAGAGCCCTTTAGGGGAAAGTTGGCCCTGTTCCCAAATGTTTGGGCCACCATCATGGACGACAAATGGGTACTCAGAACTGTATCCCTAGGGCACAAGTTTTCTTTCCACACCTGTCCTCCAAACCAAAGGGCAGAAGTAGAAAAGCAAACTTTGTCTCTGTTACATCTGGGAGCAATAGAATCAGTTCATGCTCAGCAGGTAGGCCAGGGATTCTATTCCAGACTTTTCCTAGTTCCAAAAAAGAAGGCACCTGGCATCCTGTCCTGGATCTATCCATCCTGAGCACTTTCTTAATAATTCCGAAGTTCAAAATGCTCACTCTGCATCAGTTAATGCCAATGCTAGAAAAGGATTCCTGGTTGGTTGACATTGGATCTCAAAGAAGCTTATCTGCACATCCCTATCAGGGAAAGTTGCAGGCAATACCTTTGTTTCAGGGTGGGCAAGCAACATTATAAATTCTCTGTGCTGCCCTTTGTCTTATCTACTTCTCCCAGAGTTTTCACAAAGTGCCTGGCTCCAGTCGTTGCTTTTTGCAGGCAAAATAAAATTCAGATTTATCCATACTTGGACTGTCTAATTCAAGCAAATTCTTCAAAACCACTGCTAAAGGATCTGGAATTTGTAAAGACTCTTCTCTCTTCCCTGAGTTACACTCTCAACATGGAAAAATCAAAAATGATGCCATCCAAAGAGATTACATTCCTGGGAGCGAGTCTGAACACAGCCGCCCAGATATATCTCACCCAGGAGAAGCAGACAACTCTTTCAATTTACTTCCCAGCTCCCTTCAAGGAAATACTTGCTCTGGGATTCATGGCCTCTTGCATTCTCATGATTCCATATGCAAAACTGCATATGAGGAAATTGCAATGGTACCTCAAGAACACTTGTGTCAACACACACAGGACCTGTTTGTGATAATTCCTCTGCTTCCATGTCTGCAGACAGAGTTTCTTTGGTGGGCAACAGCCTGTCTACAGAACAAAGGCATGCCTTTTCACCCACCCCTGGCCACTCAGGTTCTTACCACAGACTCTTTGGACTATGCCTAGGGAGCTCACCTGGATGGCAGATACATACAGGTAAGTTGGAATGCCCAGAGATGCACCTGCACATAAATGTAAAGGAGTTGATGGCAGTCCAGCAGGCTTTACTAGCTTTCAAGCATCTTCTTTCTCCAGGGACCCTTCTTGTCAGGGCAGACAACACCACAGTCATGTGGTGCATCAGCAAGCAGGGAGGAACTCATTCTTACCTCCTGTGCAGACAGAGCATGAGTCTTTGGTCCATAGCAACATCCCTGGGCCTGCATCTCCTTGCTCAGTTTCTTCCAGGAAGGCTCAGTGTTTTGGCAGACCAGTTGAGCAGACAAGACCCTGTATCCTCATGAGTGGCAGCTGAACAGAGCAGTTTTTTACAGCATCATTCGTTAGGGCACTCCTCAGGTGGCTCTCTTCTCTCCAGACAACCGTCTTCTACTTCTTTTTGCACCAGACAACATCAATGCAGAGCCTGGAGGGCGGATGCTCTGTCCTTCCCTTGGAAGCTACTGTCAGTTTTATGCCTTCACTTCTCTTCCTCCTCTTCCCAGAGTATTATTGAAGATCAGGGACGAACGACCAAGGACTATTCTTATAGTTACAGACTGGCCCAGGCAGCATTGGTATCCACAGCTTCGCAGTTTCTCCCAATTTCCTCCTTGGCATCTTCCTCTGAAGCCGGATCGTTTGGTTCGGGAAGGGGGAAACATTTTGCATCCTCATCTTCAGTCTCTCCATTTGGCAGCTTGGCTCATTGTATGACTCCATCCTATTCTTCTTCCCTTTCCCAACAGGTGATTGACGTGCTGAGAGAGGCCAGGAAGAAGTCTTATGCTGGCAAATGGGAAAGATTCTCTCTTTGGATGCAGGCTAGAGGGGAATCTTCTTCACAGCCTACCCTTCGTCTGAGTCTGGAATACCTGGCTGATTTGCTTCGGGGTGGTCTTTCTTTTGCCTCTGTCAAGATCCATGCTTCAGCCATTTCTGCTCATTGTTTTTTTGAACAACCCATTTTCTCTTATCCTCTGAAAATGTTTCTCAGAGGTGCTTCTAACTTAAAACCTCCCAGAAGGGCACCTACTCCAGCCTGGGATCTTAATTTTGTTCTAGAGAAACTCACACTTCCTCCTTTTGAGCCAGCTGCCACAGCAGTTTTAAAGTTTCTCTCGTGGAAGACTGCCTTCCTCTTGGCTATAACTTCAGCAAGGAGGGTTTCGGAGTTGCATGTTTTGATGGCTGTGGAGCATTTTCTTATTTTTCCATGCAGATAGGGTCTCTCTGAGACCCAACCCCTCCTTTATGCCTAAGGTGGTTTCTAGCTTGACTCTTAATCAGTCCATACACCTTCCTACCTTCTTTCCTAATCCTTGAAATAGGGGTGAAAGGATCTTGCATTCTCTTGATGTGCATAGACAGCTCAAGTTTTACCTGGCTAGGACTAAAGACCTTCGGAAGTCAGCTCCGCTATTGGTCAGCTTTGCCCCTGGAGCCCAGGGCAAGGCTATTTCTAAGCAAACCATTTCTAAGTGGATTGCTCATTGTATTCCTTTTTGTTATTCCTTTCATGGCAAGGTTCCTCCTCAAGGGGTTAGGACCCACTCAACTAGAGCAGCTTCCACTTCAGCCTTTTTAAGGGGTGTCCCTACTAAAGATATTTTGGAAGCTGCCACATGGTATTCTGTTCACACTTTCACAAAGCATTATAATTTGGCTTTGTTTTCAAAAGCCGGGGCAGGGTTTGCCACTGCTGTTCTGCAGGGCATTCTCTCCAATCCTTGATTCTGTTGGTTCCTCCTCCCTGTTTTCTGGGCTTTGGTAATCAACCCATTGGTTAGGACTGCAACAGTGAAACGCGATGAACATAGTACAGTTGTGTACACTTACTGTAAAAGTAGATGTTGGTATTCACTGTTGCAGTCCTGGTTACCCACCCGCCAGCCCCTATTTTTCTCTCTTTTTATACCTCTTCTTTCTGTTACTATGCTCCTCCTTTTCTTTTTTCCTGAGGTACAGGCTAAATTTGGTTTAAGCCTGGTTTTCTGGGAGCTTGTGACTTTTATGGCAAGAGAGACTGAGGAAGTGACGTCGGCTGCCTTCTTTTGTATCGGACACCCTGACATCCTTTATAACCGACAGCCGACGTCATTTTTACTTACCTTTGGTATTCTGGCCGATCGAGGTCTACCAGGGAGCCAGATAAACGCATTGGTTAGGACTGCAACAGGCCACCTGTCTTTTCAAAACTCATGACCAGGTTAAGACTATGAAAGACTGCAAGCAGATCCTACTCATTTCCTAGATACCATAGGAACTACCCATCTAAATCTGCCTCCTTCATTAGAAGGGATCCTTGGACATCTCAGAAACAAGGAAAGCACTGTAGGAAAAAGTACTCTGACAAACCTCTTGGGGAACCTCCAGCGAGGATGCCTCCCCTTGGAAGCAGAAATCTGTGACTATCTTTGCAGCACCATTCTCCCTGCTCTCAACTTCATTACTTCTCTGTTCCAAAGATGGTTAGTTTCCCTGGCCAGGTAGGAAACTATTGCCACAGGCAAGTTAAGTCCTCTCCATCATCGAGTGGTTATGCCATGTCCTGGGAAAATATTCTCCCTCTGAAAGGCATACTACAACCTCCTCACAACCAAATGCACTTTCAAGGCCTCTTGAATTGGGGCATCATTGAGTTGGCCACAGAGGACTTCATGGGAAAATGATTTTACTCCAGGATCTTTTCTAGTACCAGAGAAAGAAGTGCAGTGGGGCCCATCCAGGACCTGTCTCTCCCAAACACTTAGAGGGCACCATATTTCAGAATGCTCTTTGTTCACACTCTTCTGCTTGTCATCCTTCCCCAAGCTTTCTTAGTTTCATTGGATCTGAAGAACACCTTCTTACACATACTCATTAGTCCTTGTAGGAGATTCTGATTATTTTCCTCTGGCTCCTCACATTTTCAGTTTACTGCTGTCTTGTTAGTCTTTTTACAACCCCAAGGGTGTTCACAAAATGTCAAGCTCCAGTACTGGCTTTTTGCTGCACTCAAGTAATCCAGATGTTCCCCTACCTGGATGACTTGTTGATCCAGATACTCTCTCCAGAAATTCTCCTTCAGCATCTACACTTCACCCTCCAACTCCAGATAGGTCTGGGTTTCACTATAAACTACAGAAAATCGTACATGGACCCGGCTTTCCTGGTCTGTAGACTGGACACACAGAAAATCTGTGCCTTCCTCCACCAGGAGAAAGTTCAGTCTGTTCGTTTTTTTTCTCCCCAAAACCTCTCCTGCACAACCCATTGCTCAGCAAGGGAGATGCTAAGAAATTTGGGGTTCATGGCAACCACCATCTGTATGCTCCCCCTGTCCAGATTTCACTTGAAAAAAATTCAGTGGTACCTGAAATGTGTGTGGTCCCAGCACTGTCACCCTTTGGACGCCCTTATTCTCCTCCTCTCTTGTCAAAAGGAGGAACTGCTTTGGTCAAATGGACAGGTCATCCTGAACCAATGATTGCCATTTACATGACCTTCTCATCTTCTGCAGGTTTACACAGACACCTCTGATGAGACATTGGGGGGGGGGGCATGAATAGTCACACTGGGTGCAGAGCAAATGGCAACCTCTGTTCCTGAAGGAGCATATCAATTTGAAGAAAATGATGGCTGTTATGCCAGCTCTTCAGTCCTTCCCCATCGAAACCCAGGCAGCTCCTAGTGTACACAGACGACAGCACAGTCATGCAGTACATAAACAGGTACCAGATCTTACCAGCTGTACAGGTTAGCTCAGGAGGCGTGGAACTTGGCCACTAGATGAACATAATGCTCATGGCCACATGCATTCCTTCTCAGGGCAAAGTGCTAATAGGCTTCCTAAGCCACCCTGTAGAGAGCCCCCATGAGTGGACATTGAACAGATAAGTTTTCCAGATGGTCACCTTCCAGTGGGGGTACTCCTTAGGTTAGACCTCTTTGTGTCATCAACCAGCCATCTTTTGCTTCTCCATTTCTGCACTAGAGACTCTTGTCCCACAGCTTGGAGGACAGTTGCCTTTTCATTTCAGTGGACTGGGAAGTTCCTCTGTGCTTTTCCTTCTCTGCTTCTAACTCCCAATATTATTCACACCATACAAAAAGAAACTCAGACTAGTTTTGCTGGCATTTTAGTCAAGGCAGCACTGGTTTCCCATGCTTTTTCACCTGACAAAAGAAATTACAGAAATACATTTTCAACTAGACCTGATAACTCATCAAAAAAGTTTGCTGCTCCACCCAAATTTTCCATCTCTCAACTTGTCTCTATGGATGACAGGATTTTAATTCCTGAAAGACGTCTCTTGTCTGAGAAGGTTGTTAAAGTCCTGCAAGAAACCAGGAGATCCACTACTAGAAAATCTTGTATAGATAATTGGAAAATATTCTCCTATTGGTGTGCAAACATAGTTAGGAACCACTCTTCCCATATGTTCCTAGTGTACTGCAATATCTGAGAACTACTTCAGACAAGTTTGGCCTACTCTTCTATAAAAGCTCACCTATCAGCTATCAGTGCCTGCCTTCCTGTTAGCCGTCTGCTTATTGCTAGGGTGGAAGTCTAGTTTTTCCTCAGGGGAGTCCTGCATCTTAACCCACCAAGGAAATCCATCTCTTCCCCCGTGATATCTGAATTTTATGCCTGAAAAGCTTACACTGCCTCCTTTGGAACCAGTATCTTCCACTTCTTTAAAATTCTGTACTTTGAAAACTATCTTTCCCTCGTCTCTCACCTCTGCTAGGAGAGTTTGAATTGCATGGTCTAATGACTATTCTCTCTTTTTTATTTTTCTCAAGGACAGGGTGACTGTTGGCCAGATCCATCTTTCATACCGAAGGGAGTGAGTTGTCCATCAGTTAGGCTATTTATCTACCCACTTTTTTTCCTAATCCGCAAAATGGGGGGGTGATCTTGTATTCTCTGGATATTCACAGGCACTTCAGACTTTATCTGAACAAAGCTAATTTCTTCAGAAAGATGGACCAGCTGTTTGTATCATTTGTGAGCCCTAAGCTGGTCCACCATGTGTCCAAACTGTTGCAGCTTGGATTTCCAAGGCTATCCGTTTCTGATACTCAATATATAGTAGGATCTTGCCTTCCGGTCCTACAGCACATTACACTAGGGCAATGTCTTCCCCAGGGGCATTTCACAAAGGAATAGACTCCCAAGTCTGTTTTGGAGGCTATCACTTAGTCCTCTGTACCCACCTTTACCAAATACTGCAAAATTGAAGTTTTGTCCAGGTCCAGGGTGACCTTTGCTAGTCCTGTCTGGCCTGCTTGTACAACTCTTCTCAGTACCCAATCATCTTTCCTTCTTCCTTTAGCTCTGGGGAATCACCCATATGTTAGGAATACTGCAACAGTGATTTTAGTCTGGATGTAGTACAGTTGTGTAAGAACTTACATTAACAGTAGATGTACTGATCATTGTTGCAGTATTTCATCCCACCATACTTTTCCTCTTCTCTACTTCACTTCAGCTTTCCTTTCTTTTTCTTCTCCCTCTTTGCTTTAACCTCTTTTCTGTTACAAGCGAAAGGGGGGGGGGGTTCTTAGCTATTTGAGTTACAGCCCTCTTAGCTGACCCATTTCCTCCCTCAGTAGTCTTCAAGACACTAGCTTTTGTGATAGTCTGGGGATCCACACTCCTCCATCCGTCTATATACCCTAACACATATGAGTTGAGGTCATGCATTTAGCATATTACCTAGATAAGGTATGTCTTTGGTACCCCCTCTGGATGACTGTTGTAACAAACCATGTGTCTGGAGTGCAGCAGCAGCAGTGATCAGTAGGGCATTTACTATTATGGTGAGTTTTTATACAACTGTAACTTTTCAGTTAGGATTTTGTAAGGAGGACATCACTAACTGAAATTCTGCGATAAAACTACACTTTTTGTAATGTTCAAATGCTAATTTACTGACTCTGAGATACAGACTAGTGTACTGTGCCAGTAGAGGGAGCTGTGAGATAAGGACCATGTTTGGTATCTGAGGCTGCATTTTAAAAAGTTTCAGCTTCAAACTGTTCAAAGTGCAAGGCAAGCACTTTTAATTTTAGTTTTCCTTAAGTCTTTTGTCTTGCAAATGATTATTTCTTTATCGTTACCCGGATAAGTGAAGTCTGAGGCTTGACACAGATTGCACAAGTCCATTCTAAACGTGGTTAATTTAAGCCGTTTGGCAAAGGTGTTGACCACTCACTTGGTGAGAGCAGAGTTATTAGGAAGATTGGGATATTTAAGCCACTGTGTAAAAAAAAAAAAAAAAAAAAAAAAAAAAAAGACAGTAAATGAATTCCTGATTGATGATGCTGCTGTATTCCTAAATGTACAGTACATCTTAGAGTGGTATGACAGAGCATGGGATCATTTTTCCTCCACATGTACATTTGTAAATATTACTGCTACGAATTTCAAGAATATTTGAAGTGCAACACTGATTAAGAATTGAGTGCCAATAAGGCACATTCTGTGACAAAATTTGGGAGAACTACTCAAAAGTGATGAATATAGAAAAATGCATTTTGGTGCATTAAGAAAAGGCATAGTCCAGGGTAATCTTGAAACTGTGGGGGACAAGTTTAAATTAGTGCTTGAATTTAGGACATTGTTATTATTGGTAGTAAAGTGAGGCAGTGGTTGTGGATAATTGATCGGGTGTAGGAATAAATGGCATTGAGTCTATAGTGCCTAATGTATCTTTGTCTGGATTAAATGCATTTGTTTTAAGATTCCTCTCAAAGTTTAGTTTGGTAACATAGAGGGGTGAACGTTGACTCCATTCCAGACAACTTAGGGTTTAACTAGTGATATTGGTGCTACAGGAGCCACCAAGGCAGAGTGATAGACTGTCCACTGCTATATCTTCTGCCCATCCATGGGGGGAGAGGGCAGCTTGGATCACTGCTGAACTTATATCAAGCAAAGGCTGGGTGTTATGGTGAGTTTGACAGCAGCAGGGACATAGATTGAACATGCATTCTAAGCAGTATATACTGTAGCCAGAGTTGGTACAAGCAGTAGGTATGATTGAAGGTATGTTGAAACAGTTAGTTGCCAAGGAATATCTGATGAGTCTAAGTAGAAAACGTTGTGTGGATGCCAGTTTAATAGAATTCCATAAGTGAGTCTCCTCCAGAGAAGTTCAAATGGGAATTGTGTCCCAGAAGGGCTGATGGTTGAGAGGCAGAGGGTGTAAAAAGTCTATTAATAAAAATCACTCTTGAATCTGATTCTCCATGCAAAACCGGTGTAGTAGTAGACTATAAAGGCATCCTACCTTTATAAGTAAACTGATTTAAGAAAATTTGTGATGCACATTAGAAACTAGTAGCAGCCCTAGAGTGGTTGAGCAACATGGTCAAACAAGACAGTAGGGAAAAGCAACTATTTAAGATAAAAAGGCTGTAGTCATACAGATCTGAGTAACACTGCCCGTCAGCTTTGTTAATGCAATGAAGTATGGTTATGGTACTGCCAAAATGGTGAGGCATTGACACTATGATCTTAAAACCTGTAGGATTCCTACAGGCAGCCAGAGCAATCCCAGGATCACAGACGTGATATGACAGTAATGAGCTTTGTAAATGAGTAACTATATGGCAGAGTTTTGCATCGGATGTTAAGTGCTAATGTTAACAGCTCCACCACTAACACTGGTGAAGCCCACACTGTGACCCAGATATCTCAGCTGTAGCAAGCAGCTCTGCAGCTGTCATGGAGAAGTGTGACAAGCAATGTCTTTCCCCCACACACTTGTGAGGGGATGTAGGGCACACATGCTCCTGCATTGGACCCATACTCTGTATTATATTCCCCAGTGAATGTTAGAGAGAATGTATAGATGCTTGCTGTAAGAAGGCCAGGGTCTTCTGAAGGTTACATCTATTGCAAAAGTGGATGAAACCCCTTACTAAGGCTCATTACATGAGTCTGACTTTTACAGGTATACACAGGGAAAATAAAGGCCGCCTGTAGACATCCCTGATCCCCCTCACTCCCAGTTCTCAGTTTTTGCTTTAAGAGGAAATTAATAAGTTTGTAAAGCTTTAACAGGCCATTTGGTAAATATGTGATGTCCCTCCTCTGACCAGTAGTCAAGGAGCCTTAATCCTCACCTGACACCGGTGGGGAATGTTCACTTTGAACAAAAATGGATACACACTGTGTTTTCAGATGCAGCTGTCTGCACCAAGCACAGTTTCCCTTAAGGGCACACAGGGAGCACACTCCAGTCTTGGGGCTGGGTTTTCCTATCCAGGCCCAAAGTAAGACTCAACCTTTCTCACTGCAGAAATCAGTGCTGTGTGTCCCTGTTCCAAGCAGTTGATGCACATTCTTTGAGATTTGGTTTACACACACAGACGCACGCACTCACAAAAATACACACACCTGGGAAAGGCTGGCACAGATTTACCTGCTATACCACCTCCACCCAGACTTTAAGGTAGATGTTCTTCGGGTTTCACTGTTGCAGTCATTACATTTGGGTTATCCTGCTGGCAGGTTGCCCTCAGTCGGCCTGAATTCCAAAGTCTTGGGTCCTGCGTCAGTTGCTGTCCCCTCTTCCCTGACGTCAGGTAGTCAGGGGTGTAAAAGATGCAGCCGACACCATTTTCTTCAGTCTTTCTTGCCGCGCGGTGCCCGAAGCAGAAGCAGTTCGCAAGTGCTGGTCGGCTGACTCCTGAGATTTTCGTGTTCGAGTTTCAGATCCGAAGTCTTCATTAAAAGCTAAGCATCCCGTTGGGGAAACTTTTTTCTTGCGCCAGACCGATGTCAGAAAGTTAATAATTGTATTTCTTGTGGGAAGCAAATACCTCATAAGGACTTTCATTCTTACTGTATTCCTTGCCTAGGCCCTGACCACAACGTTTCTAGTTGTAGGTTTTGTGCTAGATTTAACCAATCACTATTAAGCGTCGGAACGATTTTGCATTAAGCTATTTTGGGCGAAGATTTAATTATACAATGTCATTGGATAGCCATCCGACTACCAGAGTTCACAAAAAACGCAAAGAAAGACAGGCAACCAAGGTCCAAAGCAGACTATGAAGCTTCTCCTAAGCAAGTCGCCGGTTCTCAGTGAGGCGCTTTCGCAGCCCCTGACTCCCGCTACTTTAGAGTCGCAGGCCGCTACCGACTTCCACATGGAGTCGGCCAGGCTGCTGGAAACTCAAGGTATTGGAGCCTCGGAGATTATTCCCTCAGATGGGTCCGGAGCCGCTGAGCAGGCATCGGCTTCTGAGGGTGTATTCAGACCTAAACAATTATATATTAAACCAACTTCAAAGGCAAAGACTAAAGCACCTTTAAAGGCAAAGAAACAAGTTCACCAGCCACATGGACAGGCCTCCATGCCCAAAAAACAGATGCTCAAAATGGCCGAAGACTTAATTATTGATCAGGGGTTCCCATCCCCCTCCTGATAAGAGGCCTAGGCAAGAGACAGACTATGAATCTTCAGATCAGGTTTCCATTTATTCTGATTTCTCTTCTGATCAGGAATATTCTCCCCCCCCCCCCCCCCCATGAGGATTCTGATGCTGAAGTATCAATTCCTTCAGCTTCTCCTCCTGAGGACTACTCTTTTGGGGAAACCTTGCATACCATGAGGGAGCACTTCCACTGGGAGAGCCAAGATTTTTCAGAATCTAAGAAGAGGCTCAGAGACTTCCTTTTACTACCTCAACACAGGCCTCTAGCTATTCCACCTGTGTTAGACATTGTAGATGATGTGTTCTCAGTCTAGTCTGACCCCTGACTCCTTACCTCCAGCTCCTGTTAAGCTGGACAGATACTACAGGGTCCCTGACTCTCATAAATTTCTTTTCAAAAACCCTTCTGCAGACCCAGAAACTGTTTCTCAGGGTCCCAAAGGGGTCAAGGCTTCCACTGCAAAAAAACCCTACCCCCTCTGACAGGGTTTCTAGGGCACTGGATAGATGGGGAAAAAAGATTTACACATCTGCTACCTTAGCTATAAGGGCTTTAAATTGCCAGTTTCATATGCTCAGATATCAGCAATATATCATGACACTGCTTAAACAGAAAATGATGGTAAATTCTGAATGTGCAGAAAACAAAGAAATGCAGGATTTATTGCATGCAGCTGAACAAGTTGGAAAGCATACTTTGCAATGTGGTTTTGATTCTCTGGAGGCCTCCTGCAGGGCCGCTGTTATGGGTTCTGTCATTAGGAGGCATGCTTGGTTAAAGGAACAAAATCTGCTTGATCATGTTAAAGCAAAATTATTAGATGCTTCATTACAACATGATACCTTGTTTGGTGTTGAGGCAGAAGAGGTGTTAAAGAAAATGGAGGTCAAAGCTAAATCTATGCAAACGGTCAAGGATTTCTTACAGGTACAGCTACCTAGATTTAGCAGACACTGGCCTACAAAGAATTGGTCCTTTCCAGTCTCAGACAGACCTCAAAGGAGCAGATCCAGACGCCCTAAAGGCAGGTCTAAGCAATGGGGTGCTTCTACCTCCAAAGGTGGAGAAGACAAATCACAACCATACAGGAAACAGTCCCAATGATTTCCCCCTGCCTGCACCAAGCACTTATCTTCTGGCAGCACCCTTATGGGGAAAACTAGCACTTTTTTCTCAAAATTGGCACATTATAACCCAGGACAAATGGGTCCTAGACAGTGTCACAAAGCTAGAAGTTTCACTTCCATACCCTGCCAAGGGCAAACGGTTGGCCAGACCTGCCAAACAACCAATGGGCAGAGGCTCAAAAACAAGTCGCAGCTCTTATGGACGTGAGGGCTATTCAGCAAGTGCCACAGCAAGAGCAGGGACAAGGATTTTACTTGACTGTTCTTGGTACCCAGAATGGACGAAACATGGAGACCTATACTGGACCTATCTATTCTAAACACTTTTCTGGATATACCAAAATTCAAGATGTTGACCTTGCAGCAGCTTCTGCCCATGCTGGGCAGCAAGGCTTGTCTTGTGACTTTAGACCTAAAAGAGGCATACCTGCATGTCTCAATCAGACAATCATGCAGAAGATGCCTCAGATTCAAGGCTGTCTCAAAACATTACCAATTCTCTGCACTGCCCTTTGTGAAGACCCTGGGTGCAGCAGATAAGCCAAAGTGCCTGGCACCAGTAATTGCTTACTGCAGACAAAAAGGAATGCAAATATATCCTTACTTGAACGACTGCCTCATACAAGCAGAGAACAAGGACATTCTACTGCAGCATCTGACGTTTGTGAAAAGATTTTTAACATGCCTAGGGTACACAGTCAACAAAAATAAATCAAAACTAGTACCCTCTCGAGATAATATTCCTAGGTGCAAGCTTAAATACAACTGCCCAGATGGCTTTATCTCACTCCAGACAAACAAAGGCAACTGACTATTTCAAGGAAATGGCAACAAAGGCCCAGTTATTTGCAAGAAAAATTCTGCAGAGTTTGGGCTTCATGGCATCCTGCATCTTACTAATTCCATATGCAAAACTGCATATGAGGAAAATTCAATGGTACCTAAAAAGTGTCTAGACACAACATTGCCACAGCCTGGAAACAATGATCACTCTCATTCCCTGCCTGCAACAGGAGTTTCGATGGTGGGCAAAGGCTTGTCACCAAAACAAGGGACAGCCATTCTCACTACCCCCAGCCAGGCAGAGCCTAATGACGGATGCATCAGATTATGCTTGGGGGCCCACATGGCAGGAAGAGGCATTCAGGGCACCTGGTCCACAAACCAAAAACATCTACATATCAATCAAAAAGAGATGCTAGCTGTTCAAAATGCCCTGATAGCCTTAAAGGACCTACTTCATCCGGGACAACTACTGATAAAGACAGACAACACCACGGTCATGTGGTACATAAACAAGCAGGGGGGCACTCATTCTTAACCCCTTTGCAGACTAGCCATGGCTTTATGGGACACAGTATTGACTTACCAAGTTCATCTGCAGGCACATTTCCTGCCAGGACAGGAAAATACTCTGGCAGACGAACTAAGCAGAAACCTCATGGATCCCCATGAGTGGTACCTGGATCCACAAGTCTTCAGCATGATGTTAAAGAAATGGGGACGCCCGGACATAGATCTATTTGCCTCCCCTCACAACAATCAACTAAAAAGATTCTGCACAAGGACTTATCACAGACAAGCTTGGAAAGTGGACACCTTATCTTTCAACTGGGCAAACCTGTCAGTATATGTCTTTCCTCCACTGCCTCTCCTCCCCAAGGTACTCCTAAAGGTCAGACAGGAGAAACCAAAAATGATTCTGATTGCCCCAGACTGGCCACGCCAGTACTGGTATCTGAGCTTAAGGATCGTGTCCCAATGCCCAGCCTGGACCTTACCTCAAATACCTCATCTACTATCCCAGCAAAACAGTCAGATTCTGCACAGCCAACTCAGGACCCTAAACCTGGCAGCATGGTGGATAATGTAGCCATACAAACCACACCTCTCAGTAAAGCTGTGATGGATGTCATTTTAGAAGCTAGAAGGCCTAGTACTAGAAAATCCTATGCTGGGAAATGGAAGAGATTTTGTGCTTGGAACCAAGCTCAAGGAACTGATACAGCTGTCCCAAATATTCCTCAGATTTTGCAATATTTTACTGAGATGCTGGACAAAGGCCTATCTTTTTCATCAATTAAAATCCATGCCTCTGCCATTTTGACTCATTACAATACAGAGCCACCACTCTTTTCTCATACTTTATTAAGGCAGTACCTCAGAGGAGCCAAAAACTTAAGGCCTCCAAGGAGAACGCCAATACCTGCATGGGACCTCAATTATATCTTGGAAAAACTCACCTTACCTCCTTTTGAGCCAGTTGCTACAGCGGATATAAAGTTCTTATCTTGGAAAACAGCTGTGCTCCTAGCAATAACTTCTACAAGACTTGTTTCAGAGCTACAAGCTCTCATGGCTGTGGAACCCTTTATCATTTTTATCCAGACAGGGTCTTATGAGAACAAATCCTACATTTATGCCTAAGGTGGTATCCAGTGTAGCCCTTAACCAAACTATTCATTTGCCAACTTTTTATCCAAATCCACAGAAGGGGGAGAAAATTCTGCATTCTTTGGACGTACACAGGCAACTTAGATTCTACTTGGACAAAACTAATGTTTTCAGAAAGAATAATTACTAGTGGCATATGGCGCAGCATCACAAGGAAAGGCCATCTCCAAGCATACTATTTCAAAGTGAATAAGTCACTGCATTCGTTTCTGCTACTCACAGCATGGCAAACCAGTGCCTAACGGCATTAGGCCACATTCAACCAGAGCTGCAGCCACTTTTGCAGCCTTTCTCAGGGGAGTTCCAACCAAAGACATTTTAGAGGCTGCTACTTGGAGTTCAGTGCATACCTTTACAAAACATTACAGTTTGCCTCTTTACTCTAAATCCAGGACAGGCTTTGCCACTGCAGTTCTGCAGGGCCTCATAGCCGCTCCTAATGCTGTTTAGCTCCAGCCACCCAACCGTAGCTTTGGGACTCCAACTAAATGTAATGACTGCAACAGTGAAACACGAAGAACGTAGTACAGTTGTGTACACTTACATAAATGTAGATGTTCGAGTGTATTCACTGTTGCAGTCCAGGTTACCCACCCGCCATCCCCCTTTTCTCTGCTGGAACTTATCTTTACTTCCCTAATCTATACAACCTAGGTGGTGTATTTGCTTATAGATGAAGGTAAAGCTTATTTTGCTGCATGTATGTTTTATTTACATATTTTTAGCCTACCCTTTTGGGGGCACCTGACATCTGCGGCAAGAAAAACTGAAGAAAATGGCGTCTGCTGCATCTTTTGTACCCCTGACGACCTGACATCAGGGAAGAGGTGACAGCAACCGACGCAGGACCCAAGACTTTGGAATTCAGGCCGACTGAGGGCAACCTGCCAGCAGGATAACCCAAATGTAATGACTGCAACAGTGAATACACTGGAACATCTACATTTATGGTAAGTGTACACAACTGTACTATTCACTGCCACTAGCCAGCTACTTTAAGGCTCTTACCAGGGTACCTAATTAATCGTAGTAAAATAAACTTATACAAATGGTAGTATTAACCAAGCAGCAAGACTTTCAGGAGCATGAAGCTACAGTGCCATGAAATAAATGCAGTTACTCTGAGGTTAAACTATTTTCTAAAAGACCAGACACAATGAAAGGCTTAGATATATTTAGTAATAAATAAAATAGAAAACGAGAATACTAAATATCTAGTTACAGTAAACACCAGAGTTTAAATTTACAAGAAATAAAAAATGGAACCAAAAAAAGGTGAATAATTGACCTCTGTGTTAGGTAATCCCATGTATAAAGTGACTACCCCATACGTCTTTGTTGTGCCAAAGTGCTACAGGGACCTATTTGAGCTCAGTCTACTAGAACAACAGTTGATCTGATGTCAGTCTTCACTTATTTCTTGACGGTGGGTTCAGTACCGTATCTCTGAACCGACTCGGCCGTTACTACAGCCCACACCTTCTAAAATCTCTTGAGCATAGCTTTACCCAGAATGCCCCTCTCAAGATTATTTTAGATGTCCTTCAAGGATGCATCTGCAGTCATCACATATGGGTTGTCCTGAATGCCCCTCTCAAGATTATTTTAGATCTCATTTGCCGCTTTGTGTCGGACGCCTCCTTTCCAGTCAGCTCTTGAATGAATTTCTTCTACTATTTTTCTGTACGTTTTTCCACTGCTTATTTAAATTTAATCTTTCTATCGCTTACCCATACCCTCTCTAAGCTCTTATCAGTCTCTCCTTTTGATTAATACCATTTTTGGTAGTATTTTTCATTTTTTTTCCACCCCTTAATACCTCCGGTAATTTCTTGTACCATTGTTGGTACTTCTTTCCTTCTTTACTGTAATGGTAATTCTGTCTTACCATTGTTGGTACATTTTTCCCTTATCTTTGATTAAAAAAAAATCTTTATTTTTCTCCTCTTCTGTCAGTTGCGTGCATATGTGTGTTAGCCTGCTAACATGGCCGAAAAGTCTAAGGGCACTTCTGGCTTTAAGAGGTGCCAGAAGTGTGAGAGTTACTGGACACTCACTTTGTCTGCACTGCTTGGGCCCAGTGCATGTTCAGGAAGACTGCGCCATATGTCATGGCTTCAGCCACTGGGCCCTTGTGGAGCGTAAAAATAAGTTAATTTTGAAAGGTCTGATCAAGTCAAGATATCTATGAGGCCATATCTGGTTCAGGCCATTCAAAGACCGATATTCGCTCCCCTTCTTTCTCTTCTAAACAGGAGGGAACTAAAAAGAGAGACTAATTGGCACCTACAACCTCATCGGCTCCACCACCAAAACTTAGATCCTTCATTGTCTGCGGAACTGACCAGGGAGTCGCTTCAAACTTCAGTACCAGTATCAGCACTGATTGTTTAGGCACCTAAGTCTAAAGCAGACAAAACTTCAGCATCACCTCATTGCCCAGTTTCATTGGGTTTGGAACCGAAGGAGTTTCTTTTCTTACAATTATCTCACACAAAATATTCGCCATCACTGGATCCTTTTTATGACCAGCCTCCAAGCCTTTTCTTCCCATTGGGCACTTCCATCTCTTCCACCAAGAGCCTCACAGAGTCTAATCTTTGAGGCTAGTGGATCAGCTCCTGGCAGCGAGGCGTTTAACTATTTCTTTGATTCCTAGTCTCCCTAACTCAGGAACTAAATTTATCTTTCCAACTGTTGTTCCTCTGACTTCATCTGAGCCTTTGGAGCTACCCTTGCCAGCAGTCCTTGTTTCGACTGTTTCTGTGTCGATCAGATCTGCATCTCCAGCACCAGTAACAACCCTGAGCTCTTCGGTTTTGTCTGAACCAGAGACCTCCCTGGGCTGAAGCTTCTTTGTTGGTTCTGGGGTGTGTGGTTCCACTTTATCAGAGCCATCCATGCTCCTTGGAGCATCGGGACACACAAGCTCAGCTTTGGTTTTGGAGGTGGCTTCCTCAGTGTGGGATGTGAACACTGTTCTGAGGGAATCTTTCTCTGTTCCGGGCTTCCACTCCTTTATGGGGGGGGGGGGGCCTTGTCCATTGTGGACTGTCCATACCATCTTCGGGCCAACATCCCAGCCCTTCCCCTCACCCAGATCTACCAGCAGCTTCTGCTCTGGGACAGAAAGCACAGAAGCCTCAGGATACTACAACGGTAGCTCTTTAATCTTCAGATACCTCTCTGGCACATCCTGCTGAAGAGGTTCCCCTGAAGAAGAAAGTGCAAGAGGAGGCACTTGGACTCCCCTGAAAGTCTTAAGTGGAAGATACCAATTTTGATGATGGGGAAAGTTCCCCCAAGGTCAAACCTGGAAGACGTCTCATTTGGAGACATTTTAGAACTCCTGAAGCAGAGGGGTGACTGAACTTCCCATCAGCCTTCCTCCAAGGAATCCGTATACCTGCAGGCCTTCTGTGCCCGACCTTCTACCTCTTGGATCTCTCCACCCACTGGCGATCTAATTAAATTAATTACTCAACTAGCTTGGAAGATTCCTGATTCCATCTAGCCAGTCCCCAAGAGACCAGGCCACATTTTATCAGCTTTGGAGGATCCGCAGCATTGGTCAAAAGGTATTCCAGTAGATGCCATGGTGGTTGCAGCTGCCATTAGAAAGGACCTTGCAGATGAGTGTCTTACTATCTGTCCTCCTAACAAGGAATCTAGGATGATGGATAGGTTTGAGAAGCGAGTATATGCTTCGTTGACCTTTGCACTTGGGTCCTTGAACTATATGGTATCCTTTACTAGATTCCGAGACCTGATAAAAGAACTATCAGATACTCTGACAAGGAGCCCTAGCTGAGGGAATGAAGGACAAAGTAGCTTCCCAGCTGGCAACCCTTGCGTCAATATGTAATTTGTCCATGATGCTCGTTGTGCATGACTAGGGCAGCAGGTTCCAGCGTAGCCATCAGGAGACACGTGTGGATGCACTTATGTGAGTTTGTGGAGCCATTTAATTCTTCTTTCGTCAGTGCTCCTCTTGACAAGTCATCCCTTTTTGGCCCCAAAATTTGAGACCCTTGCCAGTTGTGAGAAAGATGGAAAGACCCGATTTGCTGTGGGACTATGCTTTTCTACACCTCAGTGGCCTTAATCCAGGAAGCAGAGGAGTGGGAAGCTATGGTTCAAAAAGTCCAGAGGGCTTTTTCAGGATTTCCATGGTAACTACTCCCCCTGGGGCAGAGGTGGGAGTTGCAGTGGACGACACCATCCTAGAGGCAGAGGTAGTCTGCAAAATCAGGGCTCCAGGGTTTGTTCCCTAGTAACTCACCAGCGCTCCTGAATGGAGGCCCAGTTGCCATGATCTGGAGGCAGTCTGGGGATGACTATCCCTGTCTGGCTGAAAATAACCACCAACAATTGAGTGCAGAGGATCAGAACCAGAGGTTAAAATATTCCCTTTTGAAATCATCCAAGTCAACCAGAGAGAATCCCAGGCATTCCACCCAGTCACAGGGATGCTGCAGTTTTAGAAATACAAAAACTGCTCGAGTCGTTCAGAAAGTCCCACCAGACCAGATAGGATCCGGAGTTTACTCAAGTTTCTTTTTAACACCAAAGAAAAGAGGGTCTGGAGACCGATCTTGGATCTCAGTGCATTGATCAAGTCGGTTCAACAAACCAAATTCCGGATGGTCACAGTTCAGTCTATTCTTAAGAAAAGATGATTGGATATGCTCAATAAAGCTTCAGGATGCATATTATCACATAAAAATAGACAAACGTTCCAGAAGATTTCTGCGCCTCTGACTGGGAGCCTGTCATCAGTTTAGAGCCCTGCCCTTTGGTCTCACCACAGCTCTTAGGGAGCTCACCAAATGCATGGCAGTGGTAGCAGCTGACTTTAGACTGCAAAGATGGTTTCCAGACCTAGATGACGGTCTCAGTACTGCAACCACTAGGTATTTGCTCTTTAGGCAATGGACTGCATTCTTCAAACTTGCTCCTCCTGGGGATCACAGTGAACTTTAAAAAAAAAATCCCATCTGGAGCTAACTCAACATTTAGAGTTCATATAAGCAGTGTTAGACACAAGCACCTGTATCGCATCTCTTCCTCAAGAAAGACTTCAGAGAATAAAATTCCAAGTCAGACAGATTATTCGCAACAGAACAGTGACTGCAAGACTGTCATTACAGACTCTAGGATCTATGAAGGCCACCATCTCTAAGTCTCATTCATTTCGCAGTTCCATATGCTAATTCTGCAATGGCTCTTAGTGTCACAATGGTCATACCTGAATCATCCAATGTCCCACCAAGTTCCGATCACCAAATTTATGCAAGAAGGACCTGAGTTGGTGGCTTCGATCCAGCCAAATTCTATTAATCCGTCCATTTGTGTCTCCTCCCCAAGCCATAGTGACCACGAATGCATCCAGGATAGGGTGGGGGGGACATTATCTGGGAAAGACATTCCAAGGCACTTGGTCCCAGTTAGAGGCCAATTTGCATGTCATTGTTCTAGAGATGAGGGCAGTGCTCCTGGCATTGCAAGAATTCCAAGAAGCTCTCCCCTCGGAAACAATTCCAGTCCAAACAGACAGAACATGTCAGTGGTTTGGTGTATCAACAAACAAGGGGGAACCTGATCTTATCCTGTGTCAGGAATCACTCAGGGTATGGCAGTGGGCAATTTCATCTGACTACTTTTTAATTGCAATGCACATTCTGGGGAGCTCCAATGTGATTGCGGACTAATTGAGCAGGAGCATTCTGATGCAGCACGAGTGGTCTCAACCCTTTGATGTCAGAAGGGGGGATATACCATCAGTGGAGCCAGCCTTACTGTGACTTTTTTGCATCCCCCTGAACGAAAGTGGAGCAGATACTTTGCTTTGAACCCCCTCTGGGGAAGTCACAGAAAGATGTTGTCTTTCACGATTGGCCCTCTGGTGTGCTATAAGCCTTTCCTTTGGTTGCTCTCATTTCCCAGTTTCTGAAGAAAGCCAGCAGGTTGAAGAACACGATAATTCATTGACCCTTTTTGGCCTGACAAATAATTTTTTCCATTCTTTGGCCTTGCCTAATTCAGAAACTTTGGATGCTGGACCCAGTTTCAGACCTATTGTCTCATCCAGAAGGACCTACTCACCCAGATCTTCTCCGTCTCAAGCTCATTGTGTGGCTTCTGCAGTTCCCATGATAGCCAGGCAGTCTAACCTCGCTGCCTCAGTTCATCAAATTGTTCTAGCCTACCTCAAGTCTTCGACTAGATGACTGTATAGCAGCAAGTGACGAATATTTTCAAAGTGGGCTATAGACAGTAATCTTGGCCCATATTCTGCACCAGTTCATAAAGTCTTTGAATTTTTAGCATCATTTTTCTTTGCAGAGGCATCTTCTTTGACTGTACAAGTGCATCTAGCTGCAATTTCAGGTTTTCATAACTGTCTAGATAATTTGGCTGTAATGTCCCATAAGCTTTGTAAAGCCTTTCTGAAAGGGGCCTTATTACTGAGACCCACCATACAAGGATCCTTCACCACCTTGGGATCTCAGTCTAGTGCTGCAGTCTTTAATTAGTTCCCCTTTTGAACTGTCTGCAAATTGCAACTTGAAACATCTATCATGGAAATCCTTGTTGTCTTAGCAGAGGTAATAGCAATCAGAAATATCTGAGTTACAAGCCTGATCTTGCAAGCCTGCTTTCCTTATCTTTCATAAGGACAGGGTGTCTTTGAGAACAAATCCCTCTTTTTTTACCAAAAGTAGGATCTGACACTTATATAAACCAAGACTATACAACTTCACATATATTTTTTTTTTAATTTCAAATAAAGGTGAATATTGTCTGCATTTGCTTAGGTGTTCACAGGCAATTTAGTTTTTACCTTCACAGAACAAGGGAATTCAGAAAATCTGGTCAGTTTTGTTTCTCTTCTGCTGCTTTGGGCAAAGCAGTTTCTAAGGTTACTTTGGCTAAATGGCTCATGGTTCATAGGTTCATAGATTAGTACTAAGCTAACTGCCCTTGCGAGCCATTTTAAGCCTAGCCAATTATCCCTTGTGAGACTCAAACCCTACACCTTGTGTTTGTAAGGCAAACACCTTAACCATTAGGCCACCCTCCCAACCCCTGCATAACCTTCATTTATAACAAAAGGAAAGTGCAACTGCCGGACCTATAAAGGCACATTCTATGAGGGCAATAGCCACTTCTGCAGTCTTCCATGCCAGTGCTTCTATAGACTATATTTGCGCAGTGGCTACTTGAGCATCCCTGCATACCTTTATTACTCATTACATGTTGGATCTGGTCTCTAGAGGACAAGCATTATTTAGTTTGATGGTGCTACAGGAATATACTTTCATGAGAGCTCCCAAGATTTTGGTAGCTGAGGACTCTGTCCCACTGTCAAGGATTAAGTGAAGATTGACAATATCAGCTAAAGAAGTTGTGTCTTACCATAATGTTCCATCTGCGTTGTCGAGCTTCACTTATCCTTGACATCCCCACCCTCCTTCTCCCTGCCTTTTGTGTTTCTTGGTGGAATGGATGTATCCCTACATAGAGTATTATCTCCTTATGAATACAGATATAGTATCTGATCTGTTATTTTTTCTTTCTGTCACTATCTTATGCAAACTCAATCTGAGGTCATCTTGAGAGGAGCATTCCAGGTCTAAACTCTAGTTTTTGGAGGCACAAGCTGGAGTAATGGCCGAGTCAGTTCTGAAATATGGATAAGTGAAGATCGTCAACACAGATGGAACTTTATGGTAACACACAACTTCTTTATTTATTGAGTACCATAGAGGTGCAGCCACTCTAGATCCTTAAAATGTAGCTGCAAAGACTACTTTTCATACTTTCACAATACACTGTAGGCTTGAAACGTAGTCTGAGGGTAGGGCATATTTTGGCAATAGCGTACTGTAGGGGATTCTTAACGTACACCATCCCACTAGTAACATTGATATTCGCCTGATTTCTTGGGTTGTACTTGAATATTATGATGTACTTTTAAAGCAGATTTCAGAGTTACATTGAAGTGTTCCCTTGGGAGTTTTTTCTTCTGCTCTGTTGAAATTTGTTGAATTACTTCTGAGAAGGGAAAAGCTTTTGCTGTAATTGCATGAGAAATTTAGAAGCGGACTGGCATCTCCAGACCAGGTGTAGGTTTGCCTTTGATTTCAGACTGAAACACTGTGAAGTAATGGCTAATGATGTCACCACTTCTTTTCTTTTTTTTTGTTTGGTTTAAAACAATTACAAAACAGACAAATACCTATTTACATAGGTGAACAGTTGATCAGTACATCAAAGTTATACATCAGCAACAATTAATATTTTTCAAGCAAGTGTTAAAGTTTAGTCCAAGATTTATATGCCAGTGTAATATTAGAAGTTCTCATTTTTATGGTATGCAGTTCACTACTGGAATTAATTTTTGCCTTACTAATACATTAAACACTAGAGGGGGGTAAGTTTACTTTTTTCAGTTTTAGTAATTACTTTTCTGGCTATAGCAAGAATAGACCAAAGAAGAGTTACTTGAATTTTTTGAATTATCTCGGGAATCAGAGCATTAAATAAAACTAAAGATTAAGAAATATTACATCTATCTGACCACAGATCTTGTATAAAGTTATTAATTTCTTTCCAAAAAGGGGAGATGACTTCACATTCATATACCATGTGTGTCCAATTAGCTATTATTTCAGAATCACATTTTCAGCATTTAATTCTGTTTGATGTGTACTCAGTTGTAATTTTCTTAGGAGTAACAAAAGCTCTGTGTAAAAATTTCCAAGTGAAACTTTTCCAGTATCATGAAGATGTAGTTTTATCTGTATATTTCAATATTAATTTCTTATACTCTTCACAGAAGTCTTCATTATTAATTTTGAGGAGTAGTTCCAATAGGAGTTGTCTAAATATGCAAAATCTAACTTGAGAATTTTATAAATTTGCGACAAATATTTATTTTTCATTGCATTATTGATATTTATTTAGAATTACAGTAATTTGGGGAACAATTTCTTATCTCTGTTAAATATCTTATTTACCTCCGTGTTCACAAAGTCTGTAAGTATTTGTAAAATTAACCACTTCTCAGAATCTTGATTGTATTTGGACCTAAAATTTTTAACAGTAAATATATTGGTACCATTTAAGAATTGATGCTAATTAATTTTTTGTTTCAGTACTAGCATTTTGTTGGTTATAAGTTTCTTTGGTACTTGCGTATTATTGCAACCACATTTGTGACGTCCTACAATTCCTAATGTTTTCGCTCCTTTAAAACATTTGTTCTCATTTACATGTCATAAGAATGAAATGAACAACAGGATAGTTTTTACATATGTTTATTTCAGAAAAATAAGACAACTGTCCCTGTATTTGTGGGAATGAAGATGCTTACTTACATGTTATTGCAACCTGCTTGCATGCAAGTCACCCTGTATATATTTTCAAATCTAGGTACTTAGGATTTCCCTCTCTCTCTCTCCCCCTTGGCTGACCTGGTGTGACTGAACTCTACAGTTCCCTACAAAACGGAGTCTACAGGACTGCAAACAGTTTCTCTCAGCATTTAAGCAGAGTAGGTTGCACACAAAAAAGCATTTGTTAAGCTTTCACTTATAGTGCTGTGTAATTAAGCAGGTCACCATTTTGGTCAGCCATAGGGCTCTTTTTTTTTACTTGAGTGTTTGCTTCCTTTCCCTGTAACTTAAGTAAAACTGACTCTTACATTAAGAACTATAAGGTTGCAGTATTACTTGACATGTGTTTCCGTACTCCCATGTGTAATGGGCAATAAAACGGAGAATGGAAGGAATGAAATGCTAACATCTGACATTACTAGTGATTTAAACAATGAATAAAAACACCAAAGGGAGGAAGCTAGTACAACACCATCAAATTAAACTATCTCTGCAACAGAGCGAAACCTTTAAATTAGTACTACATAAATCTGTAGTGAACTGAAAGATTGGAAGACGGATGGGGGATACCAGGTACCAAACAATTACACAAAGTGGTCCTGCTAGTAAAGCCTTAGAAAGAAAATATTTCAAAAGTAAATAAAAATACAAAGGGGGGATCAGCATAAATTATTCAGTAATAGTACAAGGATTCCAAGATAGTAAGAATGAAGGCAACCATAAGAAAGTGGTGAACACCACTGGTACCAAAAGATGTCTAAGTGAAAAAAAATATATATATATAAAATGAAGGAAAATAAGGGATGGACAAAGAAGAATATAAAGAATATATGAAAGATGTGTAAAAGTAAAAGCAGTGGTAAGTGGGAAGATCAATGCCCATGAACAGGTGTTCTACAGTAAATGTCTGGCACTATAAAACAATTAAGGCAGTGCTGACAAATAGACAAATAATGCTGACCTTAAATGACTGAGAAAAATGCCAGTATTGAATTAATCCAATTACCTGGTGTGGGAGATGAACCCACAGTTTCTGATTTAGTTGTTTCACTGCCACTGCAGCTACAGTTGACTAATGATGTACCCTAATAGCAGACAGTGAGGTAGGAGGTGGTAAAATAAAATTGGAAAGATGTCCTTCATGGATGCATCTGCAGTCATAACAAATGGGTTGTCCTGTCGTCAGGCAGCCCTTCGGTCGGCCGGATTCCAAAGTCTGGGTCCGGCTTCGGCTGATGTCGCACTTCACCTGACGTCATCTCTGCTGGTCTTCTGGTATAAAGGCATCAGCCGACGCCATTTTCCTCAGTCTTTCTTGCCGCGTGGCGCCCGAAGCAGAAGCTGTTCGCAAGTGCCGGTCGGTCAGATCCAGAGATTACTACTACCGAATACTACTTGAAGACTTCTAAAAGCTAAGTACCCCGTTGGGGACTCTTTCTTGCCTCAGCCAATGTCAGAAAAAGTCAATAACTGTTTAACTTGTGGGAAACAAATACCTCATAAAGATTTCCACTCTTACTGTTTGCCTTGCTTAGGCCCAGACCACGACGTAGCAGCCTGTTCTGCCTGTGCTTCCTTCAACCCGGCGAGCGGCAGGCGTCGGTCGGAGTTTGCTGAACAGTTTTCGGCTCAGATTTTGCGTTATTTATGCCATCGAATCCTCCGACTACCCAAATTGTTAAAAAGCAAAGAAAAGACAGACACTTTCGCGGTCCGCGGTTTCGGCCGAAACCACGGTTAAGCAAAGCGAGTGTCGGTTTCGGCCGAAACCGAGAAAACTGGTCAATCTTCAGCCGAATCCATGACTACTACTGAGGCTCCTGCTACCTTATCTGAATCAGCCACAGAAATTTTGCCTACAACTGTGGTTCCTACTGATCTATCAGACACCATCCCCTTGGATATCTCTACCCCAGCACGTGGTGCCACTAGGCCTCCTGCAGCCATGTCTATTAAGGCCTTTGCCAGGGCTAAAGCAGCCAAATCAGCTAAATCAGTGCCTGTTAAACCACCCTCACTCAGGCCCACTTCTAGTTCACAAATGCTTACTCTGGCAGAAGATTTAATATCCTTAATTAGGGGATCCCAATCTCACCCAGACAGGGCCTCTCAGCCCACAGAAAAGAGAACTAGAGCAGAGCCCCCAAGCCTGTGTCCTCTGATGATTCTGGATGACTCAGACATTACAGACCAGCCAGAGGCTCCTTTTTCCAATTATGAAGATTCAGATGCTGAAGAATCCATTCCAGCTGCCTCTCCACCAGAGGAATTCTCCTTTGGGGAAACCTTACATGCCATGAGAGAACAATTCCAATGGCAGGGACAAGATTTCTCAGATTCAAGAAAAGGCTTAGGACTTTTCTGCACTTACCACAACATAGGCCCTTAGCTATACCTCCTGTCCTATCTGTTGTGGGCGATGCATTTAATGATGTCTGCACTGCTCCTGATTCTTTACCTCCAGCCCCTACCAAACCAGATAGATTTTACAGGGTGCCAGACACTCATCACCACCTATACAAGGCCCCACTTGCAGACCCCGAAACTATATCCCAGGGGCCTAAGGCAGTAGCCTCGACCATAGCAAAAAACCCTATTCCCTCTGAAAGGGAATCCAGGTCCTTAGAGAGATGGGGGAAAAAAGTCTACACCTCTGCTACTCTCTCTGCTAGAGCTTTAAACTGTCAGTTTCACATGATCCAATACCAAGAGTTTATGCTTGATCAGTTAATTAAAAAGCTGCCCTCTGATGAATCTTTAGATAAGAAATATGTATTAGAAATGGTGAATAACATCCAACAGGTTAGTAACCATTCTTTAAAATGTGGCTATGATGCACTGGAGGCTTCATTTAGATCAGCCATGACTGGCACAGTGATAAGAAGGCATGCATGGTTGAAAGAACAGGTCTTGCGGGATCATGTTAAAGCTAAGCTATTGGATGCTCCTATGGATAAGGCCAGTCTATTTGGGGAACCTGCCCAGCAGGTAATGAAGAAAATGGAAGAGAAGGCAAAATCTGTACAAACAGTTAAAGATTTCCTACAGGTTCAGCCCCAAGGTTTAGCAGGAACTGGCCTGCCAAAATTGGTCCTTTCCTGACTCCACAAGATCCCAAAGGGGCAGGAACAGACTCTAGGGGCAGAAATCAATCCAGAGGAGGTGCCTACAGAGGACGACAGTGGCAAGGCAATAACCGAGGCACAGACGCAACCACAGCCACTGCAACAGGACCATCACAGTGACTTGGCTCTGACTCCGCCTACCAGGGAGCAAATAGCAGCACCATTAGGCGGAAAGTTAGCCTTATTCTCAAAAAATTGGCACTATATTGCAAAAGACAAGTGGATTTTGCAAACCATAGACCAAGGCTACCGGTTCCACTTCCACACTTTACCAGTAAAAAGAGGAATGCCAAACCTGCCCCCAAATCAAAAAATAGAAGCCCTGCACCAGACAGCAGAATTAATAAAGATGAGAGCTGTGGAAAAGGTACCAATAACAGAACAGGGCAAAGGATTCTACTCCAGACTCTTCCTAGTACCAAGAAAAGAAAAAAACTGGAGACCTATTCTCGACCTGTCCATCTTAAACACATACATCATTGTCCCAAAATTCAAAATGCTGACCCTACAGCAACTTCTTCCCATGCTGGGCAAGGAGTGTTGGCTGGTAACTCTAGATCTCAAGGAGGCATACCTGCACGTCCCCATTCGACCAAATTGCAGAAGATACCTCAGATTTCTTGCAGGATCAGAGCATTATCAATTCTCAGCATTGCCCTTTGGCTTATCTACTGCCCAGAGTATTCACAAAATGCCTGGCATCAGTAATTGCTCACTGCAGAGTACAGGGAATCCAAATTTATCCATACCTGGACGACTGCCTGTTACAAGCGGACAACAAAAGCAAGCTGACAACAGATTTACAAAGGGTCACTTACTTGCTACAAGCCCTGGGATACACAGTCAATTTTCAAAAGTCAAGACTGATACCATCCCAGACAAGAACTTTCTTGGGCGCAGAATTGGACACAGTAAAACAGATGGCATTCCTAACTGCAGAAAAACAAAAAGAACTCCCTCTTTACTTCTTGGCATTAACAAAGCAGAACAAACTAACAGCAAGAAAAGTTCTGCAGGCCTTGGGCTTCATGGCATCATGCATAATCTTGGTCCCACATGCCAGACTGCATATGAGAAAGTTACAGTGGTACCTAAAGAATTTATGGTCTCAACACAGGCACAGCTTAGAAACAGAAATACCACTAATCCCATGCTTAAAACAGGAGTTCCTATGGTGGGCTCGGGCATGCCAGTCAAACCCAGGCTTACCCTTCCAAAACCTTCGAGCAAACCAAACCATCACAACGGATGCCTCAGACCTAGGATGGGGGGCACACATGCTGGACAAATGCGTACAAGGACTGTGGACTCAGGACCAGCTGCACCTGCACATAAACCAAAAAGAAATGCTGGCAGTAAAACTGGCAATGCTAAAATTCAGACCATTCCTCAAAGAAGGCCATTTGATGATAAGGACAGACAACACCACAGTCATGTGGTACATCAACAAACAGGGAGGCACTCATCCTTACCCCCTATGCAGAATGACGTTGGACCTTTGGAATCTGGCTCTCAGCTACAACATCCAGTTACAGGCAATATTTGTACCGGGAAAAGAGAACACCCTAGCAGACATTTTAAGCAGAACCACCTCGGATGCTCACGAATGGATGCTACACCCGGACATCTTCAAGGCCATCACAAAGAAATGGGGAATGCCACAAATAGATCTATTCGCTTCCCCACAAAATCACCAGCTCAAAAATTCTGCACAAGGACATTCCACCCACTTGCATGGAAGGTGGACTCTCTATCCTTCAGCTGGAAAGGCCTGACAGCATATGCATTCCCACCTCTTCCCTTGATGCACAAGGTACTACTGAAAATCAAAGAGGAACGTCCAAGGATAATTCTGATAGCTCCGAACTGGCCAAGGCAACACTGGTACCCATTGCTGAGGAGCATGTCTCGGGAGAAAATGTGGTCAATACCCCTGATGCCTCTGATGTTAACTCAGAACAACTACAACATCATACATCCAAACCTAAAAACCTTGCAACTGACTGCCTGGAACATCACATAGCAGTAACTAAACCAGACCTTTCACAAAGGGTTAAAGACATTATCCTTGAAGCCCGCAGACCTTCAACAAGAAGGAACTATGCAGGAAAATGGAAAAGGTTCGTCATTTGGAGTACTGAAAGAGGAAAAGATGTGTCGAACATAGATATTGCTAACATTCTGGAGTACTTGGCAGAGCTTCTACATACAGGCCTGTCCTATTCCTCCATCAAGATACATGCATCAGCTATTTCAGCAGAATACAGCTTTGATCCTCCTGCCTTTCACATCCTCTACTCAGGCAGTTTCTCAGAGGGATCAAGAATGTAAAACCTCCTAGGAAACCACCATTGCCAGCATGGGACTTGAACTTTGTACTAGAAAAGTTAACACTCCTCCGTTTGAACCAGCAGCAACAGCAGATCTACAACACCTGTCATGGAAAACTGCTTTCCTACTGGCTATTACTTCAGCAAGGAGGGTTTGAACTACAGGCCTTAATGGCAGTGCAACCCTTCCTAATCTTCCATCAAGATAGGGTGTCCATGAGAACTAATCCTACATTTATGCCTAAGGTGGTATCCAGAGTGTCTTTAAACCAGGCAATCCACCTACCTACCTTCTTTCCCAATCCACAAAACACAGGTGAAAGAATAATGCATACCTTGGATGTACACAGACAGTTACGCTACTACCTGGACAGAACCAAAGGTAACAGAAAAACTGACCAGCTCTTTGTAGCCTATGCAACAGGAAGGGAAGGAAAAGCAATTTCCAAACAGACAATCTCCAAATGGATAGGAAATTGCATAAGATTCTGTTACTCCTACCATGGAAAACCAATTCCACAGAACATAAGACCTCATTCTGCTACAGCCACTACCACAGCTTTCTTAAGAGGAGTGGCAACCAAGGACATTATTGAGGCGGCTACTTGGACCTCCGTGCATACATTTGCCAAGCATTATAATTTACCTCTATATTCTAGATCCCGAGCAGGGTTTGCCACTGCTGTACTGCAAGGGATCCTGACTACACCATAATTATTATTCCTCCTCCCCTAGTTTGGCTATGGTAGTCTACCCATTTGTTATGACTGCAGATGCATCCATGAAGGACATGGTACAGTTTTGTACCTTCCATAAATGTAGATGTCCGAACTGGATAGCATCTGCAGTCAGGATTACCCTCCCTCCTTCCCCTCTGCGGTACTCCTAGGGTATTTACCCTCCTAATAGCTAGCTGGGGGGGGAGTCTCTTATGGTGTATTTGTTTGTATATATGTACATACATGTTTATTTTTTGTGTTTGCCTTCTACTATTTTGGAAACATTGGCATTTATCCAAAATTTAGCTTCCAAGAGGGCAATTGGCATCTGGGGCAAGAAACACTGAGGAAAATGGCGTCGGCTGATGCCTTTATACCCGAAGACCAGCAGAGATGGCGTCGGGTGAAGTGCGACATCAGCCGAAGCCGGACCCAGACTTTGGAATCCGGCCGACCGAAGGGCTGCCTGACGACAGGACAACCCATTTGTTATGACTGCAGATGCTATCCAGTTTGGACATCTACATTTATGGTAGGTACAAAACTGTACTTTTTTCTCTGTTTAAGGTATCTTCATGAGTGTCTGTAAGGCAGTAGGTACTAATTGGTCCAGTAGTAGGAGCAGCTATTGTCCTGTGCAACTACAGACCAGGCTGTTCTATTAGAAGTAGGCCCAGGATTTAATTCAAAATTTCTCCAGTCCTGAGGAAGTATAGACCATGGAGAACTGCTGTAGACCTAGGTTCTCTGCACACATTTTTAAAGGTTAAAAAAATTAAGAATTAATTTAGCTTCCAAACACTTCTACTACTTATGGTTCATGTCTTGGCAGAGACCCTAGACCTGAAAGATGCCCAGCTTGATATCCCTGCATCCTTGGGACACAGGGATTTTCTCAGCTTTTCAGTGGGTTCTTACTACTTTCAGTTCACCACCTTGTCATTTGGGCTGTCTGCTGCTCCCAGGGTGTTCATGTGCTTGCCAAAATGTTTTGCCCATTTACTCCTAAAAGGTGAATATATTTACCCATACCAGGATGACTGCATGATAAGAGCTCATTTCAGACTGGTTGGTAAAATATCTGAACATAATTTTGTGTGTGGTAAATGTGGGGATCTATATCAGCCTGCAAAAGTTAAAAACAAATGCTTCAAGAATTAAGACCTTTCTGCAAACTGTCCACGACACATCTAAGGAAAGTACAATTGGGTAAGTTAAACTTACCATAACAGTACATGTTCAAATGATCACTGCTGCAGTAGCCCTTGGCAAGATATAACCCATATAGCTAAGGCAATTGTAGCAATGATCTTTATGAAGACCATCATGTTCTTTCTAGCTGTCATCCTGTGTACTAAACTGTCATGTTTGTTTCTCTCTGTGATGTGAGGAAAGCATACAGCAGCGTTAAACATGGTCAGTTGTAGGGAAAAAAAAGGGGAAATTAAAAGGAAAAAAAGCAAAGCTTTGTTTTTGGTTTTTTTTAAATTCTGTTTTATTAAAATTTTGGGGGTTTCCCTTGCCCAAAAAAATATTGGCCTTTTTCAAAAAAAGGGTAACTTTAGGTGTAAATGTCTAGGGTTTTTTTGGGGTTTCTTAACACCAAAAGCACCCTCCTTTTTTTTTCTTTTTTTTTTTCCCCCCGAAAAAGGGTTTAAAAGGGCCCTCTTTAAAATGTGGCTATGATGCACTGGAGGCTTCATTTAGATCAGCCATGACTGGCACAGTGATAAGAAGGCATGCATGGTTGAAAGAACAGGTCTTACCGGATCATGTTAAAGCTAAGCTATTGGATGCTCCTATGGATAAGGCCAGTCTATTTGGGGAACCTGCCCAGCAGGTAATGAAGAAAATGGAAGAGAAGGCAAAATCTGTACAAACAGTTAAAGATTTCCTACAGGTTCAGCCCCCAAGGTTTAGCAGGAACTGGCCTGCCAAAAATTGGTCCTTTCCTGACTCCACAAGATCACAAAGGGGCAGGAACAGAGGCTCTAGGGGCAGAAATCAATCCAGAGGAGGTGCCTACAGAGGACGACAGTGGCAAGGCAATAACCGAGGCACAGACACAACCACTGCCACTGCAACAGGACAATCACAGTGACTTGGCTCTGACTCCGCCTACCAGGAAGCAAATAGCTGCACCACTAGGCGGAAAGTTAGCCTTATTCTCGAAAAATTGGCACTATATTACAAAAGACAAGTGGATTTTGCAAACCATAGACCAAGGCTACCGGTTCCACTTCCACACTTTACCAGTAAAAAGAGGAATGCCAAACCTGCCCCCAAATCAAAAAATAGAAGCCCTGCACCAGATAGCGGAATTAATAAAGATGAGAGCCGTGGAAAGGGTGCCAATAACAGAACAGGGCAAAGGATTCTACTCCAGACTCTTCCTAGTACCAAGAAAAGAGAAAAACTGGAGACCTATTCTCGACCTGTCCATCTTAAACACATACATCACTGTCCCAAAATTCAAAATGCTGACCCTACAGCAACTTCTTCCCATGCTGGGCAAGGAGTGTTGGCTGGTAACTCTAGATCTCAAGGAGGCATACCTGCACGTCCCCATTCGACCAAATTGCAGAAGATACCTTAGATTTCTTGCAGGATCAGAGCATTATCAATTCTCAGCATTGCCCTTTGGCTTATCTACTGCGCCCAGAGTATTCACAAAATGCCTGGCATCAGTAATCGCTCACTGCAGAGTACAGGGAATCCAAATTTATCCATACCTGGACGACTGCCTGTTACAAGCGGACAACAAAAGCAAGCTGACAACAGATTTACAAAGGGTCATTTACTTGCTACAAGCCCTGGGATACACAGTCAATTTACAAAAGTCAAGGCTGATACCATCCCAGACAAGAACTTTCTTGGGCGTGGAATTGGACACAGTAAAACAGATGGCATTCCTAACTGCAGAAAAACAAAAAGAACTCCTTCTTTACTTCTTGGCATTAGCAAAGCAGAACAAGCTAACAGCAAGAAAAGTTCTGCAGGCCTTGGGCTTCATGGCATCATGCATAATCTTGGTCCCACATGCCAGACTGCATATGAGAAAGTTACAGTGGTACCTAAAGAATTTATGGTCTCAACACAGGCACAGCTTAGAAACAGAAATACCACTAATCCCATGCTTAAAACAGGAGTTCCTGTGGTGGGCTCGGGCATGCCAGTCAAACCCAGGCTTACCCTTCCACAACTTTCCAGCAAACCAAACCATCACAACGGATGCCTCAGACCTAGGATGGGGGGCACACATGCTGGACAAATGCGACAAGGACTGTGGACTCAGGACCAACTGCACCTGCACATAAACCAAAAAGAAATGCTGGCAGTAAAACTGGCAATCCTAAAATTCAGACCATTCCTCAAAGAAGGCCATTTGATGATAAGGACAGACAACACCACAGTCATGTGGTACATCAACAAACAGGGAGGCACTCATTCTTACCCCTATGCAGAATGACTTTGGACCTTTGGAATCTGGCTCTCAGCTACAACATCCAGTTACAGGCAATATTTGTACGGGAAAAGAGAACACCCTAGCAGACATTTTAAGCAGAACCACCTCGGATGCTCACGAATGGATGCTACACCCGGACATCTTCAAGGCCATCACAAAGAAATGAGGAATGCCACAAATAGATCTATTCGCTTCCCCACAAAATCACCAGCTCAAAAAATTCTGCACAAGGACATTCCACCCACTTGCATGGAAGGTGGACTCTCTATCCTTCAGCTGGAAAGGCCTGACAGCATATGCATTTCCACCTCTTCCCTTGATGCACAAGGTACTACTGAAAATCAAAGAGGAACGTCCAAGGATAATTCTGATAGTTCCAAACTGGCCAAGACAACACTGGTACCCATTGCTGAGGAGCATGTCTCGGGAGAAAATGTGGTCAATACCCCTGATGCCTCTGATGTTAACTCAGAACAACTACAACATCATACATCCAAACCTAAAAACCTTGCAACTGACTGCCTGGAACATCACATAGCAGTAACTAACCCAGACCTCTCACAAAGGGTTAAAGACATTATCCTTGAAGCCCGCAGACCTTCAACAAGAAGGAACTATGCAGGAAAATGGAAAAGGTTCGTCATTTGGAGTACTGAAAGAGGAAAAGATGTGTCGAACATAGATATTGCTAACATTCTGGAGTACTTGGCAGAGCTTCTACATACAGGCCTGTCCTGTTCCTCCATCAAGATACATGCATCAGCTATTTCAGCTGAATACAGCTTTGATCCTCCTGTCTTTTCACATCCTCTACTCAGGCAGTTCCTCAGAGGAATCAAGAATGTAAAACCTCCTAGGAAACCACCATTACCAGCATGGGACTTGAATTTTGTACTAGAAAAGTTGACACTCCCTCCGTTCGAACCAGCAGCAACAGCAGATCTACAACACCTGTCATGGAAAACTGCTTTCCTACTGGCTATTACTTCAGCAAGGAGGGTTTCGGAACTACAGGCCTTAATGGCAGTGCAACCCTTCCTAATCTTCTATCAAGATAGGGTGTCCATGAGAACTAATCCTACATTTATGCCTAAGGTGGTATCCAGAGTGTCTTTAAACCAGGCAATCCACCTACCTACCTTCTTTCCCAATCCACAAAACAGAGGTGAAAGAATAATGCATACCTTGGATGTACATAGACAGTTACGCTACTACCTGGACAGAACCAAAGGTAACAGAAAAACTGACCAGCTTTTTGTAGCCTATGCAACAGGAAGGGAAGGAAAAGCAATCTCCAAACAGACAATCTCCAAATGGATAGGAAATTGCATAAGATTCTGTTACTCCTACCATGGAAAACCAATTCCACAGAACATAAGACCTCATTCTACAAGGGCTACAGCCACTACAACAGCTTTCTTAAGAGGAGTGGCAACCAAGGACATTATTGAGGCGGCTACTTGGACCTCCGTGCATACATTTGCCAAGCATTATAATTTACCTCTATATTCTAGATCCCGAGCAGGGTTTGCCACTGCTGTTCTGCAAGGGATCCTGACTACACCATAATTATTATTCCTCCTCCCCTAGTTTGGCTATGGTATTCTACCCATTTGTTATGACTGCAGATGCATCCATGAAGGACATAGTACAGTTTGTACCTACCATAAATGTAGATGTCCGAACTGGATAGCATCTGCAGTCAGGATTACCCTCCCTCCTTCCCCTCTGCGGTACTCCTAGGGTATTTACCCTCCTAATAGCTAGCTGGGGGGGGGAGTCTCTTATGGTGTATTTGTTTGTATATATGTACATACATGTTTATTTTTTGTGTTTGCCTTCTACTATTTTGGAAACATTGGCATTTATCCAAAATTTAGCTTTCCTAGAGGGCAATTGGCATCTGGGGCAAGAAACACTGAGGAAAATGGCGTCGGCTGATGCCTTTATACCCGAAGACCAGCAGAGATGACGTCGGATGAAGTGCGACATCAGCCGAAGCCGGACCCGGACTTTGGAATCCGGCCGACCGAAGGGCTGCCTGACGACAGGACAACCCATTTGTTATGACTGCAGATGCTATCCAGTTCGGACATCTACATTTATGGTAGGTACAAAACTGTACTTTGTCTAAAGTTCAGGTGTTCTGAGACATCTCTAGTTGCTCTCCTTTTAGCCCAGGATTTGTTTCTTATTAGTAGTTTTTGTTTTGTGTCTTTTGAGAGCCAGGGAGCAGATTTGAACTTTATCCTGATAGATCTTTTGGGTGCGTGGGTATCTAGTATTGTTAAGAATTTGTGGTTAAAGTAGCTGACAGCTTTGTCTAGTGGGAGGATTTTTAGGGGGTTCCAGTCGCAGGCATTTAGTTCCATTTGAAATAAATCAGGATTAAAATTTTTTTTGGTTCTGGCAGTAATAAACCTGGGAGGTTTGTTTGTCGTTTTTATGCCTGATGATATACGTGGGCAAATGGTCGCTGATATCATCTGGCAGGGTTCCTACTTGATAGTTTTGTCTTTGTTTATTGACTAGAATCCAGTCTAGGATGGTCTCTTTGTTAGGTTTGTTGATTCTAGTAGTGGTGGTAATAGTTTGTTTAAAGTTATGTAGGTTGATATAAGAAGAGGGATTATCATTGTTGATACTATACCAGTCAGTGTTGACGTCTCCTAGAATAATAGTTTCTTGTGGGTAGGTTGAGGAAATCCAGGACAGGGTATCTTCTATATTAGTAATGTTATGGCCAGGGGATAGGTAGATGCAGAATATATATATAACTTTGTTGGAGTTGATTTGAAATTTAGAGATCAAAATTTCAGCTGAGTTATCTTGGGTTGGGTTATGGGGTATAGGGGAGATAAGAAGATCGTTTTTAAAGAGTAAGTCCACTCCACCTCCTTTACGTTTTAATCTGTCATTTCTTAGTATGTTATATCCTGGTGGGGTTATTTCATTGTCAGTGGTTGTAGGTTTTAACCATGTTTCTGTGAGGCAGAAAATATCAAATGAGTAAGTACTGAGAAGGGCGTGGAGATGAGTTGTTTTATTGTTTATGCTTCGAATGTTAAGATGTCCAATTTTTAAGGAGTTAGGAAAATTAAATAGGGTATCAGGGGAGTTGGGTGGAGAATGTGTAGCAGACAGAGTTAGGTTTAGGTGGGCCCGGGTTAGAGTGGATGTCACCAGCTTGTAAGGAGGAATATTTGAGAGCAAGTATGTGGCTGTGATTAAGGATGGGTGGGATTTTTATTGTTTTTACTGCAAGGTGATTCAGTTTTATGGGAGTAGGTCTGTGATATTTGGCTTGTAGGTAATTGGAGGTGGAGGTGATATTGATGTGGGCTTGGGGTAGTGAGTTGTTAAGGGTAAGTGTTTGTTTTTGTGAGTAGTTTTGCAGGTATAGGTTTTTGTTTCAAATAAGGTGATTAGATAAGTGGTAGTAAGGACTACTGCAATTGAAGTTAAAAGTATAGTCATTTGTAGAGTGTGTCTGGATATAGTTATCATGATTCAATGTGAGTAGAGATATTGGATTTAGAGCTAGAATATAAATAGGCAAAATATAAAAGTAGAGAGACTTGGTGTGAGGTTATGTCACAGTGCCTGAAGTGGGAAGGAGTATAGAGCAGGTGACACTGTGGAGGAAAAGAGAGTATTTGAGAGCAGATGTTGGGATTCTATGTGAAGTGGTAAAGGTTAGTTTAGGAGGTAGAGTATAGTAGAGATTGGAGAGTAGGAAGTGAAATGCTGTGATAAGTTAGGTTAGTGGAAGTGGTAAAGAGTGTAGATACAAATGGAAAGTAAGAGATAAGGAACTAATACTAGGTAGGGTAAGAACTAAGAATGTAGTGGAGTGAGTATGAGGCTTACAGTGTAAATATGAGGGTGGAGTAAGCTATTGCTGGGTGGGTGTGTTTGGGTAAGAGTAATTGGTTTCAAGTTGTAATTGGGTGTTAGAAAAGAGGGGTGTGGTCATAGAAGTATAAGGTTAGGACCACTGGGGGTGGGTGGGAATTGGGGGTAGGGTAGGGGAGCGGAGTGAGCCCTTGAGGGCTTAACGGAGCAGGTAGAAACATTGAAAGAAAAGAGCAGGAGTGGAATCAATCAGTCAAGATATGAGAGAGACTAAGTAGTGTAAGTTTGGAAGGGTGAGTTAGTGAAGTATGGGGAGAGAGTAAGGGGATACTCTGAGTTACAAGTCTAGAGGGCAGAACAAACTGCAAGGGGAAATATATACCTAAAAGAAAATAGTAGTATTTCAGTCTGAAAGAGCTAACCGTTGGTACAGAATTGGACAGGAGAAAACTGCCACCTAGAGGCCGATTTAGAGAAGTACAAGAGCAGTTTCAGTTATGGAAGGGAAAAAACGGCAAGGGAGAGACGGTTACTGGGGTAAACTAGAGCGTTGGATGCTGGTAAGCCGCTGGCAGACACGAGGCAGGGCCCTATCCTAGACCACATACAAACACCACACAAAAGTTTGCAAGATAGAGGTGTAAATACATACAGCAGTCTTTAGGCAGACACTAAGTGTGTACACAAATCCACAGAACAAGGGGGAAGCGGATTCTACATTCATTGGATGTACACAGACAACTAAGATTCTACTTGAACAGGACAAAATCTCTAAAAAAAAAATCTGAGCAACTACTGGTGGCATTTGCTGCAGGGGCAGAGGGAAAGGCGATCTCAAAGCAGACAATTTCAAAATGCATAATCCATTGTATTCGTTTCTGCTGCATGCATCATGGTAAACCTGTTCCCAAGGGGATTGGATCCCATTCCACCAGGGCTGAATCTACTTCTGCAGCCTTTCTCAGAGGGGTTCCTACTAGAGACATTCTAGAAGCTGCTACCTGGAGCTCAGTTCATATGTTCACCAAGCATTACCATTTACCTCTCTTCTCTAAATCCAGAGCAGGCTTTGCCACTGCTGTCCTACAGTGCCTTATAGCTGCTCCTAATACTATATAATTCCATCCTCCCAACCATAGGTTTGGGATTCTACCCAAATGTAATGACTGCAACAGTGAAACGCGAAGAACATAGTACAGTTGTGTATACTTACCATAAATGTAGATGTTCAAGTGTATTCACTGTTGCAGTCCTGGTTACCCACCCGCCAGCCCCTATTTTTCTCTTTTTATACCTCTTCTTTCTGTTACTATGCTCAAAAGCCTTTTTGTTGTATTTGCTTTTATTTGGAGGTATATTTTTTGTGTTCTAAAGTACATGCATATATGTATGTGTGTGTGTGTGTGTGTGTATGTGTGTATATATATATATATATATATATATATCTATATATATGTATGTGTGTGAATATATATATATATATATATATATATTTACTCTTAAAACTCTAAAAACATTTAAAACTTCATAGCTGAGATGTCAATCAACTCTGGACCACCCATTCCCACATACGCCTTCATGAACTTTATTGCTTTGACACCACCAGTCAACATTTTCTACAGTTGCAATTTTTAGCAGGTGTAAGGTGTGTGAATCTGTAAAGTTGTTTGCAGCAGATCAGTGCAGTTTGTGGTTCACTGTTGTGCCTTAGAATTAAAAAAAAAAAAAGTTTTCTATACTTCATTGTATGCTGTGTTCTAATGATTTGTCAGTTTGGTAAGCCATAATGGGCAATAAGATACAAAAATTCACTTGCTTTTACCATGAAGGGTATCTAAAATGCAACATAAACATTGTTTAAAGATTATTGTAAAATGTTGTCAACAGTGCATTAAAGATAATTCAGTATAGTAGATGTTTAAATTTTAATATATTCATTTAAAAAAGTCCATTTATAACAAGAAGACTGCATTCATTAGAATAATTCAAATTTTATTTTTAATCTTCAATTTAGATGATTCACAATTACATGGAACATTTGGAACGTACCAAACTTCAGCAGATAATGGGGACTGACCTGCTAGAATCTGCTGCACACAACAGAATTAGGTAAGTATGTTCTTTTTAGGTAAAATTCCACACGTAGGGAAGATACAGCTGTTTGTGTCTGAAATTTGTCTTGTGCAAACAAAATTCTGATTTCACAGTAAGCTGCTGAATTATGTTTGATAGAGGGATCTTAAAGAATTTCACTGTAATTCTGATGTGTAACACAATGTGTTGAGAGACTACTTTGTTTAATGCTGATCTCCTTTAGTTTCTGTTCTCCCTTTGAATATGCAGATTAGCGTGCAGGTTTATCCCCTTTGGAAGCAGTGTAATTTGAAATTTTATCTGCACCACTGCCTTGGAATTCTGCAGGGAATGAGGTTGTAACATGTAGAATTTTATAGTGACATGCAGTTGTCCAAGGACCCAGAAGACTTTGTTTAGCTATGGACTGCCCATCTGAATACAGAGACATGATTGTAATGCTAAGTGAGTAGTGATGTGCATATTTATGTAGTTAAATCTGGATTTGCTTAGCCTTGTACTGTGACAGTAATGTTTTTTCCCTTGCCCCATTTAAAGGTGGTAAGAGAAGGTTTGGCATTTGTTACATGTACAGTGGATATAAAGAGTGTACACACCCCTGTTAAAATGCCAGGTTTTTGTGATACAAAAAAATGTGACCACAGTTCAAAACCTTTCCCACGTTTAATGTGACCTATAACCTGTACAATTCAATTGAAAAAAAATCTGTTGGGGGAAAAATATAAAAAAATAAAAAATGTACAATAAGCCGGTTGCATGAGTGTGCACACCCTTAAACTAATACTTTGTTGAAGCACCTTTTGCTTTAATTACGACATTCAATCTTCTTGGGTACACACCTGCCATCAATTAAAGAGAGACTGTTTAATCCCAAATAAAGTTCAGCTGTCCTAGTCAGATTTTCCTGACATTTACTCAGTTGCCTGCTACAGCAAAAGCCATGGTTCGCAGAAAGCTTACAAAGCATCAAAGGGATCTCTTTGTGGAAAGGCTTTAGTCGGAAGAAGGGTACAATAAAATTTCCGCAGCATTGGATATACCATGGAACACAGTGAAGACAGTCATCAAAAAGTGGAGAAAATGAGACAGCAGTGACGTTGCAAAGAAGTGGACGTCCCGCCAAAATTGATGAAAAGAATAGACTAAAACTGGTTAGGGAGGCTGCCAAGAGACCTACAGCAACACTGAAGGAGCTGCAGGAATTTCTGGCAAGTACTGGTTGTGTACTACATGACAACAGTATCCCATATTCTCCATATGTCTGGGCTATGGAGTAGGGCTGCAAGACGGAAGCCTTTTCTTACACAGAAAAAGATCCAGGCCCGGCTAAAATTTGCAAAACAATACAAGTCTCCCAAAAGCATGTGGGGAAAATGTGTTGTGGTTTGATGAGACTAAGGTTGAACTTTTTGGCCACAATTCCAAAAGGTACGTTTGGCACATATACAACACTTCACATCATCAAAAGAACACCATCCCCACGGTGAAGCATGGTGGTGGCAGTATCCTGCTTTGGGGTTGCTTTTCTTTAGCTGGAACTGGGTCTTTAGTCAAGATGGAGGGAATTTTGAACAGTTCCATGTACCAGTCACTTTTGGCCCAAAACCTTCAGGCATCTGCTAGAATATACAAGTCTCCCAAAAGCATGTGGGGAAAATGTGTTATGGTTTGATGAGACTAAGGTTGAACTTTTTGGCCACAATTCCAAAAGGTACGTTTGGCACATATACAACACTTCACATCATCAAAAGAACACCATCCCCACGGTGAAGCATGGTGGTGGCAGTATCCTGCTTTGGGGTTGCTTTTCTTTAGCTGGAACTGGGTCTTTAGTCAAGGTGGAGGGAATTTTGAACAGTTCCATGTACCAGTCACTTTTGGCCCAAAACCTTCAGGCATCTGCTAGAAAGCTGAAGATGAAGAGGAATTTCATCTTTCAACAAATGACCCCAAGCATACATCCAAATCAACAAAAGAATGGCTTCACCAGAAGAAAATTCAAGTTTTGGAATGCCCACATCAGAGCCCAGACCTAAATCCAATAGAAAATCTGTGGGGTGACCTGAAGAGGGCTTGTACACAAGAGATGCCCTCGCAATCTGACAGATTTGGAGCGCTTTTGCAAGTAAGAGTGGGCAAATATTGCCAAGTCAAGATGTGCCATGCTGGTAGACTCCTACCCAAGAAGACTGAATGATGTAATTAAATCAAAAGCTGCTTCAACAAAGTATTAGTTTAAGGTTGTGCACACTTCTGCAACCAACATATTGTACTTTTTTAAAATTTTTTTTAATATTTTTCCCCCTAACAGATTTGTTTGTTTTTCAATTGAACTGTACAGTTTATAGGTCACATTAAAGGTGGGGAAGGTTTTGAAATAATTTATTGTGGTCTCATTTTTTTATATCACAAAAACCTGGCATTTTAACTGGGGTGTGTACACTTGTTATATCCACTGTACTTGTATAAGAAAAACTTGGAATATTATCATGCATCCCGTATTAATTTGTAAAGAAGCCAATGCGATAGCCTCATGCTTTTGCTTTAGCTGTTGAAAGAAAGGCACAGAATGTACAGAAAGTCTGCAAAGATATTAGAAAATTGGTTCCTGCTGAATATTTGAGTACCATAAGTACAATCCTTGGAACAGCAAGAGTCAAACTGCAGTTTTCAGGAGATGCATATTAACTCCCAAATTATTTTGGAGCATTCCCTTCTCTTTGAGGTTAGTCATCTTAAAGGTACAAGTAGTAGAGGTGTGGGTTTGTAGAGGGACTTGTCCCTCTGCAAAAACTGCTTTGTAGGTAAACTGCAATGTATGTTCTGAGGTTTGCTTTTTTCAGACTGTCTGGACATGTCACGTTAAAAAAAAAAATCAGTGGTGGTTGGCTGGGTCATGGGTTTCTAGGATTGACTGGTGTCCCACCTAGGGGGAAAAAGAGTGACTGCTGACAGAGGGTGAAAATAACTGGTTTGTACTTGATTTCAGTAGGGGGGGGATACTGGATGTTGCTCTCTGTCTAAAAAAATCTTTGACTCTGATATTGATGACCTCACTTTTGACTGGCCTAGTGACCCTTGAGAGGGGAGATGTAGTTTAGGTTGGGAGCCAGCAAACCATAGTTATCACAAAACTCTGTATCCTTGAACTTCCTGTGATGACCAGTGCTCAATAAGTGGCATGTGCACTGGATGGTATGTGCAGAAGATGATGGGTTTGAGGGGCTAATTCAGTCATCTTGCAGGGAGAGAGGCCGCATCAACCAACTACATTTAGTCGTATGTGCTGGAAGGTGACAGTGTCAGTGACAACAGTGTTCATACTACAAAAATCCATGGATTTTCACGCTCATAGTTTATATGCATGTTCTCAGAGGTGCAGCAGTTGCAAACCTTGCATTGTCCCTTGGTGACTGTTAGTTTAGTCCTAGCCATATGACTAGCCTTTTCCTTTACTTACCTAATCCTGCATCACTTGGAGGGATGGAACTCTTCAGCTGGAGCACAAGTGAGCTCGTAGGGATCTGGTTTGCTTATAAGACAGGGAGCAAATGCTTTTTAGGAATCCCACCTTGTCTTGGGGCTGGTGTGCCATGTGCTTCAGGGGGAACTTACCTGGGAAACCATTTATAAATTTATATGTGTATATCAGGGTACTAACCACTAGGGTCCTTAAAAGCCTAGCCGTACAACCCAAATGTGACCTACAAAATTGATTTACACTTGATTTATAGGGGATGATTTATTGACTGCCTCTGTCCATCAGAGATTACCCATCCATTGGTCCAAGTTGTATGTAAATAGGGATAGGTAGAAGCTCTTCACATGAATGGGGAATCAACCGTTCCAGAGAATGGGAATTCTCTGAGAAACATGTCTCTCTCCAATTTGTCTTATTTATTTTGCAAGCAAAATGTAGGTCTTTTAATCTAGTAGTTCTAATATTTATTTTCCAGATGTGTAATGAAATCATCAGAACAGGGTCCAAGGATACCTTGTCTGCCAGGCAAAGATCACCTCTCATAAGTCTATATGATACCAAGTAAAGCGACAGGACTTGGAGGTGATCAGCATTGAACATTCTCTTTACTCCCTGTATTCGTTTTGTAAGGAACCTTTGTGGACATTCTAGTTGCTGCATGTGTCTGGTCAGGTACATACTGAAGGGGGGCATTATACTCTGTTGGGCCTGATGAGTGCTGAGTACAGTGGTATGATGACCTATCTGGACCCCTAGATGCCATGCCCTTGCTTATAAGTTGAGCAACATAGAAGAATTTTCTTACTACCTTGGACATATATTGGTGGAAGGCTAGGTTATTATCTACATGATGGCCTTTACTTCTACCATAAGGATTTCTTAATTCTAGGCTTTGTCTGTTAAATATCTGCACATAGTCTTCTGCAAATATAGAGCTGCACTAATTAAAACTAGCTTGTCAAGTCTTCTCTTCTTTCCCCAGTACCCTAACAGAAGGGAATATCATCTTATGGATGTTTATATCACAAAGTTGATGAACTGTTTATATCACTTAAGTTTATATGGGCTATGGCTGAAAAGGATCCCTGGACCAGCAAACTAATCTTAATAAAAATAAATAGGTAAAAAAATAAATGATCATTTAATTTGCCCTTTCCAAATGGTAAGCCAGTTGTGTTGAGTTTTGCCTTTTTAAACATGGAAAGCCCTTAGCCGTTGTTCCTTGGATTCTTTTTTTCCCTATTTTTAATTTCTTAACCGGTTAAGTGCTGACCCATTTCAGTCATGATGTGTGTAATGTAAGCTATATATATATATATATATATATATATATATATAAATATATATATATATATATATATATATATATATATATATATATATATATATATATATATATATATATATATATATATAAATATATATATAAAAAAAGTTCATTATCAGCAATGATGCTGGCACACGATTAAGTACATTTAATAATATAAAGTGACAATATAGGTAAATGAAAAATACTTAGCAGGGGTATTGGACATGATAAAGTACATTAAAACTCACTCAGCTAGGACTGTTGCTTCTTTTACTGCCTTTATCTGTTATGCTGCTCTGGATTTGTAGCTGTGGCGTGGTCATCAGTACTTTGCAAGGCACTATAAGCCATTTGGTATTTCTAGTCCATTTCTAGACCCGGATTATCTTTGGGTCCACTTTTGCCTGTGTGCAAAGCTCTAAGGAAATCAAAGTCAAGGAAAGCAGCAGGCTCAGATGAGATCATGGCAGATGTCATCAAAATGTCAGGTGAATTCGAGGAGAAATGTCTCCTAAAGGCACTTTTCAACAGTGTGGAGAGTAGTGTGTCCTAGATCACTGAAAAATAAGCATTCTAGCACCAGTGTGCAAGAACAAAGGAGACATTCACAACTGTCGACAGTATACAGGTATCTAACTTCCATCACATTGTACAAACGTGCTAGAGAAGGGTGATGAACAAATATACAGATTAATATAGAGTAAGGTGGATAATGAACAGTTGGGATTCAGATCAGGATGCAGTACAACCAACCCAGTATTTGCAGTGAGATGAATAGTTAAGAAACTACATATGAGGAAAGAGTCCAACTAGGCAGTCCTAGACTTTTGTAAAGCATATGATGAGGTTCCAAGAAAGCTGATTTTGGCAGTCATGTCATGGTGCGAAGTCCAGGAAACCCTGATGGAATTAATTTAAGCCCTGAACAAGGAATCAATGAAAAAACAACAAAAAGTGTTCAGACGCATAGTGGGGTTCCCAGTGGGGGTATGTATGCATCAGGGTTCAACTTTGAACCCACTGATGCTCATATTGGTGGTGGATTGCACTACCAAATTGATCAGCAAAGCTGATATTTACAGGTGCTGTGGCATTACAAGTGGAATCTGAACAAGAACTTAAGCAAATGATAGGGGAATGGAATATAAAACTGAAGGCACATGTGATGAAACTGACTACAGACAAGATCATTGTCATGGCAACAAAGGGAGGAAATGGGAAGAAGCTAACAATTGAGATAGAGGAAATAGTGGAACAGGTTAACTGCTTCAGATATCTGGGAACGGAGATTGAAGGGAAGGGAGCTCTAGAGGAGGAGGTCAAAGCTATATAATCAGTGGGGCTGAAACCAGCTAGCACAGTACATTAGGGGTGCTGTACGATAGAGGAACGCCAAAGAAACTGAAAAGTGTTGTGTAAAAACACAGTGGTATGACCAGTACTACTCTATGGTACAGAAACCTGGGCAGTTAAGGCTGAGCAATTAAGGAAGCTAGAGGTGATGGGGATGAAGTGCCTGAGACAGGTGGTAGTATGCACACTGTGAGGCAGATGAAGAAATGAGGGCATCAGGGCAGAAGTCAAACTAACACCCAGCAAAGAGATGGATGGATTGCATGAGAGAAGACGTGACAGCTCAGTAATAGTGTTCAAATGCATTCCTTGTACAAGACGTATAGAGCTTCACTCCTGAGATTGATTATTAATGCCTTACTAGGTAATAACTGGCGGATTCTTTTGGTGTGCATTGTAGCAGTCTGAGACTTCAGTGGTTTATGTAAGGTACTGCATTTTATTGTGTTGTACACTTTATGCATGGTAAGGGCAATTGAAGCAGTGTTGACTAGTTAAGCAGTACACTTTATAACCTATATACAACAACCTATGTCCATTATTCCATTATTTGAAAGGTAATGGTATCCGTAACAGTGTTCAGATGTAACCACACATTGTAAGTGAAATCAGCTGGGCTGAACTAGCCAGTTTCCTTAGTTAACCTTCCTGGCATCAAGTTACCAAAGGCCTAAAGTGTTTTGGTGGATCTTCCACATGGTGTGTAAAGCAAAAAACTCGGTGTATCTATAATTACCTTTTTCTTGTTGTTCCTTTTGTTTTGTTTTGTTTTGATAGCATTCTAACTCCTATACAGATAGTGTAACTCTGCTCTGTTTTTCCTTTTCTTGTAATCAACCATAGCAGAAATTCCCTCCCTGTCTAGCTGTTGCAGTATGTAAGCAGATAATGTACTTTGGCCACAACAGCTTCTAGCAAGCTGATTGTGCTGCCAGAATAACAAGTATACATTCTTAATTAAGTAGTGCACATATTTTAATTTCAGTGCAAATTTAAACAACACAGATTAAAATAGCAGGAATTGTGTATGTGGAATGCTTTCGTAAAACAAAACGATTTCACTAAGATTGTTAACTGCTAGGGGACATAGAAAATATTTTATTTTCAGTACATAATGTAGGTGGTGGTGCTGCGGTAGCGTTGTCGCCTCACAGTAAGACGCTGTCCGGTTCGATTCTCAGCTAGAGCATCTTTTGCGTGGAGACATGCCTTAATGGGTGTACCTTCGTTGACGGTTGTGCGTCAGGGCTGGTAATTCGGCACGTAAAAATCAACTACCAATCATTAGCGGACCGGAGTTCCGCTGTGGCGACCCGTAGCCGGGAAAAGCCGAAAGACACAACAATGTAGTAGTTTTTCCTTGCTGTGCAAGTGAAAAGTATTTATTAGGCAAAGACTAAATCCTCTCTAGTTAATTAAACCCCTGCATATACCCCCTCTGATTACCCTGTAGCTGCAGTTTAACAGACATGGATTCAAAACTATCACTCTCAAGTTATGCTTTCCTTAAACTTCCCCGGTGCAAATACGTTTGCCTTATTACTTAGAGCTGTATTCTCTCATACTTTAATTTTTCTTACTTGCACAGTTCTTTAGCAGCATTTCTCCCTGTTCTTTAATAGTGAAGCTCTTTCTTTCTTGACACTTTTTTTCACATCTGAACTCACTTTCAGACACTTATCTGAGTGTATAACCAACATCACAGGTTGTTTCTCTAATAAAACTCACCAACTGTATAATTATACCCAACATATTAACACCCCAAGTAGGACTAACAAAAGTAGCAATAGGCAATCTATGCTGGATTGGATGTTAACCATCAAACTATGTAAACACCTCAGGTTGCTTACCTGGCACTTTTAAGTGACCACCTTCCAACATTTGCATGTGGACAAGCAAGTAACATACACAAACAAGTACGAAATATTTCCTGGTTCAAAGTGGAAGTTATTATAAACCTCAGTCCAACTGTTCATTAAAAAAAACAATCACTTAATGAAGCAGTGTAACAGTTTAAAACCACATATTTGATCTGATACTCTGGACACTGTAACATAGTCTGTTTAACTTGACATCTTTTTTTCTTGGCAGTAGATCTCTTCACAAGCTTGAGCTCTCCTTTTGTCCTATAATCTCTGTCCTGAGGAGATGCTCCAGATTTTGTTGCCACAATTGTAGGTTTGACACAAAAGTGAGCTCCAGCTTTAGAGGGTATAGTTAATGATTTTTTTCTCTGTTCTATTTCTTGTCTACCCTTTCATGGATTGTGAAAATTAACAAATGGAATATATCTTGCATATTGATTCTTGACTTTTCCCCTCTTATTCTCTGTCCATCCCTTGTTAAAAAAAAAAAAAAAGGTTTCTCTTTACTTCTTTCTCTGTTTTGGGTATTTAGGCTTGGATTAAAAGTTGTTTCAATTTGACAAGTAGCTGTCATCATTGGTGATGAAGTTGTACTCTTTGACTTAACCATAGATAAAGAAAATAAAATGTGGAGACACAATTCCTGCACAAGACCCACATGAGATCTCTGTGATGTGTTTGGGCATCCGAGATTTGCAAAGCAACTGCATGATTTGTAAAAAAAAAAAAATTCAGCTGTAGGACTCTCTTGAACAGTACTGAAAGGCCTTTTGTACACAAAGTAAGCGTTGATGCATAGTCCATTGCAGAAGACTCCAATAGGTCATTGGGTAAAGTTTCTTAACCGGAGAAGTGTTAACGGAAGCACTAATTAGATGACTGATGTGGCTGTAGTTACAGTATTGGAGAAATTGTCCCCAGCCAAAGCTGCTTGGACCACTTCCTGTATTAAACCAGGTCCCTCCTTAGTGGCCAGTCTTGTTAGATCTTCCTGTTACCCCTCAACAGAAGCTTTCTGCAGCAGCAGATTCCATTCCTTGATGTAGAGCTGGCAGTTTTTCTTTGGAGAAGGGATTGCCTAGCTTCTTTTCCTCTTGTCCAGCCTTTGTTTCTTCCCTTAGGTCTTGCAGATCCTTTGAGCCCTTCTCTAGTGATTGAGAGCAGATATCATCAACTTTTTTGAAGACCCAGCTTCATTATGGTGTTATCTCGGTCTCATTACCTAGGGTAGCTCAAGTAAAACCTTGCAACATTCTTTATGGCTTTTCTTTCCTGGCTCCCATTATGGCTCCAGTGGTATGGGAATCAACTCTATTTAATGTTTCTACTCCTTTGGTGCGGGAGAATACTCGTTACTCCGCACTGAGGACTTTGATGTTGATGGATGTTTCTGTGCTGACAGTGGTGTTGGAGTTGAACGCCTCTAGGGCTGAAGGATTTGATGTTTACTGTTTGGTGCCTGCCTTGACCCTAATGGTTTCAAGGACTCTGCACTGACCGTTTCGACATTTGATCCTTCGGTGCTGACATTTTTGGAGATGACTTAAGCGCAGGAGTGATCATATTGTGTTTTTTTGGTGCTGTTTTGGTTGCACTGGTGCTCAAGCATTTGGTGCAGTGTGTTTGGGACCTGGAGGTCTCTGTCAACATTTCAGTGCAGGGGAGACAACTTATTGGCTTTTTGCCTGTGTAGACCAAGGATATATCGATTCCTCCACAGGAGGCCATTGAGGCAGTTTTTTTTGGCCATACCCCATCATGGTTGTATAGTGACAGAGGACTACTTAGGTGTATGCTACTGATATCTGGGCTTCCTTCTTTCAAGGAGAGTTTGGATGACCCCCCCCCCCCCCAAAAAAAAAAAAAAAAACAAAAAACACCTAGAATCCTCAGTCTGTCCTGGAGGCAGATTTTGACACAGGGAGATGTTTCTCCTAAATTCCCTTCAGAGGATGCCATCTTTGGTGATAAATTGGAAATGATGTGGCAGAGGTGATCTTGTTCCACCCCAGACAGGTTGGTAGATATGGTATGCAAATAAGCATGGGAGGAGCCTGAAGTTAATGAACCAATTCACTAGAAGACTGGTAGTACTGCTGAACCCCAAGGTAGACAGCACTGGAGTAAGGGCCCACTTTTGGCATCCATTGCTATCTTCTCTGTCTCCAAGAAGGAAGTCCCAGAGGATGTAAAGATTCTCTATCTATGTAATAATGAATCTAAGTAGTGGATAGGCTAGGGGGAAGTACATCTATGCATCAGGGGCATTCTTGATTTAAAGCTTTGAGCTATATGGCACATATGACTAGGTTTCAGATGGAACTGATGGAGAAAGCTGCAGACAGGCTGAAACAGCTTCCTGCAATTTATCTGAGGGCTCAACTAGAAACCCAGATGGTGACCATTTCTTCTGTATTCTTGCTCTCCATGCATATGATTCATAATGTGACAGTTGGTACAGTCTGAGTAGTGGGTTCAGATCTAGACAGAGTGAGATGGACCTGACTGTGTCAAACTAATTTTGTGGATCACTTTACAATGGCGTCCATCAGTGCTCCTTTTAACGGCTTCTCCTTGTTTGGGAAGAAGATGGGAGAAAGACTGCTGCATTGTGAGCAAGATGGAAAGAAACCCTCATCTGTCAGAGTTAAGTTTTCAATATCCTATCGAGCCTTTCAGGTGAATCGGAAGGGTGTCAAAAAATTGTGATTTTGTAAATGACTAACAAGTTCTAAGGTGGACAGCAGTAAGACAGGGGTTCCTGTGGTAGAGAAGACGTTTTCCATTCAAGTTGCTGCCCCAGAGGTGGAGGTGATATAAACCATCAGGGCTTTAGAAAAATCCCTTTCAGAGATCCTGATAGTGCGAGTCCTGAACAGTTTTGTTGATTCTCACACTGGAGAAAGTCTGGGGACAACTTTCCCTCTACCTCAATGTATAGTTGTCTATCATGACAGACAGGTGAATAAAGAATGTCATATTCAGAGGCTGTTACCTTCCCATTTTAAAGATGCCCAAGAGATTGCCCTCTCATCCTGTCACAGTGGCACCTCATCAGAAGAGGGCAGCTGTAAAGGAAGTCCAAACTCTCCTCCAAAAAAGGACCATCCAGGTGGTCCCACCAGAGCAAAACCTGTCAGGATTCTACTCCAGGTTCTTCTTAGTGCTCATAATTAAAAACACAGGACCTCAGACCAGTTCTAAACTTGTTGAATAAATCATTATTTGATGGAGTAGTTCCAGATATTTACTGTGCAATCCATCCTGTTGTCTCTACAGGCAGAAGCCTGGATGTGCTATCTAGACTTCCAAGATGCATGTCTACATATAAAGATAGCAAACGTATTGAGGAATTTTCTGTGCTGTAGGTTGGGTGTCAGTCATTATCAATTCAGAACCCTACCATTTTGTCTCGCCAACAATCCCTGGGTGTTTTACCAAATGCATGGATTCATTCGCAGCTCACATGTGACTATTAGAGATAAAAAAAATATTTCCCTGTCTAAATGACTGGCTCATAGCTACCCTGACTATAGAATTGTTGGTTATAGCAAGACTGTACTTTGGATGTGTCCATCCTTGGAGATCATGGTCAACCTCACAAAATCCCAACTGTCCGTAAATTCTGTTTATTAGCTGCTATTTAAGACGCTGTAGATTAGAGGGCAAAACTGCCTCCAGAAGGGATTGTTGCAATAATCCAGGATGCTCAAAGTTCTACACACACTCACACACAGACACCCTCAGTTTTTGCAGTCCTGAGAATACTGGGGATCATTGCTGCAGCTCTTCAGGCTGCCCTTCTCACGAGAGTAAATGTGAGAGTTCTTCAGTGGACAATGGAGTACATTGGGATCAAAGCCTTGAACATGTGATATAGAAGATCAAACTGTCCCGGGCATGCTTAAGATATCGGTTATTGTTGACAAGACTTCCTTTATTCCACTGTTCCCAACCACTACTGTAATCACCAATTCATCTGTTCTATTTGAGGGTGCATTACCAAAACAGGATATCCCAGGGCACATGGGCTCAGAGGTGCCAAAATTCACATCAGCATGCTGGAGATGGTGGCAGTCTTCACAGTGCTGCAGGCATTTTAGGGCCAGCAACCTGGAGGGAATTACCATACACTCTGTAAGGCAGTGGTATGGTGTGTAATCTAGGAGGAACAAAGTCTTATACCCTGTGCAGCAAATCCTTGAGGGTATGGGAATGAGCTTTCAAGTCGGACCATTTTCTTGCAGCAATGCACTTACCAGGTCACCAGACATGAAAGTGGACAAATTGAGTAGACAGATACTGTTGACCCAGGAATGGTCTTTCAACAGAAAAAATGCTCAAAACTTTTTTCAGAGGCGAGACAAAAACCTTATTACCATATTGTCATTTTACCATTCCATACCAAATGCTGAGACTTGTTCAAAATCATTCCTTTTGAGGGGCAAGCCCCAAGAGATGCATTCATCCTTGATTAGTCTCCAGGTCTCCTTTATGTTTTTCCACCCTTTCTTCTCAACCAGATTTGTCCAGAAAGCCAAGGCATGCAAAGCAAAGGTAATTTTCATGTCTCCATTCTCGCCCTACCAGGTAATGGTTCTTTGTTGTGACATTGTCCAGCGAGAAGACTGCAGCACCCCAATCAGGTCTTTCAGCTACCTGGGTTGCCTCACCCAGACATTCATTCCATAGGGGTCTATCCATTCCCATAGAGGTGGTCAATCTGATTTCTGCCTCAAATATAATCTGCTCAGAAGATGCATAGAGGCAAGTGAAAAATGTTTTCCTTTTTGTCCACAGACGGAGGCATTGATTCTATGTCGGCTTCTTTTTCTAAAGTTCTTAACCTTTTTGGCTTATATTTTTCAGGAAGGGACCAGGACTGCTGTGATCAAAGTGCATTTATGACTATTTCATCCTTTCATTCTGGGTTTCCATTCTCATCCCTTGCATTACAGATGGGTTTACCCCGGGAATCATCTCTGTGTCACTGCTGGACAGAGGCACAACAAACTAATGGGCACAGTATTTTTTTCATATAAGGGGTGGCGTAAGCCACAAAACTTTGGGCTAGGCTTATAAATGCCTTAGGGCAGATAGCCTAGTATAAACCTATGAACCTATGTGCAAGACCTTTTTGAAAGGAAGATTTTTACTCTAAGCCTCCCTTAGCTAAACTGGTTTCCTTGTTGGGATTTCTATTTTGTTCTTGCGAAACTAGCCTTCATTTAAACTGGCAAATTTTGTTGATTTAAAATTCCTGACTTGAAAATTGTCTTTGGTAAACCTTGTCTTAATAAGAAGAGTCTCCTAGATCCATGCATTGTCCTTTCAAAATCCATATTTGGACATCCCATTCAGACAGGGTTACACTCAGAATAACCCTTGATGTGATGTTGTCCTATCTTGCCTTCATTCTTAGTGGGTTGGGTTTGAAACCAGTCCTCTGTTACGACTCGGCCTTGTACAAAGCTCAAGGTTTTCCACTAGCTCGTGGCTGAAAACCCTATCCCATGATGCAGTATGAGAGCTCCCCAGGTCTCGTTTGCCACTAAACAAGATCAGGTGCTTCCTTCTGGCTCTGGCTAAGTGGAATTTTTTTATTTACATATTTTGGTTAATTGTCAAGTTTTTTTTTTTTTATTGTATAGGCAGGCTCGTTAAAGTTAGAGAGCTGTTTTGACCTTGAGGTTTTTCCCTCCTTGGTTTCCTCTTTAAACTACCAGGCTATCTAGTTTAAATTAGAGGGCTTTTTTCAGTTAGTAGTTTTTGGCGTGATTCTTGTTCCTTAAAAAAAAATAAAAAAAAAAAATAAAAAAGAAGTTTGTAGTATTTTATATATATATATATATATATATATATATGTATATATATATATATATATATATATATATGTATATATGTACATATTTTTTTGTAGTTTATTAGCTTTCCTGTTTTTGCTGATTACTACAATGTCTTCCAAGCAGTCTAAGGATATTAAACCCTCTGGGTTTAAGAAATGTGTTAAGTGCAGCCAAAAAATGTCCATTACTGATGGACATAGTTTGTGTATGGTCTTGGAGAGGTATACCTTCAAGAGTCTTGTGCCATATGTCACTCCTTTAGTCATAGGGTACTACTGGAGAGAAAGAGTAAACTGATTCTGAGAGGCTTATTGAAGACCCCTTTTCCCTGAAGTTATCGAAGAAGGTCAGCATCCTTCAAAGTCTGGCCATTCCCCTCTTCAAAATCAGACAAAGTTGGGGAAAAGGTCCTCTTCCTCAGAGGCTCAGTCGGAGCCATCAAAAGTTACAAAAAGGAGCCGTTGGGATTTCATGTATGGAGCCGGTCCCTAGAATTGGAAATGGTATCTCCAACTCTCCCTTATTGCAGTCTTTCAGATCTACTGCTCCCTACACTCTATCTTCCAGGAGCCTGCCCAATGATGTGGATCATGTGGTCCAGAGGCTATTGGGGACACCGGCACTCGCCATACTCTTGTTGGATCCAAACCAGAGAGCTTTGGAAACGACCAGACCTACCATTTCACCGTCTATTCCTCTTCCGATCCGACCTCGGAGCCAGAATGTCCAGGACTGATTGTAGTGGAACCGCCGGAACAGAGACCAATCACAGGATCTTCGACTACTACCATTGCTTCAGTGTCCTTTGTTCCATCTGAACTCAAGGAGTCTAGGAGCTGAAGCTCTCCAGTTGGATCCGGGGAGGGGAGTTGGATTGGACAGTTGGATCCGAACTTGCCTCTCAGGGCATTGGCTTGGGTGAGCTCAGCCCCTATCTCAGCTTGTGAGCCAACCCCCTTGGTTCTGGGGATTGCCTCTGGTTCTTCGGAGCTGGAAGTTTCCTTGGATCAGGGGTGGGTGGGCTTTCGAGGTAATGAGTGCTGTCTCCACAGACGGGTCCACTCTTTCGCTGGGACATTCTTCCCCCAAAGGCACTGGTGTCTGCCTCAGTAGCACTGCATCCATTGAGATGCAGAGACCCAAGGCCTCAGAATACCCCATTGAGCGACCCCCTTTCTTACGAAACTTCTCCAGAATGCCCTTCTGAAGTCCCTCGAAAGAGACTATGTAAGAGGAAGCATCTAGACCCCCCAGAGGAGTCCATCACTTATGATACAGACCTTGATGATTTAGAAGGGTCCCCACAGTCGCTCTCTGAGGATGTCTCCTTTTCAGACATCCCGGAAATACTAAAACAGAGAGGTGGCTGGAAGCCCATCAGCCCTTCTGAGGAGGAGTCTGTATACCTGAAGGCTTTTGGGTCTCACCCTTCCACCACTTGGGTTTCTTCACCCTTTGATGTGCTGATGCAATTAGTCAAAAGGCATGGGAGTCTCTAGACTCTGTGGAACCTGTTCCTCGGAGGCCAAACAAATTCATCTGCACCTTCAGACAAGGGATTTCTTACCAAGAGCGTCCTCTTGTGTCCATTTGCCGAATAGAGTCTTGTACGATGAACAGATATAGAAAGCGCATCTTCTCTTCAGCTACTTGTGCTCAGATCGCTGAATTATCGGACTCACTTTACTAGGTTTCAGAGAGTCTCCTGAAAGAGCTAGGAGATGCCCTCCAAGGTTCAGTAGCTGAAGGGGTACCAGACAAGGCTTCCTCTCACCTCTCCACCTTAACCTCAGTGGTCAGCTCCTCCATGAGGCTTATTTCTTATGCATTGGATGGAGCGAGCACAGCAGCGGGTTCAGGAATTACGCAAAAAGAGATGTTCCTGGTTGCGCTTGTGTGACTTTGCGAAACCCTTTAAAACTTTTGTGAACGCCTCTTTTGATGGCTCGTCTTTGTTCAGACCAAAAGTCAAAGACACTAATCAGGTGTGAACAAGAAGGAAAGACAGTCTGCCATTGGAATCTGTTTTTCCCTACCTACCAGACCTTACCCAAAGGGTCAGAAAGGAGGGAAAATGTGGTTTTGAAAATCCAAGAGAGCTTTTCAGGACACACGTGGTGATTCTTCCCCCAGGGGCATAGGGGGAAGTGCTAATGGAAGACGCCAACCACGCGGCAGAGGGGGTCAGCAAAACCAGGGCAACAGGGAATCCTTCCTTGGTAAGCCCTTTTGCGCTCCTTAAAGGAGGCCTGCCTGTCCATCTCTGGAGGCAGTCGGGGGCCGCTTATCTTTGTACCCAAAAGCCTGGTTAACAATAACAGAAGAGAAGCGAGTACAAAGTATCTTTTTTGGAGGTTAACTCCATACCCTTTTCCTTCCCCTTCACAACCACAAAAAACATCCCTGATATTCCACCCAGTCAGAAAGACAAGGCAACTCTAGAAATACAAAAGTTGCTAGCCAAAAGAGTCATCCAAGCAGTCCCCACAGACCAAATAGGATCCGGATCTTACTCAAGGTTCTTTTTAGTTCCAAAGAAAACGGGGAACTGGAGACCCATCCTGGATCTCAGCAAGTTAAACAAATCAGTGAGAAAGTCAAAGTTCTGGACAGTAACACTGCAGTCACTACTCCCTTTTCTGGGACGAGACAACTGGATGTGCTCTATAGACCTCCAGGATGCATACTACCAAATAAAAATGGACAGGTGATCCAGGAGTCATTTGCTTTTTCTGCTGGGAGCCAGTCACTACCAGTTCCGAGCTCTGCCCTTTGGCCTCACTACAGCCCTGAGTGTTTACCCAAGTGTATGGCAATAGTAGCGGCTCACTTGAGACGCCTAGGATTCAGAGTATTTCAGTACCTAGACAACTGGCTCCTAACTGCCACCACAGAATATCTACTCTCCAAAGTAAGAGACACCACTTTATATCTTTGCTCTCACCTAGGAATCGCAATAAAAGTAGAAAAAATCTGCCTTGTTGCCATCTCAGTGTCGTTTTTATAGAAGCAGATCTAGATACAACAAATATGATGGCAAAACTTCCCTCTGAAAGGATTCATAAAGTCCTACTACATAAAGTCCTAAGCCTTCTTTCCAAGAGAAAAGTACAAGCAAGAACAATCCTGAAAGTATTGGGTACCATGGCAGCTGCGATAACTCTGATTCCATTAGCACGTCTGCACATGAGAATACTACAGTTGCTACTTTTCACTCAGTGGTCCATGCAGGAACTACCCATGGAGCACCAAATTTGGTTGGTGGCTTTACTCCACTCATGTAACATTAGATGTTCTTCGTGTTTCACTGCTGCAGTCATCACACTTGGGTTATCTGCCTGCAGGTAGCCCTCAGTTGGCCCGAATACCAGAGACTTAGTACTTCTCCGTTGGTTGCTGTCGCTCCAGAACTGACGTCAGGTCGTCAGGGATATAAAAACAAGCAGCTGATACCATTACATTAGTCTTTCTTGCCAAGGAGCCCGAAGCAGAAGCTGTTCGCATGAGTGCCGGTCTACCGCTACCTGAGTTTTCATTTCAGAATTTAATCATCTTGATGTCTTCTAAAGCAAAGTACCCTGTTGGGGATCCTTTTTTCTTGCTGTAACCGATGTCAGAAAAAGTTAACAATTATCTCGCCTGTGGAAAGCAAATACCACACAAAGATTTCCATTCTTACTGCATCACCTGTTTAGCCCCAGACCACGGCGTACCTCGCTGTTGGTTTTGTGCCTTATTCAGTGCCCGATCTATTCGTCATTGGGCCCTTATTGTTGCTAAATACGTTTGTGCTCGATCTCCATATTCCGAAATTGCTTCGGTAAGCCATCCAACTACCGATCTTCCGAAAAAACGTAAGTATAAAGACATAGGCAGACCGCACAGGTCCAAAACTGCCGATGACGCTTTCGTTAAGCTAGTCACCAGTTCGCTGGTACTCAGTGAGGCGCATTCGCAGCCCTTGACTCCTGCTTCAGTGGATTCGCAGGCCTCTACCAAGACCTGTTTGGAGTCCAGTATGCCGCGAGACTTCTTCGACTGCGGAACTTATGGATGTCTCTACCTTGAATGGGTCCGGATCCGCTGAGCAGGCACTAGCTTCTGAGGAAGTTCTTCGCACTACCGATATTCGACATAAACCGAGGACTTCTTTCGCGTCTTCAGTTCTAAAGCTACCGAGTTTGTAAGGCCAAGAGCACGAGCTACGTCTAAAAAACCGACAACCCAAACTCAAGCACCTGCTTCCTTGCCACAACATCTCATGCCTAAAATGGCAGAAAACCGTATGCTGATTAGGGCAAGCTAACCTTCCCCTGCTAAGAGGAAAAGAGACCTGTTCCCAGCAGCTTTAACAGACCAAGAGTCCGACGAGTCTGAGGTATCTGATTATGAGGACATGCTTTTATCTGCTTATGAGGATTCAGATGCAGAGCAATCCATTCTCTCTCCTTCTCCTCCAGAGGATTTTTCTTTTGGTGAAACCTTACATACTTTGATAGCATTTCCACTGGGAATGCCAAGACTAACCTCAGTCCAAAAAGACTCAGAGAATTTCTAGATTTGCCACAACATAAGCCTTTAGCAATACCCCCAGTCCTGGATGTTGTGGATGATGTCTTTATGGAATCCAGTTTAACTCCTGATACTTTACCCCCTGCTCCTAGGAAACCAGACGGGTACTACACAGTCCTTGACACTCAAATTATTTTTCAAAAATCATACTGCTGACCCAGAGGTCATCTCCCAGGGGCCTAAAGGTATCAAAGCAACTACAGCTAAGAATCCCACCCCTTCGGACAGGGATTCCAGAGCTTTAGACATATTGGGTAAGAATGTATACATCTCTGCAACTCTCGCCATTAGGGCTTTGAATTGCCAGTTTCACATGCTGAATTACCAACAACATATTATCGAACTTATTAAGCAAAAAATTAGCTACCTTTGCAGACTGTGCAGAAAATAAAGAATTACAAGAGCTTTTGCATTCTGCAAGCCGAGTCAGCAAGCATACTTTGCAATGTGGCTTTGACGCCCTAGAAGCATCATGCAGGGCAGAAGTCACTGGGTCTGTACTGAGAAGGCATGCTTGGCTTAAGGAGCAGACCTTGCCAGACCATGTCAAATCAAAATTGCTAGACGCTCCTTTGAACAAGGACAATCTGTTTGGCACCAAAGCAGAAGAGGTTCTTAAAAAGATGGAAGAAAAAGCTAAATCCATGCAGACAGTCAAAGATTTTGTGCAAGTTCAGCCTCCTAGATACAGTAGGCACACTTTCCAGCCCCCTCAAGTCATCTTAAACTAGACCAAGTAGAAACAGACCCCCCAGACTACAGTCTCCGGGTATGCAGATATCTAAACAATGGAGTGCCTCCGCTTCAAAAACAGGAAGTGCTAAGCTGCCCCCTTACGGAAAGAATTCACAATGACTTCTCAACTCCACTCCCCACCTCTACCCAACTGCTCGTGCCTCTAGTAGGAAAACTTGCCCATCATGCAAAAAAATGAACTTCCATCACCAAAGACCGATGGGTCCTCAACATTGTATCCCAGGAGTACAAATTTTACTTTCACTCACTGCCAACCCCAAAAGGGTTCCCAGGCCTTCCTCCACACCAGTGGGCAGAGGCACAAAACCAAGTTCAGTCCCTGCTCAACATAAGGGCAATTCAACCTGTTCCTGCAGAACAGATTGGTCAAGGGTTCTATTCCAAACTTTTCCTGGTACCCAGAAAAGAGGGCACTTGGCGGCCAATCCTTGATCTTTCCATTCTAAACACCTTCCTAGTGGTACCAAAATTCAAAATGCTCACCCTTCAGCAGCTTCTTCCTATTCTGGGCAAAGATGCCTGGTTAGCCACCCTAGACCTAAAAGAAGCCTGTCTGCACATCCCTGTCAAGGGACTCATGAAGGAATGCCTACTCTTCAGGGCAGAATCTATGCATCATCAGTTCTCTGTGCCTCCCTTTGGCTTATGCACTGCTCCCAGAGTATTCACAAAATGTCTGGCTCCAGCCATTGCCTACTGCAGACAGAGAAAAATTCAAATTTACCTGTACTTGGACTGCCTGATTCAGGCAGTCAGGAAATGATGTTGCAGCACCTGACATTTGTAAAGAACCTTCTAACCTCCCTTGGGTACACTATCAATGAAAAGAAATCAAAATAGTCCCCAGTCAAAAGATTGTATTCCTGGGAGCAAGCTTGGACACAGCATCCCAGATGGCATTCCTTACTCCAGAAAAATAAGCCTATCTAGCTTCACTCAAGTAGCCACCAGAACCCAGCTATCCACAAGAAAAATTCTGCAGGCCCTAGGGTTCATGGCCTCTTGCATCCTACTAATTCCATATGCCAGACTGCATATGAGGAAACTTCAGTGGTACTTAAGTCTTTGGTGCCAACATTCTCAAGACCTGGAAACTGTCATTCCTATCATACCTTATCTAAAGACAGAGTTTCTTTGGTGGGCAGTAGCATGCAACCACAACAAGGGACTTCCCTTTACTCAACCCCACGCCACCCAGACCCTAACTACAGACGCATCAGAGTTTGCCTGGGGGCCACAACTGGACGACAAGTGCATTCAGGGCCACTGGCGTCCAAGTCAAATTCATCTGCACATCAACCAAAAAGAGATGCTAGCTGTTCAGCACGCTCTTAACAGCTTTCAGATCCCTACTCTCACCAGGACCCCTGCTAATAAAAACAGACAACACCACAGTTATGTGGTACATCAACAAGCGGGGGGAACCCACTCTTACCCGCTCTGCAGGCTAGCCATGGCCCTGTGGAACACTGCCTTGGACATGCAGGTCCATCTGCAAGCTCAATTCCTGCCAGGCAAACAAAACTCACTGGCAGACTACTTAAGCAAAAATGTAGACCCACACGAGTGGTAATTGGAGCCCAGCACTTTCAGCCTTCTGATCCAGAAGTGGGAGATCCCAGAGGTGGATCTCTTTGGCTCCCCCTGCAATCACCAGCTCAGCAAATTTTGCACCAGGACACCTCACAGCAGGGCCTGGAAAGTGGATGCCCTATCCTTCCAGTGGGTAAATCTCTCAATCTATGCATTTCCCCCTCTGCCCCTTCTCTCAAGAATATTGCTCAGGAAAAGACAGGACAGACCAAGGACAATCCTGATTGCCCCGGACTGGTCACGCCAGCACTGGTACCCACTACTGCGCAGCCTGTCACCAGTGCCACCCTGGCACCTACCCCAGAGCCCGATCCTCCTCATTCAGCAGGGGGGACAGATTGCATCCGCATCTCCAAAACCTGAATCTTGCAGCCTGGCTTATTCCTTGAATTCTCCCCAATGAGCCTAAGCAAGCAGGTGCTGAATGTCATTCTTGAAGCCAGAAGACCCAGTGCAAGGAAATCCTATGCTGATAAGTGGAAAAGGTATTGCTCCTGGATTCAATCTGAAGGAGAGGGCACAGCTCTGCCCTCCCTACCTCTAATCCTAGATTACTTAGCAGATCTACTCCACAGAGGCCTATCCTTCAACTCCATTAAGATCCATGCCTCTGCTATCTCGGCTCATTACAACACTGAGCCACCCCTTCTTCTCTCACCCTCTCATGAAACAATTCCTGAGAGGGGTAAACAACTTAAGGCCACCAAGGAGAGCACCCATCACTGCTTGGGACCTTAACTTTGTACTGGAAAAGCTCACGCTACCCCCTTTTGAGCCTGCAGCGTCAGCAGAGTTAAAATTCCTCTCTTGGAAAACAGCATTGCTTCTGGCCATTACTTCAGAGTGTCTGAGCTACAAGCACTTATGGCTGTAGAACCCTTTATTATTTTTCATGCTGACATGGTCTCCCTCAGGACTAGTCCTTCCTTTATGCCTAAAGTGGTGTCCAGTGTGGCTCTCACCCAATCTATCCATTTACCAATGTTCCCTAATCCTCAAAATAAAGGGGAAAGGATCCTGCACTCCTTGGACGTGCACAGACAGCTCAGATTCTACCTGGATAAGGACTAAGCCCTTCAGGAAATCTGACCAGTTACTACTCAGTTTTAAACCAGCGGCAGAGGGCAAGGCCATTTAAAAACAGACAGTTTCCAAATGTATAGCACACTGTATCCATTTGTGCTACAAACACCATGGGAAATTAACCCCTCAGGGGGTCAGAACACATTTCACTAGGGCAACTTCTACCTCTACAGCATTTCTCAGAGGGAGTCCCTACCACAGACATTCTAGAGGTTGCTATCTGGAGTTCTGTACACACATTCACCAAGCATTACCACTTGCCTATATTTCCCAAATCCAGGGCAGGTTTTGCAACAGCAGTCCTACAGGGCATACTAGCCAGCCCAAACTCTTCTTGACTGTCTCCACCTTTCAGCTTTGGGAATCAACCCAAGTGTGATGACTGCAACATTCAAACACGAAGAACATAATACAGTTGTGTACTCTTACCATAAATGTTGATGTTCGAGTATATTCACTGTTGCAGTCCTAGTTTCCCTCCCTCCAGCCACCTGCTCTCTCTCTCTCTTCTCTCTGAGTATATTACTCACCCCTTGCAGGGGTATTGGTATTTATTTTTTACTGGTGATGATTTTCCCACCATAGTTTAGCTCCCTGTTGAGGGGCTCCTGACATTTGGGGCAAGAAAAACTGATGTAATGGTGTCGGCTGCCTGCTTTTATATCCCTGATGACTTGACTTCAGTCCTGGAGCGAAAGCAACCGACGCAGAAGTCTCTGTTTGGGCCAACTGAGGGCTACCTGCAGACAGATAACCCAAGTGTGATGACTGCAACAGTGAATACACTCTAACATCTACAGTTATGGTAAGTGTACACAACTGTACTATCATCCCTTTCTTCCTCCTCAGCCACAGTGACCATGGATGCTTCCCTGATAGGGTGAGGGGGGGGCATTATCTGGGAAGGACAGTTCAAGGCACTTGGCAGGACCACGAGGCCCATTTGCACATCAGTGTCCTAGAGATGAGAGCAGTGCTTTTAGCGTTGCAAGCATTCCAGGACTCTGTTCCACTAGGAACTATTGCAATACAGACAGATAACATGTCAGTTGTATGGTACATAAACAAGGAGGAACCAGATCTTACCCCCATTTGTCGGAGGCCCTGAGAGTATGGCACTGGACAACCTCCTCCCAACACCTTTTGATAGCAGTGCACATCCTGGGGAAATCCAGTGTGATTGCAGACAAACTCAGCAGAGAGATTCTGATGCTTCACGAGTGGTCCCTAAAATGGGAAGTGGCAAAAGAGATTTTTTTGCAAATGGGGCCAGTCTTGCTGTGACCTTTTTTTGCCACGTCCATGAATGCCAAATACAGCGGCTACTTTGCCCTGATCCCCCCTCCAGGGGAGTCACCAAGGGATGCACTTGTTCACGATTGGCCCTCGGGTCTTCCTCTTGTCTTTTCTCCTTTTCCTTTGATACCAAAAGTTCTTCAGAAAGCCAGTCACTTGGGAAGGAACTTAATACTAGTCACCCCATACTGGCCTTGTCAAACCCGGTTCCCCTTCCTGTGGCCTCATCTGCAGGAGGAGCCATGGATACTGGACCCAATTCCCAGACCTCTTGACTCATGCATCAGGGACACTGCACCCCTCCTTTCAAACCCTCAAATTGACAGCTTGTCTGCTCCAGTTCCAACTATAGCCAGACTCCCTAACCTTTCTACGTCAGTAAAGCATATCCTCATCTCGTCTCATAAAGCTTTGACAAGAAGGTTGTATAGAAGCAAATGGAAAAGATTTTCTTCATGGGCCTTGAATAATCACATTGATCCCTTCCCTGCCTCAATAGCTTCTGTTCTTGAATTCCTAGCAAAGCTGTTTAATGAAGGGGCCACTGCAGCTACTATTTGGGTCCACTTAACTGCCATATCTAATTTCCATTTAGGAGAGTCAGGCCCTAATGTGATGTCCCACAGACTTTGCAAAGCTTTGCTTAAAGGTGCTCTATTAAGACCACCTATTAAGGTCCCTCCACCGCCATGGGACTTGTTTTGTCTTATCACATTTAATTCTTCCCCCTTTTGAGCCTACATCACTCTGCGATCCCAAGTATCTGACTTGGAAAATTATTCTTTTGGTAGCTATTACTTCTGCTAGAAGAGTCTCAGAGCTGCAAGCATTATCCATAAAGCCCCCCAACATGCCCTTCCACAAAGATGGAGTATACCTACGAATGAACCCATCCTTTTTACCCAAAGTATCCTCAGAATTTAACCAGAATCAGTCCATAGAACTACCAATTTTTTTTCCTAATTATGGCAACAAGGCAGAATATATGCTGCACCAACTGGATGTACATAGACAATTACGTTTCTACTTACATAGGACAAAAGATTTCAGAAAATCTGACCATTTATTTCTATCCTTTTCTGACTCAAATGTATTCCTGTGTCTAAAGTCACACTTTCGAAATGGCTGTCAGATTATTTTGAGATTGGTAAGCAAAGATAATACAAAGAACTTTCATGTAAAGTAAAGGGTAATTCTACAAGAGCCATTACAACCTCTTCTGCCTTTTGGACGAGACTACCTATTGACACCGTTTGTGCTGCAGCAACATGGTCAAGGCCTTATACCTTTTTCACTCATTACAAAGTTGATTTGGCCTCCAGGAACAGGGCCTCCTTTGGGTCCAGTGTTCTGAAGAATGTTCTCCCTTGAGCCACTCAAAGATGGTGCTAGGGACACTGTCCCGACCTGCTAAGAATGAAGGTGAGATGAGACAACATCACATAAAGAAGTTTTGTACTCACCATAACATTCCATGTGTGTTGTCGGTCTCGCCTGCATTCTTACATCCCACCCTCCTTCCCCCAACCTTTCGCTCCTGGAAGACCAAGCTAATGCAATTGGCTACTAATGTCCACTGACCTTCATTGCTCTATTATGCATTCAGTGACCTTCATTTAGCTATATCTGCAAAAATGATCTGGGGAGCTCTCGTAGTGCATCATGGGATAGGGTTTTCAACCACGAGCTAGTGGAAGACCTCGAGCTTTGTATAAGGCAGAGTCTGAACAGAGGATTGGTTCTGAACCAGACCTGCTAAGAATGCAGACCTGCTAAGAATGAAGGCAAGATGGACAGCAGACATGGAACATTATAGTGAGTACATAACTTCTTTTTTTATGCTTAAGGTAGCTGCATGGACCATCTTGAACCAGTCTTTTAATCTGCCAGTATTCTTCTGCAGGCATTTAAATAAGGAAGAATACCAGTTGCGTTGTTTGGATGTACAGACAACTTGATTTTTATTTGCATTGTTCATGAGAGTTTAGATAAGAAAAACAGTTTTGTCCTTTTCCTCAACAAAGAAAGGCAAAAAGGTGTCTAAGCCTACAGTAGCTTAATAGTTTTGTGATTGCATTTTATATTGCTGTTTCTCAAAAGGAAAAGCCCTAATCACCAGACCAAGAGTGCAGTCTGTTAGAGCTCAGGCTACTTCCAGCCATCTTTCTTCAAACTATAGCTTTGGAAGATATTGAAGCAGCTGCCACATGATCAACCTTGGATACATTCGCAAAACATTATAGCTCTCATGTTTTTTTTTGTCTAATACAACCTTTAGGTTATCTGATCCAACCAGCTCAGAACTTGGCACCTTTAGAAGCTGTGGATCCAGGGCTGTGACTTCACCCCTATTCATAATCCCTCTCTTCCTTCAAAATACCTCCGATCACATTTGCCACCTCATCAAGAAGGCTGTGTTTTTGAGAGCTCAGATAGTTCAATGCAAAGTTCTTCTCTGTGCATTTTACAGCATGTTTTCTTCTGTCTTTTACCTCCCCTCTTATTTCATACTGAAGTTTATATATGTAATATATATATATATATATATATATATATATATATATATATATATATATATATATATATATATATATATATATATATATATGTGTGTGTGTGGTTGTAGCTCTAAAACCAACTAATACATCTCCGATAGAAGCTACAGAAGTCGCAAACAGCTTGTTCTTGAATGAAAATAAATTTATTCCAATCCACAGATCTATTTATATGTATATATGTGTGTGTGTATATATATATATATATATATATATATATATATATATATATGTGTGTGTGTGTGTCTTTCGGCTTTTCCCGGTTAGGGGTCACCACAGCAGAACTCCAGTCAGCTAATGATTGGTAGTTGATTTTTACATGCTGAGTTACCAGCCCTGACGCACAACCTTCAATGAAGGTACGCCCATTCACGCATGTCTCCACGCAGAAGACGCTCTGAGAATCGAACCGGACAATGTCTTACTGTGAGGTGACCACACTACCACAGCACCACCACAACCGGTAAATATGTATACATATATATATATATATATATATATATATATATATATATATATATATAAATATGTATATATGTGCGTGTGTGTATAGATATATTCCTTTGTTAATCTTAGTTCCTTTGACTTAAATTTAGTCCATTTGATATATGTAGTCTCTTGTTGCTATAACTTTTTATATTTAGTTTGCTAGTTTGTGTCTTTTTGCCTTTTGAACTTGATGGGACTATTCTTTGTGTTCGAAACCTTAGCATCCCTGTGGTAAACAAGGTTCAAGGATTCAAAAAATGTATTGCTGCAACTGTAAGAAACTGCCACAGGACCAACACTCTTTGTGTATATTCCTAGGGGCAGCCCATATTGATACTGAATGCCAGGCATAATCCTCTCTTGGTACTAGGGCCATTCTGAGCAAACTAGTCTTGAAAGGTTGGATTCCTCAGCAAACAGGTTGATCCACACAGGCTTCAACAACTTCTGCCACTCCTCCTGTATCCCCAGCAAAGTTAGGGGAAAAAATCAAAAAAGGACAAAGACTAGACCAAGGAGCAAGGAAGGGAGAAAGACAAATCTTCTGAAAAGCAATCAGATAAGTCTGGGGAAACGGTCTCCTGCCCCATTTGAATCCGGCACCAAAAATTGCTTGAGCAGTGGATCCGACTCCTCCTTGAATGCAGTCACAGATGCCACCACCTCATTTTTCACTGGAGCTGGGGAGTCTTCAGCTTTTTTGCAGTCGAGACCACCATCACTGGCTTCATCTTCCAGGTCCATTTGCTCATTGAGGAGCCTTGCCTAAGCAGATGTCAACAGGATGATGCCGAGATTCCTTCTGATGCAATTCAACTAGGGGTTCTCTTGGCTTCATTCATACAGGACATTGTGAGAATGGCTCCAACAATCCCTCCACTGATTTCAACTAATCAGGCCTGTCCTTCATATCTTAGGCTTCCATGAGCACCCACATCACAACCACCAGACTTGTTGACTTCAACTTTGACCTGGTCCCTAATTCTGACTTCGATACCAGTGGATTGGGATGAGTTTCAGAGTTGAAGCATTAGTGCCTGGGCTCGAGGTGTGGATGCAACCATCTCTTGATCGATGCCTGTGCACTAGATAGCTTGTCTCCACTGTCGATCCTGGTTAGGTGGGGGAGGCATACTTCATCTTGCCCTGATGGTGTAGAAGTCTCTTCAACCCTGATCTGTGCCTCTGCATTTAAGGTTCTGAAAAGGTTCTTGCTAAGCCAAGAAAAGAGATGATTTCCACATGCATGGCTCCATCTCAACCCCTTTTGGAAATTGCATCTGACTCGCACATCCATATGAGCAGGGACAGCCAAGCTTCTTTTAGTCTTGGGGCTGCTTGCCTTGTGAGCTACCTATCCGACTCTAACCCATCATCAGAATTCTCATCGACACAGTCCTAGTAAACATACATGTAAGAGGAGATGTCTTGATTCCTCTTCGGAGTTGGTCACTGAACACAGACTTGGATGGTGAGGATGAGTCCTCAAGATACCCTTTAGAGGAAATCACCTTTGATGTTTTGGAACTGAAACAGTGAAAGGGTTCATCCATAGATATGATCTACCCTGAGGAGTATCTCTTCTTTGAGGCTTTTGGAGATGGCTCTAATACTGCCTGCTGACACACTTCTAGACCTGGAAGCTCAGCAGGCTTGGAAGGATCCTGACAAGGCAGCGCCACTTACTAGATCAACCTAAGTTTTACCTGGCTTCTTAAGGATGGATCACACTGAAGCAAGGATCCCCCTGGTAGATGCCATGGTTAGGGTGGCAGCCACTAAAAAGGAACTCTCTGAGGAAACTGTCCATCCTTCTAGCAGGAAATTGAGTGTTGTACAGATTTGAGAAGTAGACATATGCTTCAGTGACTTTCACATTTAGAGTACTGAACTACCTGGCTCAAATGACTCATTCCTGTCTCGGGTAACCTGCTAATGGATTTCCAAAAAAACGTATCTACCTTACAATCGATGTCCAGCATATCTATCTTTGCTTTCTAATGCATCTGATGCTACAGCTGAAGCAGCAGTTACCGGTATAGCCATCTGCTGACTCTCCTGGAAGCGATTGCATGACTTTGAAGAAGGCTTCAAGATGTCCTTCCTTAATGCCTCCTTTGATGGTTCCATACTTTTCATGCCAGAGGTTAAGAAAACTCTCACATAGGAGAGAACAGGATGATAAGATCCTTTCTGCCATTTGAAATCTCCTCTCCACTCCTCAGAAAACCTTTTCCAGGATTCGGAGATTGCAAGAAGATGTTCAGGAAATCTGAAGGCTTCAACCAGGACTGTCCTGTAGACAGGTCCTTCCAAGGCAGGGGAAGTCAGTTTCAATGGACATCACCCTTTGGGGAAAGGTGGACTGAAGAATCCGGGATTTTGTGGTCCCTTTTCTGAGAAATCCTTCCAGCACGTCTGAAGGATTTCCTGACTGCCAGAGTCTGCATGCAGCCATTTGTGCTTATCCTGTACTATCAAAACACGGCAGGCCATCACATCCGATACTTGTATTCTGAGGATAGTCACCAGAGGCTATATAATTCCCTTTGCTTTCCCCTTTCTTAAAGGAATTCCCACAGTACCAGCCAATCAGATGGAATCTGCAATAGTAGAATTTTTAAAGCTATTGGAAAAATGCATCCAACAGGTCTCCCAGACCAGTTAGAATCCAGAGTATATTCCAGGTTTTTTTATCCAAAAAAGAAAGGGGACCTGGGGCCAATTTTGGACTTCAGTCATCTCAGTTTGTGAAGCAAAGTTCCAAATGGTCACATTTCAGTCCATTCCACCTCTTTTGAGGAAAGACTATTTGATGTGCTCTATATGTGTCCAGCATGGCTACTGCCATGTCAATATATCAAGGAGATTTTTTCCATTTCTGAGTGGGAGCCAGTCTCTTCCAATTCACGGCACTGCCCTTTGCTCTCACCGCAGCCCCGCCAGATGTTCACCAAATGCATGGCTATAGTTGCAGCTTATCTCAGTCTGCTGACATTCCATGTGCTCCCATACTTGGACGACTGGCTCCTCACTGCCTCTCCTACTACAGCAGTGGGACTTCTTGCTCCAGCTTCAACAATTGAGGATCTGTCAGTCAGATCTAAAACAAACTGACACCCACACAACAAGAGTTCATCTGATGCCACCTGAACACGAGCAGTCAGGTAAGCTACTCTCCTAGAGTCCAGGATTGCATCTCTGTCAGACAACCTTGCAAGTTCAACAACTCTTACCTTCTGCAAGACTTCGCCTTTGATTGCTAGGGCTAATGGCTGCAACAGTAAGGTTAGTTTCCCTAGTCAGATACTACACAAAAGTTCTTAAGTGGACTGTTTCTGTACAATGGTTCCAGCTCTTCCAACCTCCGTTCTCTCCAGGGTATAGAATTTTAGGTGTTATCATTTGAGGTGTTAAGAAATTTTATCGATAAGTAGACAGACTTGATCTGAGGTATTTTGGATGAAGATGCTGAGGTATTTTGGAGGAAGGTGGGAATTACGAGTAGGGAAAGGGTCAAAACCCTGGATCCACAGCTTCTAAATGTGCTGAGGTTGGATCCAGTAATCCAAAGGTTGAACCAGATGAAAAGATAACACAGTTGTATCATTATGGTGAGTACATAGCTTTTATTTTAAGTGCACTTTTACAGGCTTGGGCATCCACCTGAGCCGCCATTCTCAAAGGCTTGCTGGAGCTGGCCTTCCCAGTGTTAGCTAGAGACTCCAGGACTGGACCAGATCATCAAGTATGCAAGTTGTGCATCTAACATAAAGATAAATTTCAGCAAAGTATAAACCATACACAGGAGTTAAACATGACGTGCAGTCCAAAAATTAAAAAATATGTCCACAGTAAATTCGAATAATCCATACACAGGTTTCGACAGTCAGCATGGCTTTAATGAACAACAGTAAGCGCTTTCACCATACAGGCTTCATCAGACAATAAAAGTGCAGTTAAGTCAACACATTTAAAAACTGTCAACATGATTCCTATTGGCTCAAGAGTATATAACATCACAAGTACTAATTAGTTTAAAGGAACCACTTATTCAAGTTGAAACACATACACATTCAAGATAAATAAGTAAATCCTACAATAAACCTACACAATAAAGTGTATACGCATATAAAACAAAACATATGGCATATACAAGTTATAAAATCAACCAAATCTATCACTAATACATAAAAACTATATAAAACAAATGTTTCATAACATTGCATTGAAAGAATGCCTTTTTGCCACCATCAACCTCCTATTATGGAGGATAGGTTTAAGCGGTACCTTATCATTAAGTCCAGGTGACCTGTCGGCCGTAAGTCTGATTATCCATCTGAGTTCACATTCTTCTATATAAGTGCTGATATCACCCCCACGTGGATTGGGTCTAATGTACTGTATAACAGAAAAACTAAAAATATGTGTAGGGCCAGAATCCTTACAATGTTTGGCCAATGCATTAAAATCAGAACCAATCCGTATATGATATACGTGCTCCCTTGTACATTCATGTAATTTCCTATTGGTCTTACCTACATAAAGTACCTCACATGCCATACACCTGGCAAGGTATACCAAATTCTCACTTTGACAATTAGTGGACGTATTAAAAACAAATACTTCCCCAGTATCAGGGTGTTTAAAAACATCCCTGATGTCAATAAACTCACATTGTCCACATTTATTGCAAGGTCTGGTATTGATCCATTCACCAGGTAGACCAACACTACTTTTACTAAGGGGACGATGAGACAAAATCTGTTTTAGATTCCTCTTGTTCTTATACAAAAAATTGGGTCTAGGACCAACAATAGCACCTATATGATCATGTAAAAGAAGGGTACCCCAATGTTTTTCTATAATGTTCCTGATCTCAGGTGTGTCAGATGTAAAGAACATTGGCATCCTTAAAACATTCCCCTGTCTATTCTGTGTTGCATGATTCACTAAGACACTCCTCTCTGAGAAATAGGGACGTGCTCTAGACGTTCTCAAGGGCCCTACCTCAACTACTGCATGGTCTACTTCATGACCACCATATCCACGATTCATAAATCTGTTCCTAAGATCTGCTAACTCCTAATGGTACCCTTCTTCACTGGGATTTAACCTTGAAGCTCTCATTACCTAGCCTTTGACTACATTGCCAAACACATAGTGAGGGTGCCTACTTTTACGATGTAACAAGGTGTTCCTATGGCATGATCTTCTATGTACTTCTGTATTGAGTAAACCATTACTGAGCCTCTCAATATATACGTCCAAAAAAGAGATCTGTCTGGAATAACTGACAGTAAAACTAAAAACTGGTTAAAGAATTGACAGCAGAAACAAAGCCCAAAAGGCTGGGCTCATCCCCCTTCCAAATCAGGAAGATGCCATCTACAAATCGTCTGTAGAACCCAACTGACTGTTTAAAGGCTTCTAGAGGATACAGCAGACCATCCTCCCAGTCAGCCATGACCAAGTTGGCGTAGCTGTTGGCACATGATGTGCCCATAGCTACGCCATCATTCTGAATGTAAACATCACTATCAAACATAAAAATATTGTTGTACAGCACAACCTCTAAAAATAGAGTTAACAGATCAATCTCCTTACTACTCATGTCTGAACACCTAGACAGGTATTCATGAATCATGACTACCCCTATGTCATTCGGTATTACCGTAAAGAGACTTCTCACATCTAAGGTGACGAAGATGAATGAATCATCAACTCTCACATTAGCCATATAACCATATAAATCTAATAGGAACTGCTTGGTGTCCCTTAAAATACAAGGGTTGGCATCAACAATGGGTCTTAAAAAATACTCCAGATAAAGAGAAAACGGGTTCAGTAACCCAACCTCGTCCTGCGACAGTGGGTCGCAGGGGAGGTCTAGACATAGATTTATGGACCTTAGGCAATCCCTGTATTATAGGTACCAGGGGATTGTTAACCTTAACCTAAAGAGCTCAATATCAATATCGTGGCTTCTTAATAAATCATCTAACATGTCCTAGATCTTAAACACCTTACTTGTTACTTCTTCCATATCAATCTGGGTATAATAATTGTCTCCTCGTAACATAGCTCTCATATCATCTATGTATACAGAATGATCCAAAAGGACAACAGGCCCACCTTTGTCGGCCGGTCTGACTATAATTGAGGGATCTCTAGTCAGATTGTTAAGAGCTCTCCTCTGTAAAAAGAGAGGTTATTATATCCTTTCCTAAGTCTAGAAACCTTACCTAGGTCATGTAGATCTTGCTCAACCAGCTTAAAGAAAGGTATCAACTAAAGGATGTAACACAGGACAAAGGTGCTCGGTTTTCGAAACGCATTAGAACCTTCCTGGTCCTTAATATCACCATAATTTAATTTTAACAATGTTGCGTGCAAACAACTTAACATCTAACACTGAATCAGTTAGATTAATGGTAGTAGTGGGTATGAAAGGAAGTCCTTTATTCAAGACCTCTGTCAATCTCATTCAAGACCCTACTGGACAAGTCAATTACTAACGATTGTCCACTCGTTCCCACATTTTCTTCAGGGTGGGGCCGGTGTGCTCGCCCCCCCCGAGCCTTTCCGTTTCTGCCTCCCCCTGCTGAATGATCTCTGTCTCTTGATCTGTGATGATTGTTCTATGGGGAAAGGGACATGTGTATTACTGCTTTGATCTAATAACATAGTCCGGGGACCAATGGTGGGGGAACCCTCCTCCTAACAACATAATCATCATTATTGGTGTTCGAGGTACACAAAGTGCTATTATTACTATTGACTCTACACATTGGCTCATAGTTTCCAGATATAGGAATAACCATAGGTCTCGCTTGAAAAGTAGGAGACTTCACATTTGAAAGTTCTACTACAGAACCAACACCATCATTCACATTCATGTCAACCATGTTATCAGACAGAACATTCTCTACATTAATAACCCCAGAACTACCGGGTAAGACATTCATAGAAACGTTTGTACATTGCTTTACATTATTAATCTCAGTCGTATCATTAGTACCAGGAGTACTGTCATTGCCCCTGGGCCCAGTCTAAAATCTTTAACATCCCTGGAGATCTTATTCTTTTTCTGTTCAACTAAACTAATTAGTGCTTGTGATATATACTCTTGAGCCAATAGGAATCATGTTGACAGTTTTTAAATGTGTTTGCTTAACTGCACTTTTATTGTCTGATGAAGCCTGTATGGTGAAAGCGCTTACTGTTGTTCATTAAAGCCGTGCTGACTGTCGAAACCTGTGTTTGGATTATTAAAATTTACTGTGGACATATTTTTTAATTTTTGGACTGCACGTCGTGTTTAACTCCTGTGTATGGTTTATACTTTGCTGATTTTTTGTTACTTGTTTGTAATCACAGGAGTTTTCGCCTTTTGGTGGTGCTTTATTTTGATTTTATTATAAAGATAAATTTGTCTGCTCTTGGTTTGGACACAGGAACAGCCCATCCCACCTTTCACCGTACAAAACGTTTTTTTCCTCAGGGCCCTCAAGATAGTTTTGTCATGGATGCATATGCATTCTAGATGATTTGTATTTAGGTTTCTTTCTTTATCTGGGGTGTCTCCTCAGGGTAGGTGATTACAGGATGGGGAAGGAGCTCAGCCTTGTGAGGAGATTCATTGCAAAGAATATCAGATGCCAAGCAGACCATTACTTGTGTCCTAGTCCAGGCACAGAACAGACAAATCTGTTGTTCTGGTAATAAGAAACTTAACTGCCTTCCCCAAAAAGTACACTATAGACACAACATGCATACTATTTTCCTGCAGTGCTGTCATCTTACAGCTTTCATGACTTCTTGAGACTGAATTGCATACAAAATGAACACATTTAAATACTTATAAAAACATCACATAATAAAATTCACAAATGATAAATGTTTCAATTACCGTGATTTTAGAACACACAATCAATAACATTGTTTAATCCTGGCTCTTTGTAGGCATTACATAACTGCCATTTCAGTTCTTTCACTTCCACAGCTGTCTCTACATTACCACAACAAATCCACAAATCAGTACTATCTAATACCAAAAACAAATAACTTACTGTATTAGATTGTTTGCGCTCATTTTATTTTACATTTGTTAACTAGGGCTTGTCTGACTGAGCCAGAAAGGCCCTTTTTCAGCAGAAGCCCGGGGAGAAAAGCTCCACATAGAAAAATTACAGATACATTTAGATATTTAGACGTGATCAATATACACACAAATTACAATATACATGATTTTGCAGTGGTATGCAGCACATCAACAGTTACAGTGGAGAGAGCAAACAAAAAATATTAATTTAAAAATAAAGGTAATTAATAGATTTGTGGTATGCAGCTGAAATTTGGAACATAGGTGTAGAATACATACATAGTACACAGGTACAGTACATACATTGTAGAGTAGCCAGTGTTTGAGCAAAATTGAAAACTATTATCAAGTACTCTAGGTTTAGTATGTGTACCTAATCCACTTTCGCTAGCCTGGGGAGCAGCCATTGCACTGCCAACTTTGCTTGAGATGTTGCCTGATGAGGTGTTTAAAGGAGGCTTTGGATGATGTGTGTTGAATGCTAGCGGGGACAGAGTTCTATTTTTTAGCCACTGAACTACTATATAGTGCATCTCCAAAGCTATTGTAGCTGTTGGTGACTTCTAGTAGTAGTTTGCTTGATGATCTAAGAGGCCTTTTGGCTGAGTGATGTACTAGGTTTTTGAGAGCAGGACACTTACTGGGGAAGTAATAGATCGAATGACGGAGGCAGAGCTGATTGTAGGTTAGGAGGTTGGGCAGTTCAAGCCAGTGGTGCTGTCTCAAAGCAGTACAGTGATGAGTTCTATATGAGCAATTTTCAGCAAAGCGTGCAATTCTGTTATAGCAGGCTTCCATTTTGCTTAGTTCAGTTTTGTTGAGATTAGTCAGAATGGGAGATGCATAGAGTAGGGTGGATAGAAGTTGGGAGCAAGCAATGGCTGATCTTGTATTGTTGGTAAGATATGGTTTGATACGGTAAAGTGATCCCAGTTTGGCATGTACTTTAAAAGTTGAGTTGAGATGACTACCCAATTTTAGGTGGGAGTCTGTGGTTATTCCCAATAGCTTCACCTGTGCCACTGGAGCGATTAGAGTAGCATTTGTGGAGTACATAGTCAATTGACTGATGTTCATCATGTTTCACTGTTGCAGTCATTACACTTGGGTTATCCTGCTGGCAGGTGACCTGCAGTCGGCCCGAGTTCCAAAGTCTTGGTCCGGCGGCGGTTGCTGTTGCCTCTTCCCTGACGTCAGTGCGCCAGGGGTATAAAAGTTGTAACCGACGCCATTTTCTCCAGTCTTTCTTGTTGCGTGGTGCCTGAAGGAAAAGCAGTTCGCAAGTGCCGGTCGGCCGACTCCTGAGATTTTCAAAATTGAGTTTCAGAACCGAAGTCTTCAATAAAGCTAAGTACACTGTTGGGGAAACTTTTTCTTGCTCCAGACCGATGTCAGTAAAAGTTAATAATTGTATTTATTGTGGGAAGCAAATACCTCATAAGGATTTTCACTCTTACTGTATTCCTTGCCTAGGCCCTGACCACGACGTTACTAGTTGTCAGTTTTGTGCTAGAGTCAATAAACGCACTATTAAACGTCGGTTTGATTTTGCTTTACATTATTTTGGCCGAAGGTTTAATTACATAATGCCGTCAGAACAACAGGCGACCGGAATTTATAAAAAACACAAAGACAAAGAAAGACAGGCATCCGAGGTCCAAAACCGATAACGAAGCCTCTTCTAGGCCAGTCGCCGGTTCTCAGTGAGGTGCTTTCGCAGCCCCTGACACCCACTGCCTCAGAGCCACATGCCGTAACTGACAGCCATGTGGAGACACCGAGGCCTGTGGAAACTCAAGGTATTGGGCCTACGGAAAATATACCCTCAGATGGGTCTGGAGCCGCTGAACAGGGATCGGCTTCTGAGGGTGTTTTCAGACCTTCACAGCTTACAATTAAGCCCACTACAGCAGCAAGGGCAAAGTCAAAAACACCATTAAAGACAAGGAAACAAGTACTGCCTTCTCCAGAACAGTCAACCATGCCAAAGAAACAGATGCTCAAAATGGCCGAAGACCTAATTACTTTAATCAGGGGTCCCCATACTCCTCCTGACAAAAGGCCTAGGCAAGACACTTATTATGATTCCTCTGATCAGGTTTCCATTTCCTGTGATTCCTCTTCTGATCAGGGATATTCTCTCCCTCCCTATGAGGACTCTGATGCAGAAGAGTCCATGCCTTCAGCCTCTCCGCCTGAGGATTATTCTTTTGGGGAAACCCTGCACACCATGAGGGAGCATTTCCATTGGGAGAGCCAGGATTATTCAGAATCCAAGAAATGGCTCAGAGACTTCCTTTTACTGCCTCAGCACAGGCCCCTGGCTTATCCCCCCGTGCTTGATATTGTTGATGTTTTTTCTGAATCCATTCTGTCTCCTGATTCCTTACCCCCTGCACCAGTCAAGCCAGACAAGGTACTACAGGGTCCCTGACTCTCATAAATTTCTGTACAAAAACCCTGCTGCAGACCCAGAAACAATTTCTCAGGGTCGTAAAGGAGTTAAGGCTTCCACTGCTAAAAATCCTGTCCCCTCGGATAGGGATTCCAGAGCTCTGGACAGATGGGGGAAAAAGTTTACACTTCTACTTTAGCTGTAAGAGCTTTAAACTGTCAGTTTCACATGCTTAAATATCAACAGTACCTCATGTCATTGTTAAAACAGAAAATGGTTTCAAATACAGAAAGTCCTGACAGTAAGGAAATGCAGGATTTATTGCATGCAGTTGAACAAGTGGGAAAGCATACTCTGCAGTGTGGTTTTGATTCATTAGAGGCTTCTTGTAGAGCCGCAGTTACAGGCTCTGTTATTCAAAGGTATGCTTGGTTGAAAGAACAAAGTTTACCTAACCATGTTAAAGTAAAATTATTGGATGCTCCATTACAGCATGATACTTTGTATGGTGTTAAGGCAGAAGAGGTGTTAAAGAAAATGGAGGATAAAGCAAAGTCAATGCAGACAGTGTAAGATTTCTTACAGGTTCAACCACCTAGATTTAGCAGAAACTGGCCTTCAAAAAATTGGTCCTTTCCAGTGTCAGGCCACAAAGAGGCAGATAGAGACGCCCAAGAGGCAGATCTCAGACGCAAGGCTCCTACAGACCTAAACAGTGGAGTGCTTCAGCCCCCAAAGGAGGGGAAGACAAATCACAACCTTATAGGAAACCGTCCCAATGACTTCCCCCTGCAAATGCCAAGCACTTACCTTTTGACAGCACCCCTAGGGGGAAAGCTAGCACTTTTTTCAAAAAATTGGCACATAATCACCCAGGACCAATGGGTGCTGAATATTGTTTCTCAGGGTTACAGGTTCCACTTCCACACACTTCCAAAACCAAAAGTTATGCCAGACCTGCCACCAAACCAATGGGCAGAGGCACAGAAACAGATTGCTGCTCTTATGGACATGGGAGCTATTCAGAAAGTTCCACAGCAAGAACAGGGACAAGGATTTTACTCAAGACTTTTCTTAGTACCCAGAAAGGACAAAGCCTGGAGACCAATACTGGACTTGTCAATCCTAAATACTTTCCTGGATGTTCCAAAATTCAAAATGGTAACACTACAGCAACTACTGCCCATGCTGGGCAAGAAGGTTTGGCTAGTTACTTTGGACCTCAAGGAGGCACACCTTCATGTCCCAATCAGACAATCTTGCAGAAGATACCTCAGATTCAGAGCAGGCTCTCAATGCATTACCAATTCTCTGCACTGCCCTTTGGCTTATCTACTGCGCCCAGGGTCTTCACAAAATGCCTGGCACCAGTAATTGCATTTTGCAGACAAAAAGGAATTCAAATATATCCGTGCTTGGACGACTGCCTTATTCAAGCAGAGAGCAAGGACATTCTTCTACAGCATCTGGCATTTGTAAAAAGATTATTAATTTGCTTAGGGTACACAGTAAACAAAAAGAAATCAAAACTAGTGCTCTCAAGAGATAATATTCCTGGGTGCAAACTTAAATAAAACTGCCCAGATGGTTTATCTCACGCCAAACAGACAACTGACTCATTACTTTCAAATGATGGCAACAAAAAACCAGCTTCTTGCAGGCCCTGGGCTTCATGGCATCCTGCATTCTACTAATTCCATATGCAGAACTGCATATGAGGAAACTACAATGGTATCTAAAAAGTGTTTGGACTCAGTATTGTCACAGCCTGGAGACAATCATAACTTTAATTCCCTGCCTACAACAGGAGTTTCGATGGTGGTCTCAGGCCTGTCACCACAACAAGGGACAGCCTTTCACCTTACCCACAGCCAGGCAGACAGTAACAACGGATGCATTGGATTATGCCTGGGGGGCACATATGGCAGGAAAATGTATTCAGGGCACGTGGCCCAAGGAACAAATGCATCTTCACATCAATCAAAAAGAGATGCTAGCTGTACAGAATTCCCTGACAGCTTTCAAGAACCTAATACATCCAGGGCAGCTATTAATAAAGACGGACAATACCACAGTTATGTGGTACATAAGCAAGGGGGCACACATTCCTAACCCCTATGCAGGCAAGCCATGACTTTGTGGAACACCGTACTGACCTATCAAGTACATCTGCAGGCACAATTCCTGCCAGGAACAAAAAAAAAAGAAAAAAAAAAAAAGAAAATACACTGGCAGACGAACTAAGCAAAAATCTCATGGATCCTCACGAATGGAAGCTAAATCCACAAGTGTTCAGCATGATATCGAGGAAATAGGGACACCCAGACATAGATCTTTTTGCCTCCCTTCACAATTACCAAATACAGAAATTTTGCACAAGAACTTATCACTCTCAAGCATGGAAGGTGGATGCTCCATCATTCAGCTGGAAAGGCCTGACAGTTTATGCCTTCCCTCTGATACCTCTTCTCACCAAGGTGCTACTAAAAGTCAGACAAGAAAGGCCAAAAATGATCCTGATTGCACCAGATTGGCCACGCTAGCACTGGTACCCAGTCCTAAAGAGTTTGTCCCAAGGCCCCCTTGGCTTCTACCTCAATTTCCTCATCTTATGACACAACAAAACAATCAGATTCTGCAGTCAACTTGGAACCCTAAACCTGGCAGCATGGCAGATAATGTAGCCACTCAGACTGCACCCCTCTCTCTAAAGCTGTTATGGATGTCATTTTAGAAGTCAGGACGCCCAGCACTAGGAAATCTTATGCAGAAAAATGGAAGGGTTTCTGTGCTTGGAACCAGGCACAAGGGCTCGAACCACTTGTCCCTAATATAACTCAGATTTTACAATACCTTACTGAGATGCTGGACAAAGGCTTATCCTTCTCATCTATTAAAATCCATGCCTCTGCCATTTCCGCTCATTACAATACGGAACCTCCTATTTTTTCACATCCTCTACTACGACAGTATCTCAGAGGGGCAAAAAATATAAGACCCCCAAGGAGAGCACCAGTACCTACTTGAGACCTCAATTTTGTTTTAGAAAAACTCACACTGCCTCCTTTTGAACCAGCCAGCACAGCTGATCTAAAATTCTTGTCATGGAAAACGGCTCTGATCCTAGCAATAACTTCAACAAGAAGAGTCTCAGAGTTACAGGCATTAAATGGCTGTGGAACCTTTCCTCATTTTTCATCAGGACAGGGTTTCTCTTAGGACAAACCCAGCATTCATGCCAAAAGTGGTCTCTAATGTGGCCTTAAACCAAACCATTCATTTACCTACTTTTTATCCAAATCCCCAGAATAAAGGGGAAAGACTTCTGCACGCTTTGGATATTCACAGATAGCTACGATTCTACTTGGACATAACAAAAGCTTTCAGAAAAACTGAGCAACTGTTTGTAGCATATGCTACAGGATCACAAGGAAAGCCTATTACAAAGCAGACAATTTCGAAATGGATAGGACACTGCATCCGCTTCTGTTATGCACAACATGGCAAATCTGTGCCTAAGGGCATTAGGCCTCATTCTACCAGAGCAGCAGCTTTCCTCAGAGGAGTACCAACTAAAGATATTTTAGAAGCTGCAACCTGGAGCTCAGTGCACACTTTCACCAAGCACTACCACTTACCTCTCTACTCTAAATCCAGAGCAGGCTTTGCCACTGCAGTTCTGCAGGGCTTGTTGGCCTCTCCAAATCCAATTTAGACCTAGCCACCCAACCTCAGCTTTGGTATTCTACCCAAGTGTAATGACTGCAACAGTGAAACACGATGAACATAGTACAGTTGTGTACCTACCATAAATGTAGATGTTAGAGTGTATTCACTGTTGCAGTCAGGGTTACCCACCCACCATCCCCCTTTTTTCATTGCTGGGACTTTTCTGTACTTCTCATCTCTATACTACCTATGTGGTGTATTTGCTTGTAGATGAAGGAAATGTTTATAGTATTATATGCATGTTTTTTGGGATAATTTTATCTTTTCAGCCTTCCTATGTGTGGGGCATCTGACATCTGGGGCAAGGAAAACTGAAGAAAATGGCATCAGTTGCAACTTTTATACCCCTGGCGCACTGACGTCAGGAAAGAGGCGACAGCAACCAACGCCGGGCCAAGACTTTGGAACTCGGGCCGACTGCGGGTCGCCTGCCAGCAGGATAACCCAAGTGTAATGACTACAATAGTGAATGCACTCGAACATCTACATTTATGGTAGGTACACAACTGTACTTTATCAGTGTTTTTGTTAGAACTGGTTATAATCATAAGCTGAGTTTTCTTTGGATTGAGGATAAGTTGGGCTTTGGTAAGGTAGTTTTCAACATCAGAGAATGCTAATTGAGTTGTTTGCAGGAGTGTGGGAGTGTTTTGTGCAGCACAGATTAAGGTAGGGGTTTGTAGAGGTTCTAACCTTGATTTTGTGCACTGGAGCGACAGTGTCTAGGTATTGTAGAAATGTTTTGTTGAAGTATGCTACAACCTGCTCAAGTGGGAGGGTTTTTGGGGGGGTGGTCCAGTCACAGAGTAAAGTATTGAGGACCTCAGGAGAGAAATTGTGTTTCTAGTGAATTTATAGATGTTCATCATGTTACACTGCTGCAGTCATTACACTTGGGTTATCCTACTGTCAGGCGGTTCCCCAGTCGGCCTGAGTTCCAAAGTCTTGGTCCGGCGTCGGTTGCTGTCGCCTCCTCCCTGACGTCAGTGCAGCCGACGCCATTTTCAGTCTTTCTTGCCACGCGGTGCCCGAAGCAAAAGCAGTTCGCAAGTGCCGGTCTGCCGACTCCTGAGATTTTCATTCCGAATCCAGAACCGAAGTCTTCTACAAAGCTAAGTTCCCCTTTGGGGAAACTTTTTCTTGCCTCAGACCGATGTCAGTAAAAGTTAATAACTGTATTTCTTGTGGGAAGCAAATACCTCATAAGGATTTCCATTCTTATTGTATCCCATGCCTAGGCCCAGACCACAACGTCACCGGTTGTCAATTTTGTGCTAGGTTTAACAAGCGCACTATTAAACGTCGATTTGATTTTGCCCGACATTATTTTGGCAGAAAATTCAATTACACCATGCCGTTGGAACTTCCGATGACCGGAATACATAAAAAGTGCAGAGACAAAGATAGGCATCAGAGACCCAAAACTGACGACGAAGCCTCTTCTAGGCCAGTCGTCGGTTCTCCGGTTTTCAGCGAGGTGCCTTTGCAGCCCCTGATGACCGCTTCTGTAGAACCACAGGCCGCCTCTGACTCCCACGTGGAGATGGCTGGGCCTTCGGATGCACAAGATTTTCAGCCTACCTAAATTAACCCTTCAGAGAGATCCAGAGTAGCTGAACAACCTGCAGCTTCAGAGGGTGTTGTCAGACCTACTCAGTTAAGCATTAAAACTTCTGCTAAGTCTAAACCTCATTTAAAAACAAAGAAACAAATACAGTATTCTCCAGGACAGGCCTCCATGCCTAAGAAACAAATGCTCAAAATGGCCGAAGACCTAATCACTCTGATCAGGGGGTCCCATTCCCCCTTCTGATAAAAGGCCTAGACAGGATGCAGGCTATGACTCATCCGACCAGCTATCCATATCCTCAGATTCATCCTCAGACCTAGGATACTCTTTACTCCCTTATGAGGATTCTGATGCTGAGGAATCAATTCCATCAGCCTCTCCACCTGAGGACTACTCCTTTGGGGAAACCTTACACACCATGAGGGAGCATTTCCATTGGGAAGGCCAGGATTACTCAGAATCCAAGAAAAGGCCCAGAGACTTCCTTTTATTACCTCTCAACACAGACCCCTTGCTATTCTGCCAGTGTTAGATGTGTATACTGAATCCAGCTTAAGTCCTGGTTCTTTACCTCCAGCCCCAGTTAAGCCTGACAGATACTACAGAGTCCCTGACTCGCACAAATTTCTTTGTAAAAGCCCTGTTGCTGACTCTGAAACTATTTCTCATGGACCCAAAGGGGTTAAGGCCGTATTGCCAAAGAATCCAGTCCCCTCTGACAGAGATTCCAGAGCATTAGACAGATGGGGGAAGAAAGTATATACGTCTGCAACTTTAGCAATGAGGGCCTTAAGCTGCCAGTTTCACATGCTAAAATATCAGCAATTTTTGATGTCTCAGTTTAAACAAAAAATGCTTCCAGATTCAGATTCTCCTAATTTTAAGGAAATTCAGGATTTATTGCATGCAGTTGAACAAGTGGGAAAACATACTTTGCAATGTGGTTTTGATTCTGTAGAGGCCTCCTGCAGAGCAGCAGTTACAGTTTCTGTCATTAGAAGACATGCTTGGTTAAAAGAACATATGTTACCAGATCATGTTAAAGCAAAACTGTTGGATGCACCTTTGCAGCAGGATGTGTTATTTGGAGTTAAGGTAGAAAAAGTATTAAAGAAAATGGAGGATAAGGCAAAATCTATGCAAACGGTGAAGGATTTCTTACAGGTTCAGCCTCCTCGATTTAGCAGAAATTGGCCAACAAAGAATTGGTCCTTTCCAGTTACAGACAGACCTCAAAGGGGCAGATACAGACGTCCAAGAGGTAGAGGTCAACCACAAGGTCCTTACAGGCCTCGACAATGGGGTGCATCAGGCCAGAAGGAAGGGGAAGACGGGCCCCAACCATATAAAAAAACAGCCCCAATGACTTCCCACTACAGCTGCCAAACAGCTGTCTCTTGGCAGCCCCCTTAGGAGGAAAACTGGCACTTTTCTATCACAATTGGCATATGATCACCACAGACAAATGGGTTCTCAACATTGTATCTCAAGGTTACAAGGTCCACTTTCACACTCTGCCAAGATTAAAAGGAATGCCAAATCTGCCACCAAATCAATGGGCAGAGGCTCAAAAACAAATTACAGCACTCATGGACATGAGAGCTATTCAGAACGTACCACCACAGGAGCAAGGACAAGGATTTTACTCAAGACTCTTTCTGGTTCCCAGAAAGGACAAAGCCTGGAGGCCCATTCTGGATCTTTCTTCTCTAAACACTTACTTAGATGTTCCGAAATTCAAAATGTTAACACTACAGCAGCATCTTCCCTGCTGGGCAAGAAAGCTTGGCTCGTAACAGTGGACCTCAAGGAGGCATGCCTGCATGTCCCTATCAGACAAAACTGCAGAAGATACCTCAGATTCATAGCTGGTTCAATGCACTATCAATTCTCTGCACTGCCTTTGGCTTTTCTACTGTGCCCAGGGTCTTCACAAAGTGCCTGGCACCAGTAATTGCATTTTGCAGACAGAAAGGAATTCACATTTATCTGTATCTGGACGACTGCCTGATTCAAGCAGAGAGCAATGACATTCTTCTAAAGCATATGGTGTTTGTAAAAAAGTTAAGTTGCCTAGGTTACAGAGTAAATGAAAAGAAATCAAAACTAGTGCCCTCACAAGAGATAATATTCCTGGGCGCCAGCTTGAATACAACGGCCCAGATGGCTTACCTCACGCCAGACAAGCAAGAACAACTGACTCAATATTTTCAGTTGATGGCAACAAGAACCCATCTCCCTGCAAGAAAAATTCTGCAGGCCTTGGGTTACATGGCATCTTGCATACTAATTCTATATGCCAGACTGCATATGAGGAAACTACAATGGTACCTAAAGAGTGTCTGATCTCAACACTGTCAAAGTTTGGAAACAGTTATACCACTAATCCCTTGCCTTCAACAGGAGTTTCGATGGTGGGCTCAAGCTTGTCAAGCTCAACAAGGTACAGCCTTTTACTCAACCCACAGCCAGGCAAACACTGACAACAGATGCATCGGATTACGCCTGGGGAGCACACATGGCAGAAAAATGTATTCAGGGCAAGTGGCCCGCAGAACAAAGGCATCTTCACATCAACCAAAAGGAGATGCTAGCTGTACAAAATGCCCTTATAGCCTTCAAGAACCTGCTGCATCCAGGACAACTACTACTAAAGACAGACAACACCACAGTTATGTGGTACATAAACAAGCAAGGGGGGTCTCACTCTTATCCCCTCTGCAGACAAGCCATGACCTTGCGGAACACAGCTCTAAACTATCAATTTAATCTGCAAGCACAATTCCTGCCAGGAGAGAAAAACACACTGGCAGACGACTTAAGCAGAAACATCATGGATCCCCACGAATGGGAATTGAATCCACAAATATTCAGAATGATCACACAAAAATGGTGGAGCCCGGGCATAGATCTGTTTACATCCCTAATGAACTGCCAGCTACAGAAATTCTGCACAAGGACTTACCGTCCACAAGCATGGAAAGTGGATGCCCCCTCATTCAGCTGGAAAAACCTACAAGTATATGCTTTCTCACCACTACCTCTCCTTCCAAAGGTACTCATAAAAGCCAGGCAAGAAGAGCCAAAGATGATCCTGATTGCACCAGACTGGCCACGCCAGCACTGGTACCCAGTCTTAAAGAACTTAGCACAAGGACCACCCTGGATTTTGCCTGAAATCCCACATCTGCTGACTCAGCACAACAGTCAGATACTGCACAGCCAGCTAAAGACTTTAAACCTGGCTGCATGGAAGATTCCTTAGTCAAGCAAGTAATGCCTCTCTCCAAAGCTGTTATGGATGTCATCCTGGAGGCCAGAAGGCCTAGTACCAGGAAAGCCTATTCGGATAAATGGAAGAGATTCTGTGCCTGGAACCAGGCTCACAGCCTTGACCCTCTTGTCCCAAATATTCCTCAGATACTACAATATTTTAACTGAGATGCTGGACAAAGGCCTCTCCTTTTCATCCATTAAGATCCACACCTCTGCCATCTCTGCTCGTTACAACACGGATCCACCAATTTTCTCTAATCCTTTACTAAAACAGTACCTCAGAGGGGCTAAAAACATAAGACCGCCCCATAGAGCACCTACTCCAACTTGGGACCTCAACTTCATGTTGGAAAAATTAACTTTACCTCCTTGTGAGCTAGCAAATACAGCAGATTTAAAATATATCTCTTGGAAAACTGCTCTGCTCCTGGCAATAACACCAGCACGAAGAGTTTCAGAATCGCAGGCACTAATGGCAGTGGAACCTTTCATCATCTTCCACCAAAACGGGTGTCTTTAAGAACTAACCCTACGTTTATGCCAAAGGTGGTATCAAGTGTGGCTCTAAACCAAACTATTCACTTGCCAACTTTTTATCCAAATCCACAGAATAAAGGGGAGACTACTGCATTCTTTGGACATACACAGGCAGTTACGCTTCTACTTGGACAAAACCAAAGCTTTCAGAAAATCTGAACAATTATTGGTAACATACTGCAGGAGCACAGGGAAAAGCCATTTCAAAACAAACTATTTCAAAATGGATAGGACACTGTATACATTTCTGCTATACACATCATGGGAAAACCTGTACCTAACGGCATTAGATCTCACTCTACCAGGGCAACAGCCACTTCAACTGCCTACCTCAGAGGAGTACCTACCAAGGACATTTTGGAAGCAGCAACTTGGCGTTCTGTACATACCTTCACCAAGCATTACCATCTGCCTCTACTCTAAATCCAGAGCTGGCTTCGCCACAGCAGTGCTGCAGGGCCTTATAGCCACCCCAAATGTCTTATAGAACCAGCCACCCTACCTCAGCTTTGGGATTCTACCCAAGTGTAATGACTGCAGCAGTGTAACACGATGAACATAGTACAGTTTTGTACCTACCATAAATGTAGATGTTCGAGTGTATACACTGCTGCAGTCCAGGTTACCCTCCCTCCTTCCCCGCTTACTTGCCGGTACGTACCTATGTCTCCTACCCTTTACCACCTATGGGGAGTATTTGCTGGTAACTGAAACTTGTTGATTGCGTTTCTTATGTATGTTTTATTAGCAATTTGAATTGCCTACCTTTTTGGGGGCACCTGACATCTGGGGCAAGAAAAACTGAAGAAAATGGCGTCTGCTGCATCTTTTATACCCCTGTCGCACTGACGTCCGGGAGGAGGCGACCGTAACCGACGCCGGACCAAGACTTTGGAACTCAGGCAGACTGGGGAACCGCCTGACGGCAGGATAACCCAAGTGTAATGACTGCAGCAGTGTATACACTCAAACATCTACATTTATGGTAGGTACAAAACTGTACTTTAGTGGTTTTGCGTATGCTTGTTCTATTATGTATAAGGTATATTATGTTGTGGTTACTTAAGGTGTCTGGGAGACTGCCTTTGTGGGAGTACAATGTGGGGTTGTTAGGACCCAGTCAAGGATGGATTCCCTATTAGATTTTTTATCACATCTAGTTGGAATTTGGACTAGCTGCCCGGTAGCCAAGGAGATTTATTAGATCACTTGGTGGTTGTGATATACAGGTGAACCAATCTAGGTTTATAAAAAACATTTTTGTCCACCACTTTCATGGCAGTGGTAGCATTGATGCCTCACAGCAAAAGGCTCTCCTGTTTGATTCTCGGCTGGAGCGCCTCCTGTGTGGAGTCTGCATGTCCTCCCCACGGTCAAGTATCCTCCGAAAGACATGCATGAGTGGGCGTGCCTTTGCTGAAGGTTGGATGTTGGGCTGGCAACTCGGCACCATAAAAATCAACTACCAATCATTAGCGGACCGGAGTTCCGCTGTGGTGACCCCTAACAAACAACTTTCATGGCATACAAATAGTCATAAATTGTGTTTTATGACACCCTCGTGGCTTTCCCTATGTAGAGTCCCTCACATTCTGAGCACTATGCAAAATACACCACTTTGTAGGATCTTCATATAAAATAACCAGGACTAGCATTAACCTTTGGTTGTTGATCTACAGAATACTGAAGAACCATCGGTATATGTGTATTTCTTTTCCCCTACATGTTAAAATAATTTTTTAAATTATTACATCTTTATATATTTCTTAACACATTAGGGTACTCCCTGAACATTTTCTAATTAATAAGATGACAAGAAAGAAAAAGAAGAATCTAACAGTGTATTAGTTGGTATATAGTAATTGTTTGTCTTACATATTTGTAATCCAACACCCCCATCTTGTGGGCAACAGCAGTCATTACATTCAAAATTCTGAACAGATATATAGTCATTTTTTTATCTATTGATGCCATTAAAATGTGTTTTGGATAACTATTATAAAACTCTCCTCCTTTAAACCCTCTTTTTGTTTTTGATTTTATTGAATAGTACTAATTTGTGGGTTTGTGGTAGTGATCTAGAGAGAGCTTTGGAAGTGAAAGAATCGAAATGGCAGACTGTAAAAATGCTTGCAGTGAGTCAGGTTTAAACGGTGTTATTAATTGAAAAGTCTGCAGTTGAAATCACAGCAGCTAAAACATTAATGTAATTGGTGAATTTGTATCCTGTGATGTGATTGTATAAATATTTAAATTAGATTAGTTTTGTATGTAATTCAGTCTGAAGAAGTTGTGAAATGAAAGCACTGTTGATAAATAAGGTGTGTTGTTTCTAGCATTTTAATTGCATTTTTAAAAGGCAGAATCCTTTTGGACAGATTGTTATATTTATACATATGTAAACTGCATTTCTAAATATCTTAAGTAACCCACTCCCAATCAAAATTGAGTAAGATCAAACCCAGATACATGATTGACTAAAGAAACTAAAATAATGCATGGTAAAAAGACATAAAGCATAGAAAACTGATACAAATCAAAGGCAGAATTCAATTTGCAGGAATTTAGAACTCTTGGAAACCTAACCAAGCAAATCAAATCAGACAAGTCATATTCAAATCTCCGGCACATTCCTCAAAACAATGCCGAGCATTTTTTGTTAGCAGTAAGTAAACGTCTGCACCCTGGACAACCTTCCCTGCAAAATGTTCTTAACTTGTCATCAAGAGTTGAGGATGTTGTCACTACACCTCATGTGACTGCTAAGCCTTTAGTTGGTCCCATTTGCTTAGGGTGATAGTAAGGAAGTGCTGGTATGCATCTATCAGTAACACAGTTATGCCAGTGCAAAGAGCTGTGTAGGTCTCTTGTGCAACTGAACCCACATAAAACATGCATCTCCTACCTTGGAAGTGTGTCACTCAACTTCTACTGAGTTCAGTCCCTTATCTTGCACCTGAGGCTCTAAGAGTGCAGAGTGCTAAGAGAATGTTTTTCTCTCTTTTTCTTTTCACGGTTTTTGTGGTTAGGGCAATCTGAAGCAACTAAGGCAGTTCTGTTTGAGAAGTACAGGGGTGACGGTGATCCCTTTCTTTTGGCTTCCCTTTGGATGATGACTGCTTTGGAGAAACATTTGGAATGTGTTTTTTGAACTCTTTGTTTTTCCTTTGTCCTCTTTCCAAAACAGACTCCATTCTTTGATGAAGGGTATGGATGGGTCCATCCTTCCCAGTAGGTCCTATTTATATATAATCAGCTACTAGTTGTGCCCTTGCCCTCCAAGTCATGGAGGAACGAAGTGCCTGTGTGTGTATCCCAAGGCGTACTGCTCTGTGATTGTTTTGGTTCAACACAGGTCGTTGAAACTAAAAGACCTGGCTACCTCGCTGTCAGAAGAGGAGCCTGAAGCTATGAACAAAGGTGGTCATGAGGCTGTTTGCCACTCTTGAGCCCTCAGAAGTATTAACTACCCATCTGTACCTCAACTATTTCCAGTTTTTAGTCTCCTCTGGTGGGCCAGGTTTTAAAAAAGCTAGAAATACATGATTCTGAATTCACAATGTCTCTGGTGAAGAAGAGATAAGTAAGATGAGATTTCCATTTCCAGATGCTTCTTTCCATGGGAGAGTCTCTTCTAGGCAAGGATGCCAGCATCATTTAAGACCTGCATAAAATGTCTGTCGACATATCAAGTACTGCATCATAGGAATAGTGAGGTTTCAAATAGTTGTGCCCACGTTCTTCTTAGATTCTGGATGACACTGTTGCAGTGGCTAACATTGTCACCTTACAGCAAGATGTTTTCCAGGTCGATTCTCTGCTGGGGGGGTGCCTTCTGTACGTAGTCATTTTCTGCCTGCATTTGTGTGAGTTTCCTCCAGTTGCTTTGCTTTCCTCCCACATTCCAAAGAGATGCATCTGGAGCATTTCTCCCCTGGCCTGTGATGATAATAAGCTCTGTCCTAGTCGACTTTCCCGGTCAACAAATGTTAAATAAAAAATAAAAAAAATAGTAATGGATTCCCTCTAGCACATTGTTTGGGAGTCCCAGACATTTCTTCATTTCATTCTGGGTTGTAATGGTTTCCAGTATAAGGTGGTGCTTTTTCTATTGTAATCTACCATCACTGTTGAAGATTCCTACCAATATTTTAATCTGCTTGTTAACTCAGCAAGTCGACAGTAAAAAGTGTCCCTTTTCATGGATGACCCCAGGAGCACTGTCTAAGTGACTTAGTCACACTGGAGGCAAAACTTTGTACAGGAAGCAGCTCATTGACCGTTCAAAGCTGTCGCTCATCTGATCTGGATAAAACAGATGAACAGTTGCAGGTTTGGTTCAAGCAGCTTTATTATATACAGACACATCAGGATTGAGGCTTAGTAACTTAAGTTAAACTTATAAACTGACTACTGCACTTATACGTGTTAACACTCTGGCTGTTCTCTCAAAATGGCACTGCTGCCTGCATGTGCTCACTATTTATAGGCACGTGCTTACATCTGGAAATGCTTCTTAGTTACACACACACACTACTACAAGAGCCTTACTCCTCTTTGCTTAACTGTCAGGCATTTTGACAGGGACCTTCAAGGAGAAAAAGTACTTAATGACCTTGTTTTTTATGCAGACTGTCTCTTGGTAACTCCCTTTGATGGACATTCTAGCAGCAGACTTTTCCTGGCTCATGCTGCTGTTGCAGTCCTTGATCATCATAAACTGGAAGAAGTCTGACTTATTAGAGAGGATGTACTTTATTGGGACATAGTTATTGTACATCAGTAGAATTTCCTGCACATGGAAAGACCCAGGAAATCATAGAGCTGGATTCCTGAATCAGGAACTATAAGTGAGGCATGGTTGGAACTGTCTGCCTCTCTTGGGCCTTATAACCGACATTATCTCAATGTCCCATTTCCATGTCTTTTGATGATGCATAGTTGCCTGTAAATTGTCTTCTGGTATCAAACCCATTTACCGAGCTTTAAAGTGGGGAGCTGTCTTCATCAGCCCAAGAGTGGGATTTCTCAAGTAGATTAAGACAATAAATGTCTCTTTGATGGCTTGACGAGCTAACTTAAGGGTCGTCTTGGTGCTGTAAGAGAAGTGGAGCCTCAAAGATAAAAAAAACTTTCATTTGAGGTTATATTTGTTTCCCTGTCAAACTGTGGAGAAGGTAGTTGAGGTCATAACCCCTCATACCCCCATCACAACCAGGGGGAGATATGGTACATTAACAACCAAAGCAGGTGCAGTGATATCCATTATACAGACATGCAGTGTTGATATGGCACTGGTCTTTTGCACCAGGGCATAGGTCTCACAATTTTCACTTTATAGTAAAAGGTAGATGCTAGGTGGGGTTAACAGTTTGTCTCCTCCTTGGTACATAGTTGGAGGAAGCCTGCCTAATGATTTATGTGGCATAAGAGACTGACCTGTTTGCCATGAAGGAGAATGTGGTCTTCCCCTCTTCTACTTTTCAGAAGGCCCAGGAGATGTGGATGTGGATACACCCTCATTGCACTGGCAGGGAATATTGCTTCATATACTAGTCGGAATTTCCCAGTAAACTGTCTTTTGGCTTTTCCCGGTTAGGGGTCGCCACAGCGGGACTCCGGTCCGCTAATGATTGGCAGTAGAGTTTTACGTGCTGGCTTGCCGGGCCTAATGCACAACCTTCAATGAAGGAATGCCCATTCACGCATGTCGACACACATAAGACGCTCTGAGAATCGAACGGGCAACGTCTAACTGCGAGGCGACAAAGCTACCGCAGCACCAGTAGCAAAATTCAGAGACGAGAGATGACTTCTCATTCCTATCACTCATGAAGGGTGGGTTTCAGACTTTGTGCATCAGGCAGTATAGGAGTACTGTGCTGCAAACTCTAGGATTTCCCAGCACTGGGGGGTAGAAAATTACTTTATTAGTATCTGGTTTCACTGGTAGATCCTCCTATTCCACTGGTTGTGGATGCAGAAAGTTGCCATTTGGCAGGCAGAGATGTACACAGATAACCTTTTGGACAGAAGAATACCTGCTTATTAAATGTCACAAGAATATTGAATTTTTATCCAGCTTTAAAGCGCGTCTCCCCATTTTGTGTTATTGAACTTCATCATTTGTTCATCCTTATCCGGCAGGTCCTGTCTGTTTTGAACTTTCTGTCTTTGATGTTTTTGTAGGCAATTACCTATGCCACAGGTTCTTGGAACTGCAGGCTGTAGTTTGTTGCAACTCTGCTTGGTCTTTCTCAAAACTGGGTGTCTTTCAATATTAAAATATATACTCTAAAAGAAGTGGTTTCAGGGCTTTCCTTACCAGTTCTATTTGCTCCGTTTTTTTCTTTTTCTTGAATGCTGGTATCTCATTGTCTTGACTCTTAACCACGTTTGGTTTTAGCTCATGAAAGGGTGCTTGTGTTCAAGAAAATGCACCACTTTGAGCACCTTTGCCATGTGTAATGAGGGGCCTAGGTATGATCTGAAGTAGTAGTTGACTTCATTTGGTCATCAACCTGTGGGTATTTGGATCCGGATCGGATCCCGAGGCAGCTGCTTCACCAGCCTCTGATCCAAGCTCTTCCCCTAACCCACAATACCCTTCCTTCCCTCAGATCTCATTTGCCACTTTCCAAGCCAGCAGAGTGGTCTCGAGCTCCAAGTGAGTTAGTGTTTTGGGGTAAGTGATCAGCGTGTTTGTTAGTTATATTCGGCTATTATTGTTTTACCTCCATTATACCCACGTCTACATCATCGGGTCAAAAAAAAAAAGAAAAGATATTTGGTTTAGTCAGTGTTCTCTTCTTTTTCCCCCTCGGGCTAGTGTGTGCTCTCTTAAGCCGTCCTTAGACATGGCTGTTATTTCTAAGCCTGTCTTCAGGAAATGCGCAGTGTGTAGCCATAAGCTTTCACTGGCCAATGGCCACACTCTGTGTTTGCTTGGGTTTGCCTTGCCTAACTACGGCTTGCACTATTTGTGCGGGATTTAATCACAGAGCCCTCAAAGACAGGAGGGCTAAATTGATTATGAAAGGGCTCTTGCCAGCTTTGGGGACAGCTGTCCCCCCACCTTGTCTTCAGTGGTAGCTGCAGCTACAGTCTCTATGCCCTCTCAGGCCTATGGGGCTCATACCCCCATTTCTAGGCTGTTGGACTCTGACAAGAGACAAAAGGATAGACCCAAAAAGCGGTCCCCCTGACTGCTTGGAACTACTGCGGCCTCCAACTAAAACTAGAACTCCTCCAAGGCCCAGCACCCCTTGGCTCCATTCTCCAAGGTTTTCACTGGAGCAGACAGTATTTTGGGCTCCTTCGAGAGCTTCCTCTTACTGGCACTCGCTGCTGGTGTCGGTGGCTTCCTTGTCCCGGTCCACTTGCAGTCTTTCAGAGTCAGAGATGGACAGGATGATGCGGAAATTTATCCACACCCAGATCCAAATGAGGGTTTTGCCAACCCCCCTCTCCCTCTGGAGCGGGGGGGGGGGCCCTCAGCCCTTCTTTCCCATTGTTCCTTCTCCAATCTGACACTTGGTTTTGAGTCCTTGGACCAGAAAACCCTTGGGGTCAAAGGGCTGGCGCTGACTGTCGCTAGTATCTCGACTCTGGCCATGGCCTTGAGCGTGTCAGATCCGAGCTCTCGGGTCCATAGCCTCGATGTCGGACCTGGGGGGGGGTGCTGTTGGCTCAGAGTCAGTCTGAGCGCAGCCTTCCCCTCGGCACCTCAGCGCCTGTGGACTCTGCTCCAACTGCCCCGTCGGACCCGAGGAGGGTGGCTCCTTTGTATGTTTCTTGGGATGCCTGCTCTCCCTCGACCTTTGACGTGGTGGAGAGGGTCCTCTCAACAGGTTGAGGCCTCTGGCCATTTCCTCTTAAGAATCCACACAGACTCCCTCAGTTCTGGGTATGGCTCTGACCATTCTGTCCTCGCAGGGACAGCCCATGCTCGATTAGCCCCAGGCAGCTCCCATTGGAGAGCAACCCCCTGTTTGCTAGTCCACTCTGGAGAGTCCCACCGAAGACATCCCTCTGAAACGGACATGCAAAAGGAGACTCCTGGGCTCCACCCCAGAGTCCCTCACCGAGGACACCGATTTGGCGGAAGGGGAAGGCTCCCCCAGGTCACTCCCCTGACCTCCTTTGAAGACATCATGGAACTCTTCGCTAAAGGGAGAGTAGTCCACCCCAAAGCCATCCTCTGATGGGTCGGTGTTCCTGGAAGCTTTCAGCATGGGCCCATCTACTTCTGTCACTCACCGCTGATCTTTTAGTGAACCTTATTACTACACGGGCATGGAAGAAATCTGACACCGTGGAGAGCCTATTCCAAAGCATCCAGATAACATTTTGAGTCCACCCCCCTGACAAGACTAGCTGGAGTAAGGGGGTCCCCCAGTAGATGCTATGGTGGTGGCAGCCACCACTAGGAAAGAATTGGCTTGGGAAAGTTCTACGGTTCATCCTCCTGACCAAGAGTCATGGGTGATGGCATGTCTGGAGAAGCGGGTTTATGCGTCGGCTACATTTTCCATAAGGGTGCTGAATTATTTGGCTAATGTTGTTCGACTTCAGTGGGACCTGGTGAAGGAGGTGGCCGAGTCGCCCATGGAGTCCATGTCTCCGAACAATAAACAGACTTTCTCCGCATGGATGGCCACTCTGAATCTGTCCGTGAGACACTTGTCCAGAGGAGAAGGACGGGAAGACACGGTCTGCCGTCGGGATCTGCTTCTCTAACCCTCAAAGATCCTTTTCAAGGAATCAGCAAGGGCAGAAGAAGATGATTCTGAAAATCTCAGCACTGCCCAAGACACTCAGGGCTCCTCTTCCCCCAGAGGCAGAGGGGGTTATGATAGATGCCGGCTCAGAGGCAGAGGGGGTCCGAGAAATTTTGGTTTTCGAGAACCTTTCTCGGACAGGCCCACGCAGCAGCCCTGAATGGTTGCCCGACTGCTCATCTTTAGAGGTAGTCAGGGGTCGTCTTTCGTTGCACCAAATGGCATGGCAGTCCATGTCAAGCAGACAGTTGGGTGGTACAAATCATATCCAGAGGCTAATCCATTCCCTTCATGGTACCACCTCTTCCCCCGAAACACCTCTCAGGTGTTCCACCTGTGCAAAGGGAAGTCACAGCACTCGAAATAGAGCTGATAAGGAAGCGAGTCATCCAACACATCCCCCCAGAAAAGTCTGGATCCGAGCATCTATTCCAGGTTCTTTTTAGTGCCAAAGAAGATGGGGGGACCCAAGACCCATTCTGGATCTTTCAACCTTGAACCTAACAGTAGCCAAAGAAAAGTTCCGGATGGTTACCTTACAATCCATTCTGCCCTACCTGCAGGAGAATGATTAGATGTGCTCCATAGACCTCCAGGATGCGTATTGTCATATAAAAATGCACAGATGTTCAAGGAGTTTTCTCTGCTTCTGGCTAGGGGCCCATCATTACCGGTTTTGAGCCCTCCCCTTTGGTCTCACCACAGCCCTCAGGGTGTTCACTAAGGTTATGGCAGTAGTAGCGGCTCACCTGAGGCTTCAGGGAATATAGGTCTTTCCATACCTGGACGATTGGCTCCTTGCTGTCTCCATGAAGTGTCTACTGTCTCTAGCCAAAGACTACTTTCTGAGGTTAACAAGTCTCTTGGGGATCACAGTCAACACAAACAAATCTTCCCTTAATCCTGTCCAAGTCCTGGAATTTATAGGGGCACAACTAGACAGTTCGGATGAAGGTCTATCTTACCCCAGAGAGAGTTCGGAGCTTACGTCTCCACGTCTTACATCATCCAGTCTTGTCTCCCCTCTGCGGAGGCGGTGTTACGAGCTCTTGGTTCTATGGCAGCCACCATCACTGTTCTTCCATGTGCTCGCCTACATATGCAGGTTCTGCAGTGGACGTTAGCAGTCCAATGGTCTCTGTTAGACCTACTGTTGACTCATCCTATATGCATAAGCAGGTCTTGCAGGGAGTCTCTCCTCTGGAGGATGCACTCCCTGGACATATTCGAGGGATGCCAATTTATTGCAGCCCCTCCCCAAGCCACCGTGACTACGGACACCTCCCAGCTAGGGGGAGGCATTGTTTGGGAAGGACAGTCCAATCCACGTGGTCCCCGAACGAGACAAAGTTGCAGACCCTTAATGCGTTTCTGCCTGTGGGAACTGTTGTCAGACAACATGTCAGTATTCTGATACATCAACAAGCAGGGAGGAACCAGAGCTTTACCCCCTTTGTCGCAAGGCCATGAGAGTGTGGGAATGGGTGATTTCCACCAGCTGTTTTCTAGTAGCAATGCATATTCCGGGGCCGTTCAACATACTAGCGGACAAACTGAGCAGGACTATTCTGTTACCTTACGAGCGGTCTCTGAATCCTTCTGTAGTGGAGCAGATCTTCCTCGAGTGGGGTCAGCCTTGCTGCGATCTCTTCACATCTCCTTCCAACGTGAAGTGCAGCGAGTTCTTCACTCTGATCCCACACAGGGGGGAAACCCCCAGGGACGCTGTAGTCCATATTTTGCTTCCCGGTCTCCTCTATGCTTACCCCCTATTACCTCTCATACTGAAGTTTCTTCAGAAAGCTCGCAGGCTGGGGAGCAAAGTAATCCTCATTGCCCCATTCTGGCCTCGCCAAGTCTGGTTTCCTTTTCTTTGGTTTCATCTGGTAGTTCCTCCATGGATCTTGGATCCCATTCCGGATCTCATCTCACACTCCTCGAGGGTACCTCATCCAGACCTGGTCAGTCTGAAGTTCAATGATTGGCTCCTCCAGTTCCCTTGAAAGCTAGGACTCCCAGTTTAACCTCACCAGTTAAGTCTATTCTGGTGGCAGTTCACAAATCATCCACCAGGAAGCTTTACCACAGCAAGTAGAAACATTTTTCTACTTGGCCTCTGAGAGGGACCTGGATCCTTTCATAGCCCTGGTCACGGCAGGGTTGGAATTCTTGGCAAATATATTTCATCAGAGCGCTAGCTCTTCTACTGTGAATGTTCAAGTGGCTGCCATTTTTAACTTCTACATTGGTAAAAACATGGTTTCTCTAGCCGCTTCTAGAATTTGTAAAACCTTCGTTAAGGGTGCATTTCTGTTAATACCCCCGGTGAAGGATCCTACACCTCCTTGGGATCTCACCCTTGTCTTACAGGCTTTGGTTTCTCCACCCTTTGAGCCCGCAGCATCAGTAGACCTTCAGTTTTGATCCTGGAAGACTGCCTTCCTAGTGGCTATTACTTCTGCCAAGAGGGTATCGGAACTTCAGGCGGTATCAGTCAAATCCACGTACATGGTTTTCCATAAGGACCGGGTTTCTTTACGTACTAATCCATCCTTTCTTCCCAAGGTTGTTTCAGAAACCAGTATTAACCAGATGATTAACCTCCCTGTCTTCTTTCTGAATTTTCAAAATAGGGGTGAATACAAATTGCATTTGTTGGATGTACATAGACAATTGAGGTTTTACGTGCATAGAACTAAGGCTTTTCGCAAGTCCCATCAGTTATTTGTTTCTTCCTGTAGACCCTTTCTGGGTAAACCGATATCGAAAGTGACTGTTGCTTGATGGATCTTCCCGTGTATCCTTGGTGTACGCAGACAAAGGCATTTCTCCTCCGGGTCAAGGTAAAGCACGTTCCACCAGTTCCATGGCTACCTCTGTAGCTTTTTGGTCCAGGGTGTCTGGATGATTTGTTCTGTGGCTATTTGGTCCTCATCTCACACCTTTGTTTCACATTACAAACTGGACATATCATCTAGAGGTAGAGCTTCTTTTGGCTCCGCTGTGCTCTGGAATATCCTTCCATGAGAGCCACCCAGGTGTTTGGTAGCTGGGTCTCTGTCCCACAGGTTGATGACCAAATCAAGTCATCTACTTCAGATAAAGAAGTTATGTGCTCACCATAACGTTCAACAGTTGAACTTCATTTATCATCAACCGTCCCTCCCTCCCTCCTTCCCCCTTACTTTATCATTATCCTTATCTGGTAGGTAGGAGAGGGTGCTTGAGTGGCTCTCCTGTTCATGCTTGTTTTATGTTTTTGGAAGAAACTTTAGTGGTAAGGTCTCATTGGATCGAGCTTATGTTTATGGTGCAACAAACTCGATCTGAGGGAAGGAAGGAGACAGAGGGGTATTATGGGTATGGGGAGAAGCTTGGAGCTCTGATCAGTTTCTGGTGTAGCAGGCGTCTTGGATCTGATCTGGATCTGAATACCCACAGGTTGATGACAAATGAAGTCCAACTACTCAGATGGAACATTATGGTGAGTACATAACTTACTTTTTTCTACTCCTGTGTGAATGCAATGGGTGATTTTAGTTATTTAACTTTTGTTTACTGGGAAAGTCCGACTTGGAGCAAAGTCAGTTTTTAGCGAGGCCCAGAGAGAAACATTCCAAATGCACGTCTTTGTAACGTGGGAGGATACCGGAGCACCCGGAGGAAGGACACAGGGAGGACATGGAGACTACACACAGAAAGCACCCCAGATGAGAATCGAACCGAAGAACTTCTTGCTGTGAGGTGACAATGCAACCGCTGCACCATTGGCTGTCTTGTTGTTTGAAATATTGGCTTGTGAATTGTATAGTCTAGTGTCCTGTACACTATTGCATGGTCTAAGCATAAAGTTGTGGGAGTTAGCAGTACATCATGTCATATTATGCCTCGTTTGTCCAGATCTGATGTTGTCATTTTCATTAATTCCTCAGTGAATGGGTTTGGATCCAATCATCTGATCGGACTCTGCCACTTTCTCTAGATTCTAGGATTTGATTCTTGAACTCCTCCCTTACCTGTAATGCCCCTGACTACTGTGTTACCTCTGATCTCATTTGCCTCTTTATGGTTCTGTCAGAATTGCACTCCTTCAAGCTTGTTGTGGGTTTAGTGATTGTAAAAATTATATTTGTCTGTATTTGAATAATCTTTCCTTTCAGTCCTTTGCTAGTCTATACTAGCGTAGTTACCAAATTTAAGACATTTTCTTGGTAATTTTCGTTATTGTTGGTAACCTTTCTTCCTACCTTTAGCTCGCTTTGAGGTATTTTCTTGTTATATCATTGCTGGTATAAATCTTTAAGTTAAAAAAAAATAAACTTTTTCTACTCTTTGTCAGACTTTCTGCCACATGTTGTTTTCTTTCAGTATCCCTGAAAAGCCTACGGGGTTCAAGTACACTTCCTATTGGCATAAGATCCCGAGCTCTGATGCCCACAGGGACTGTGTCTATTATCTAGGCCTGGCACACTTGGACACCTCCTGCTCCATATGTGTTTTAAATACCAGGCCCATAATTGATAGGAGGAATAAGCTTGTACTAAAAAGCCTCCTTACAGCTTCTGCTCCTTCATCTGGTACTTCCACGTCAGGGGCTCAGATCCCCTTTCATAAGTCCAAGGAGCACTGAAAATGCTCCACTGCACGGTCTCCAAAGTCTGTTCTTCCTTCTGAGCCTTTTCAAAAGATTTTGAAGAGTTCGAATCCGAAGTCTTCTGATCTGATGTCTGCCATTACTAAGTCTTCTCTGCTCCATAGTCCAAGGTTTTCTCTGTAACCAGTATTGCCGAGGTTGAGAACTCCTGACCCTTAGGAGACCCCTAAAAAGTCTTCTGGGTCACCTTCCACTTCTTTGTTCGTTAGGTCCTCCTGAAGTCTTTGAGGTAGATAGAATGATGAGAAAATTCCTCAGAACACAGATCTAGATGGGGTCTTGCCGGCTCCAGCTCGAATCGATTCATTGATTCTTAAATCTTCATTTGATTTTCTTATCGCTCCTTCTCTGATCCAGCATGCTTTTTTGGAGCCCATCGATCCGAGATCTGAGAGTTGAACTGTCAGATCTGAAGATAACCCTGTTTTCCCTGAACAAGTCAGCTCCTTACCCCTTGGAAGCATGATGGTTCTTGAGCTGAAGTATCAGCGTCTGTTCTGAGGAGTTAACTTTGATTCTGAAGTTTTCTGAGCCATCGCATCCCCTCGGAGCTTCTGAGTTGGACAGCTTGGCTCCAACTCCTCACTTAGACTGGAGAGTCAGGGAGGACCTTGTATCATCTGCGCCAAGAGTCTCTGCTCCGGTCAGATTGTCATCTACTTCTCCTGGTCCTTCAGCCTTCGAGTTGGTGGAGAGGGTTTTCCATTAGCCCAGAGTAGTTTTGTCTCTTGCACTTTCAGATCCAATCCCTGTTCAGATTCTGCAAGTCTACTCCTCCTACACCTCAGATACAGCCAGCCTATAATGAGCTTCCAAGTAGTTCACACTAGAGAACTCCCTGCTTCTTCTGACACCTCTAAAGAAGACCCCACTGAAGACATTTCTTGGAAGAGGTTGTGCAAGAGCGAGGCACGTGGATTCCCTGCAGGGATCCCTCACAGAAGACACTGATTTTGATGAAGAGGAAGGGTCTCCTAGATCTCCACCTGAAAATGCCTCGTTTAGAGACATCATGGAGATACTTCACCAGAAAGGTGGCTGGTCTTCCCAAACCCCTTCCCAGGAGGAATCTGTGCTCTTGGAAGCCTTCATGTTTGGACCATATATGTCCTGGGTTAGCCCCCCCGTGGATGAGTTTATAGACCTTGTCTCCTGCAGGGGAAGCCTGGAAAAAAATTTGCATTGTCCCTCTGGCAGATAACACTGGACCAAGGGAATTCCTGTAGATGTCATAGTTGTTACAGCAGCCACTAAAAAGGAGCTGGCTGAGCAGAGCTCTACTGTCCATCCCCGTAATAGGGAGTTAGACATGTTTTGGAAGTGAGCATATGCTTCAGTGACCCTTGCCTTACAGTCGCTGAATTGCCATTTCACTATGTTACAGAGAGACTTCGTTAAGGAACTCTGTAACTCTACCCATGGGTTCATGTTCGCAGAGTAGCAAGTCTTTTAATATATTATATAGTATTCATATTATTTATATAATATAAATGTTATGTGAAGATAGGTGAAGGCTGCCAGCCTAGCCAGATAGAATTTTGTAGGTAATTCTGTCATTTGTAAATATTAATATAAACCACAGGCTTGTTCTCGTTAATGGAAGAAAATCCTGTTAAATGTGGAACTGCAAAAATGTAACAACAGTGCACTCAGCTGTAGGAAGGCTGGTAAGTCAAGCATTGTGTAATTGTTTGATGTCAAAACTCAGAGCCGAGATGTCTAAATAAAGTAATTCTTCCTGTTGTTTTGAGGCTAGAGTTAATGGCTAGAATTTACATGTATAATTTCTTTTACTGCTCTGGCTTCCTGACTAGCTGCAAGATCAAAAGGGCTATTAAGCTCTGAGTTTCTGTTAGCCTGAGAAAACAGAAAATTAAGAATGATGTTACGTGAAGCAGCACTGTGCTTTCACTTTAAAGAGAGAGAATCAGAGAGCATTTTCCATTTGTCTTGAGAACATCCGACTCACCAGCAACTCTGCCTGTGTATGTAAGTAGGATCTTAGACTTCAGTGTCTCTTTTAGAAATAGCTAGGAAATAATAGAAAGATTAGACAGCTGTTTTCTGTATTGGTCAGAACTATCCTACTGTATTTTTATGCATTTTCCTGTGCCTGAACTCTTGACTAGCACTGTGTAGTAAGAAGTATTGTCTTGTGTTTTTATTATTTATTATTAAATATTTGTAAACCTTTAAACTGTGGCTGTTTTGTTTATGGTAAATGTACACAACTGTACTTTTTCCTCATAACTGGCCATCCTGCATTCCATTACAAACGCATCCATGAAGCTAATCTCGCATGCAGCTGAAGGTTCCTCAAGGGTGGCCAGTTCAGGCATAGCCATTAGTAGACATTCCTGGATGCGGCTGTGCGATTTTGCAGTGTCCTTCAAGGCATCATTCATTAATGATCCTTTTGATGATCATATTTGTTTGGGCCAACCGTTAAAAAAAAAACTGCTGCAGTGAGCAAGCTGGAAAGACCTTGTCTGCCATGGGAATCGCTTTTCTACCCCACAGAGACCTTTTTCTAGGAGTCACTGTGGTGGTAAAAAAATGTGGTTCTGGAAATCTCAAGGCCCCTTCCAAGAGTCACACAGATTTTTTCCCCCCCGAGGCAGAGGGGGAAATAGCTACAACAGAAGGTGCTGCCCATGCGGCCGTGGGGGTCTGCAGAATCAATGGTCTCGAGATTCCTTCACAGACTTGCCTGACTGCCCTTCTCTGGAGACAGTTGGGGGAGCACTTGTCCTTGCACCTAAAAGCCTGAATAGCCATCACAAAAGATTCTTGGGTGCAAAGGATCATATCCAGAGGATATTTTATTCACTTTTTGCAAGTTCCTCAAAGGAAAAGAAAATGTCTCCCCAATCTTCAACCCAGTCAGTGGGAGTTAGCAGCTGGAGGTTCAAAAGCTGCTGGACAAGAGTCATCGAAGAGGTCCTCCAAACCAAAGAGGATCCAGCGTTTTATCAAGGTTCTTTAGTGCCAAAGAAAACAGGGGACCTAAGACTCATTTTGTAACTCAATTATCTGAACCAGTTTGTAAAGAATTCCAAATTCTGGATGGTTATGGTTCAGTCCCTTTTACGTCTCCTGTAGAAGAATGGATGTGCCCTGTCGATCTTGAGGATGCGTACTGTCACATCAAAGTGAACAGGTACTCTCAAAGATACTTGTGCTTCTGGCAGGTCCCACTCATTCCCAGTTCAGAGCCGTGCCCTTTGGTCTCACCACATCCCACAGGCTATTCACCAAATGCATGGTGTTGGTAGCAAGTCATCTAAGACTGCTCAGATTGAATGTTTCCTTACTTAATGACTGGATCCTTAGTCCACTGACCAGGCATCTACTGGAAAGAGCCAGGGGTTACTTATTCCAGTTATGTCTCTCTGGGAATTACGATCAGTCTGGTAAAGTCACAACATCAACCAGTTCAAATCTTTCCCGAGTTTATAGGGGCTAATCTGGACAAAGTCAATTGTGTAGCTCTTCTGCCTCATAACATACTTCTTACTTTTGAAATCGCATGACAGGTTCTTTAGTATTCTTCTGTCCCAGCAAAAATGGTACTCAAAGCTCTAGGGATGATGGCTGCTGCTATAACTTTAATACCAGCTGCTCATCTTCATGTGAGAATTCTTCAGTGTACTCTAGCAGTGCAGTGATGTTTTCATTGACATCCCTTACGACATCCAATAAAATTCTCAGATTTGCAGAAATTCCCTGCTGTGGTAGATAAACTCTGAAGAAATTTGTCAAGGGTGTCCATTTATTCTTCATTCCCCAAATGCCACATTGACCATGGATGCCCCCCAGTTGGGGTGGGAGGGCATTAGTTGGGAGGGATCGTTCAAGGCACATGGTCCCCGTGTCCTGGCGATGAGAGCAGTGCTTTTAGCATTGCAGACTCTACGGATCTCTCTTCAAGAGCTGTTGCTGATATCCTTCTATTCCCATGTTGCAGTATTCCACATATGGGTTTACTCCTTTTGCTTTGCGTCCGTGCAGCCATTATGCAAAAGTTTTCAGTCCCTAAATGGTGCATGAGATGTCTGATGTGGCTCAAGGAACATGGGCCATAAAAGTGACGTCTACACACACCAGCCCCCAGAATTTCTCAGCCACTAGTCGTACGCCAGGTGTTCCTGCTCTTGCTGCCATTGGAGTTGAGAAATCAGATAAGTGCCCAGTTGGGGAACCTTTCAGTCCTTTTTTCTTTATTGTATTGCCTGTTCATGTCATCCAGAAAGGGCAAGTGTATGTACGGCTGGCAAATTCCTCACAAGGACACCCACGATCAGTGCCTCTTCTGTTTGGGACGGTCGCACAACTACAAGGTCTATCCAGTTTGTCAGGCGTTTGTGCCCAAAACTTTGCATAGTCATTTGCATGCGCTAAACCTATACTTAGAAAATCAAAGGTTAAAACAGATTGCATTAGGGATGGAGGGTTCATCCAACGTACCTATTCAACCGCAGAAGTAGGAAGCCAGGACTTCACGACCTATCATTACTGCTGCGCCTCTTGTGTCCGACCCTCAACCAGTGACCAGTGGCTTGGTAGAGGAATCTGAATATGCCACATTGGATATAGCAGGTACCTCTATGGAAGCCGTACAGTCCCACACAGAGGACACGTCCTTAGAGGAGTTTCTGATGTTGGTCTCCGATGCTGGGGAGGAACCAGTGTTAGTAGTAGGCCGGTCGGATCTCTCTGGTCTTTTACAGACTCAAGATTCCATGCCTTCCTCCCTTCAGATGCAAGCTAGGCCCCCTTAAAAAGAAAGAAAAAAAAAGGAAGCACCTTTCTTCTCCTTCTGAAATCATGCCTGACTGACAGACCTTCAGTCAAAGCCTGTTTAATGCCTTTATGGCCTTGCATCCTGCTTCTGCAGGGACTGCTAGCATTCCTCCTCCACTTTTGAGCCCTATGCCTTAAACTTCAGACCCTACCATGAGGGAAGAGGAAGACCTTTCTGATTCTTCCTCTGAAGAATTTTTCTTACACCTCCCAGATCTCTTCTCCCTTGGGATATGGTTCCCCAGAGGAAGAATCGGTCAATCCTTACTCTCTAGTTCAGGATTTGACCTTTGGTGAAGCCCTCTCTGAGGTGAAAGATCATTTCAAGTGGGAATCCTCTGAAATGACTGAGTTACAAAAAAGATACCACAACCTCATTCAGATGACTTCCCCAAGTCCGTCTGCTGTTCCTCCAATCCTGCCTGCCTTCCTGGATGCCTTCTCCTCAGCATCCCTAACTCATTCACTCTGGAGCAGCTCAGAAAAAGCTGCCTGTTTAATTCCACCATAGGAACAACAGTGCAGCCTGAGCTCATTTTCAGAAAATCCACTTGTAATACCATACAGAAAACAAATGTTCATAACACTGTAACTATAAGAGCTAGACTAAAGTGAAAGTTGTTCAGCAGACACTGACCTTTCCAACAGTGTAAATGTTGGTAGTGTATATCAAAGTCATTATTAAATATTTGGCAAGGAATGCTGATATTGTGCATATTTTTTACCTTTTTGGAAAAACAAAGCACAATATCTTGGTCAATGTACCATGCAGACCCATACAATTTCACTTTAGTTAGCATGCATGTTTAAAATGATACCTTAACCATTACTGTTGAACTGTGTGATGCTCCTTTCTTGAAATTCACAGAAATATGATTAATATATTATTTCTCATAATTGATAAAGCATAATATCTCATCATCTGTAACAGACAGAGCCTACATATCAGTGTAGAAGTTGTGCATCTGAATGTCAGCTTCAAAATGATGCATCATTTGTGTGATCACCATGCTCCCTTGCAAAGATATGGGCATAATAATGAGAAGTATTGTAAATGTATAATTTTCATAATCGTACAAGGCTAAAACTCTGATATCTGTAAATGTGTACAGTGCACAAACACAGTTATTTTACCATGTTGTAAGGAGTAACACTGTCTTCAAAATGAGGTATTACTCGCCACACTGACATGCTCCCTGCAAAGTTATTTACCAAAATATGAAAAAAAAAGTCATAATTTCTATAACCTAATTCCAAACAAACTTTGATATCTGCACATGTCCAGCATACAGGCACAATTATTTTAACATGTTGGAACCAGCAATACTGTCTTCAAAATGAGGTATTACTTAGCACATTCAGATGCTCCCTTGCAAAGTTATCTACCAAAATATGAAAAAAAAATATATCATAATTTCCATAACCTAAGTCTGAAACAACAGTTATTTGCCAAACTCAGGGAAATATATTTTGCACAACACATTTCATAATAGTGTTTTCATTACTATACTGGTCCTATTTGGTCATGGGTGTTTTCCATTCTTCTCACAAGCTGCATGTTGGCAATCCTGCATAACTCTCCTCACGCCATTGCGGAGGTCAGTCAAGAATGAAGCAATGCCCTCCTCAGTTAGGTGAACACCATCCCCTTTGAACAGATGAACGCAGTGATGCTGTCATGGCAGATTGTAGATCCACCGACCCTGTGCATCAAGCCATGCATGAACCCATTCTGTAAACGTCTGGCCTTGTGAGCTGCCCGTTGACTGTTTGCTGTTTTCTATATCTGTCAAGGAATTATATAAGACCACACAAAATGACAGCGTGACCACCAAGACTTCAGGTCTTCAAAAATGTCTGTGATTTGAAACTGTAGCCTTCCCGAGTGGTTAACTGATGACATCATTCCCTCCAATTTGCAGCACACGAATGTCAAGCTCAGGGTAGATGGAACACTTCTCTTCCAACAGCTGCAGTACTCTGCTCCAATGCATACCTCTTCTTGCAATCCAGTATACCTTCACACTGGATGTGGGGGAAACTCAAGTTGTACTGGTGTTCAGTTTTGGAAGCATGGCTGGCAGCCCAGTGAATATAGGAATGGCCACATATCCACGCATTCACTTGTTCTCCTGGTTGTGAAGCCATGTTAGTGTCAGAAGGTGGACAAACCTGCAGAGGAAAGAAAATGCAAACAGATTACTACTGATATTTGACAGATGTATTGGAAGACTACATATATATGTATATCATATGCATTACCTGGTTAGCCCATCCAAATCTTCCACCCTATCCACAGGGGCAGTAGTCTTTGCACTAGGTACATAAGTGGTGATGACCTTCAGAGGTACATACCTACTACCCGTGAAAACACCAAATTATACACAATGACTGACAAGGGGGCACAGAAAGGGCACATGTAAAGAGAAAAAGCAGGGTAAGGACCGCCGCTCCACTAATATGCCAAGGACAGGCATGGGGCTCCAGATGTTGAGTATCTGAAGTGTCCCATAGCTGTGCTGGCTGCCCACTCAGACTGCTGATACCACTATTGTGTCACGACCTCTTTCAGTGTCAGCAGTCTGCCTTACCTCTACCGTTTCTCTTTACATGTGCCCATTCAGCAATGGACTTAAGGGATGAGGGACTGAAGTAACTCACTAATTACTGCCCTGACCTTCATACATTTACTATCCTCACCTACATACATTGACTACACCTGAAGAGAGGGGGACTGAGTGGAGAGTTGCATCAAGGCAACATGTCAAAAGACCACGACTGACCCAGGCTGTGCCTTTTTGCATGTGTCCTTTCCCAGAGGGAAACATTGCATCTCAGTGACACCCCCAAAGCCATGCTTACCTGGGACAGCAGCACTATGCGACTGAGCTGAAGAGTCTCCCAAGTTCCCAACTGCGAACCAGGTGGATCACAAGATCCATGGTGGCTGGGTATGCCCCCCGTGATGCATCCACCAACACAAGATTATGCAGTGGGACAGCTTAGAGTTTTGGCTGCTCCCTTTCCAGTGATTCCCAGAACAGCAGAAAGACTGTCTTACCTTATCAGAAACACTGCATGGGGAGACACTGACAAGGGAGCACAGAAGGGGCACATGTAAAGAGAAAAGGCAGGGTAAGGAGCACCGCTCCACTAATATGCCAAAGACAGGCATGGGGCTCCAGATGTTGGGTATCTGAAGTGTCCCATAGCTGTGCTTGACTGCCCACTCAAACTGCTGATACTATTGTCTCACGACCTCATTCAGTGTTAGCAGTATACCTTACCTCTGCCTTTTCTCTTTACATGTGCCCATTCAGCAATGGACATTAAAGAGATGAGGGACTGAAGTAACTCACTAATTGCTGCCCTGACCTTCATACATTTACTATCCTCACCTACATACATTGACTACACCTGAAGGGAGGGAGACTGAGTGGAGAGCTACATCAAGGCAACATGTCAAAAGACCAAGACTGACCCAGGCTGTGTCTTTTGGCATGTGTCCTTTCCTGGAGGGAAACATTGCATCACAGTGGCACCCCCAAGGCCATGCTTACCTAGGACAGCAGCACTATGGGACTGAGCTGAAGAGTCTCCAAGTTCCCAACTGCGAATCAGGTGGATTACAAGATCCGTGGTGGCTGGGTATGCCCTCCCACGATGCATCCACCAACATCAGAGCAGTTGCCTGAAAAGACTGAAGAGGGACCATACTGGCCTTGGTGCTGAAGGGCTTGGCTGGTAACTGATAAGGGGGCACAGAAAGGGCACATGTCCACGGCAAAAGCATGGTGAAGGCACTCTGCTTTACCTCTGCCTTTTCCATTTCCATTTGCCCTTTCAGCAATGGCCATAAGGAGTGGAAGGGAGGAGCTAATGTAAACCCTGTTGCCCTGACCTGCATACATTGACTACACCTGAAGGGAGGGAGACTTGAGTGGAGAGCTACATCAAGGCAACATGTCAAAAGACCAAGACTGACCCAGGGTGTGTCTTTTTGCATGTGTCCTTTCCTGGAGGGAAACATTGCATCAGAGTGGCACCCCCAAGGCCTAGCTTACTTGGGACAGCAGCACTATGGGACTGAGCTGAAGAGTCTCCAAGTTCCAAACTGCGAACCCCCACGATGCATCCACCAACACCAGAGCAATACCCATCGTGATTTGTCTTGTGCATCGCAACATGTGCCATTCCTGACATCGTTAACCCACGAGAAATTTATGGCCATGGTACTCGCCAAAGCATTCAGCACACAGGTTGACCTTGCAACTCAGGCACCCCCATAATGGCTCAGCACATTTAATCTTGCTGGCACAGTTTTTGCATCTTGATTTATGCCATTTCACCGGAAAGTGAGAGCCATGCTCAAATAGGCTCACAGCCTCTAGGACAGTAATCTCAGTGCATCTTTTCCTCTTTGTGTAACTGGCAAGTAGATGCAAGCCTAGGTTCCTTCGGAACTGTAACTGTGTTGCTGGAAAAGCACGTCCAGAGCGTGACAGTTGCTGGTGGCTGTTACTTTCATGGAATATAATGAAAGTATTTACAATGGCCATATCCCATAAGAACCAGAACAAGTACAGCCACCATTTGCGGGCCTTTCTGGCAGTGGGATACTGTGCCCTGAGCTGATCTGCTCGGTCCACCCAATTCATGTAACTGTTGTACATGTTTACAATTGGAGGACATGGCACCAATGCCTTGCTTCCATCACGCTTTCTCCTGTGTGTGCTGGAGACTGGCATGGATGGCTTGCAGTTAGTTGACAGGAGGAATACTGGGTTGCTATCCTTCCATTCAGTAGCTAGCTGTGGTCCACTCTGCAATTGCTTGTAGTTGCCTCCAGCTGCTTTTCCGATGGCTTGTCTGTTGAATGTTAGAGACCATCCTGACCTATTGGTGCGCATGGTTCCACAACAGTATAGACCATCTTTCAGCAATTGCTGTGCCAGTGGAACAGAGGTAAAGAAGTTATCAAAGTAAATGTGATGCTTCTTGCCAATAAGTCCCCTAGTTAAGTCAACCACAAATGTGTACCAGCCCGACCTCTGTATTCTGCTCTGTTTTTCCAGTGTATACCTGGAATTCATGTACATACCCATTGGTTGAGTCTGCCAGCACCCACACCTTAATGCCATACCTCTCGGGCTTACCAGGCATAAACTGTCTAAATGTCAAGTGTCCATGGAAGCCAACCGTGGCTTCATCTACAGCCACCTCACGATGCACATTGTAACATGTCTTGCATGCATGAAGTACTGCATCCAGTATTGGCCGTACGTGATGTAGCTTGTCATGACCCCCCCCCAGAGCCCTGTGGTAGCCTCAGGCTGTTATCGTTGCAGTGGAAGTACTGCTGAATTTTTTCAAACCTATCTCTGGTCATGTACTCTGCTATTGGGAAGCAACAATATACATGGTGCATTTCCCAGTACTGCCTGAATTCAGGAACATGTACAATAGACATGTAAATTCTGACACCTAGAAATGTGCGTATGTCTTCTGGGCAAACAGGACTCCACCACGTATCAACCTTGCCTGCTACGGCCTGCCTCTGTGCAGCATAGCGATTGGTTTCATTAGCAATATGGGTGTACAACTCCTCTGGGAACATCAAATTCAGGAAGTCCATCTCTCTGCTATCTGAGCCCGAGTGATTTACTGTTCCCACAAATTCCTCAATTTGTAAAGTTTGGAGGTGTTTTTTTCCCCACGTGATCTAATGTTGTGGGCATGCTCGGCGTACCTGACTGGGTAGCATGGAATAGTTGGGAATGGGAAGGGCTGAAGGGTTGAGAGATGGTGCTGTCTCAATGCCAGTAGCAACTGTACTGCATGCAGTTGGTAGTGAACTACTGACACATGCTCCCTGCTGAGGCACACGCATATCATTGCCCGACAAGGAGCTACTTGGACTGATATCTAGTGGATTTTCTCCATCCCAGTCATCATACTCTGGACTACTTCCCACGTCATGCACAGTCGAAGGCACATCCACACCCTTGTCAGCACTTGCAGTGCCATGCACTGTGGAGGACTGCATAGTTGTCAGTCAGACCACATGCTTTCTTGAACACAGATAAAAGCAAATCATTGTCTGCATCATACTCTGAATGTGCTGGGTGGCCATTGTGTGTGGGCACCTTTCTTAGGTGTGCAAGTGGCACCTCATCCTCACTGTCATGGTCAGTGTCATAACTGGTCATGTCTGCTTTGGCAACTCGTAGTGGTCTTTCAGGAATGGCGGGCACAAGGGCTTCATTCGTATCACAGGCAATGGCCTTTTCACACAGACGTGTGAGTTGAATGTCATCCTCTGTGTCATAATCATCATCCTCACTCTGGTTGGCATTAAGTGGTGCCTCAAGGTGCATACCATTGTCTAAACCACTTCTACAACCATTGGAGTCAGTTTCCTCACTCAACAGGTAAATGCTGCTTGCTTTCTCCTCCACAGATGGCATCTTTGGTGGTGGCTGTGTTGCTTTACACTTGAAATCACACCTGAAAAACACAACGCAATACAACATTCTGATGTAATATACCTGCACATAGGTACGTGAAAAGCAATGCACCTATCTCTATATTGCTATATCTATTTATATTTATATATATATATATATATATATATATATATATATATATATATATAGATATATATACACATACATGCGTATATGTGTATATATATATATATATATATATATATATATATAATATATATTTCTATATATATCTGTATTTCTATATATTTCTATATCTATATTTCTATATCTATCTAGATATATATATAGATATATATATATTGATATATAGATATATATATATATTGATATATATGTGTGTATATATATATATATATATATATATATATATATATATATGTATAGATATATATATATGTATAGATATATGTGTGTGTATGTGTATATATATATATATATATATATACATATATATATATATATACCCACACACACGTACATATCTATATATCTATAGCTACAGCTATATATATCTATATACACATATATAAATCTGTGTGTGTATGTGTGCATATATATATATATATATATATATAATGTCCCCAGCTACCTTACACCCTGGGTAGCTCATCAAACAGATATGCAAATAGTCTGACATGTGAAATATGCCTCTGACATCTCACCCACAAAGGGAGGTTTAAATATATTTAATGATAAATAAAAGAGCAAGACTATAATCAGTAACTCAACAGAATGACTTCATAGTTCAAAAGCACAGGAGATATTACCACAACAGCGTTGTCGCCTCACAGTAAGACGCTGTCCGGTTCGATTCTCAGCTAGAGTGTCTTCTGCGTGGAGACATGCGTGAATGGGCATATCTTCGTTGAAGGTTGTGCGCCAGGGCTGGTAACTCGGCGGGTAAAAATCAACTACTAATCATTAGTGGACCGGAGTTCCGCTGTGGCGACCCCTAACCAGGAAAAGGGCAAAAGACACAACAAAAAGTGCAGAATAGTCTCAAATAAATACAACATATGAGTTTGAGATTTCATGGCAGATCAGAGGATGCAAGACAGCAAATTATAATATATATTCAAATCCTTCATACAGAACACCACAAATCCTCTTATTCCAACCACTTTTTCATGAAAAAACAGCAATTGAAGATGTATCCCTGTCATAAATTGTAAGTGTCCTGATTTGCACAGGATGTCTACATTTTTCCTCCTAGATTGCTTACCTTTCTTGAAACTGTATACATGATATAAATGAAAGTAGTGTGGAAGGGCGGGGGGTGTATTGCAATCACTGCAAGTGGAGAAAGAGCCAAATGTGAGTTGTGCATTCATCAATGCGATAATGACTTCTACTTGTGTGAATAACAGTGACAGCTGCTGACAGTTTTACCTGAAAAGTAACAATGACTCAGTGCTGTATTGTAACTGCACTGTGCTAATGACTTGCAAAGTTATGCATGCCCAGACACAGGTGATTGCCTGTTGAGCAAGCATTCATTATATTACCTTCTGCAGGTGTTATGCAACACAGTCATAATCTGTTATAAGGCCATAGTCAGTCGTGTTATAACACTTACATATTACTGTGCCCTTCCTCCCACCTAAATTCCACACATGACTGACAAAGCTAGGAGAAATGTACAAAAATATGGTAGCTCCATGCTGTCAGTAGTTACCCTGTGATAACCTTTATTTCACTCTGGCAACTACTCACTATAATAGGTTCATAGGTAGGTACTAAGCTGTCTGCCCAAGGGCATTTATAAGCCTAGCCAGAATGTGTTGGCTTTCACCTCCCTTTTAGATTAGTTTCCTGAGCCTCTGTCCAGCACGGCCACTGAAGTGATCCAGAGGTAAATTTACGATTTCCCATCCACTCATCAAGATTTCTCTTGAAGAGAGTCAGTGAGGGGCTTTGCCTAACATAGATTGGGATTCTATTCCAGAGCGAGGGAAGCCTCTGGGACAGGAATCTATCCCTCCAGCATGTCCTATTTATTGTTGTGTTGAGGTTTAAATCCCTAGAGCATGTGGCTCTAAGAGATTTGGTTTTCTTGAGGTGTAGCATGTCCATTAATTTCGGGTTACACATGGCCTTGTACGTCAGGCAGATATCACCTCTGAGTAGGCGGTAAGCAACCAAGTAGAGCTGCAGTTTCTTTAGTCGAGCTGCATAGGGCATCTGTTTGAGGCCCACGATCCTCTTGGTGAGATGCGTCTGTAGTCTTTCCAGCTGTTGCAGGTGTCGTGTAAGGTACATCCCAAATGGGGCATTTTCTACACTCTTATGGGCCTGATGAGCAATGAGTAGGGGGGCATAATAACCTCTCTTGATCTAGATGTGAACCCTTTTGTGATTATGTGGGCTACATAGAAGGATTTTCTAACCACTTTGGCAATGTGATTATCAAAGGAGAGGTTGCTATCTACTTGGGTCCCCAGATCCCTAATTACATCTTCCGTACTTAGTGGATTACCACGTATGTGGTAGTTCGTGGGCACTTTGTTTTTCCCAAAGGGGATGACTATGCACTTTTTGGCATTTAGCTTGAGGCCATGATTCTGACACCAGGTATTCGTCTCCGTGAGACCCTTGTGGAGGACGTCTGTCTCGGCCGGAGAGTCTATTATGGCCCCCAGTTTGTAATCCTCTGCAAACTTTGTCAGCCATAGTCCTCCCATGCTTGCCTGTACCTCAGAGAAGTATATACCCAACAGGAGGGGTCCCGGGACTGAGCCCTGTGGGACGCCATTTGTAACCGGTTTAGAGTCGGACATAGTACCCGCAACTCTGACCGTGTGAGTTCTACCATGAGCCAGTTGGCAACCCATCTCGTGACATAGGGGTTAATGTTCAAGCTGGTAAGCTTATCTATAATGCCAGAGTGGGGAATGGTGTCGAAGGCCTTTGCGAGGTCCAGATAGGTTGAGTGGACTACCTTTCCCTCATCTATGGCCTTGGTAACTGTTTCAAAGAATTCAACTAGGTTTAGGAGGCAGGATCTGCCTTTAACAAAGCAGAATTGGGTAGGGTCCAGTGTTTGGAGGTTCCCAATGTCTCTGTTAGAGTTCCATGATGATGCACTCCAAAGCTTTGCAGACCAAGTTAGTCAGGCTTATAGGGCGATAGTTCCCAGGATGCATTGTGGCACCACCTTTGTGGAGCCGGGATAACTGTTGCTGTACGCCATTCCTTGGGTACATAGCCTGTGGTAAGGCTGAGTTTGAACAGTGACTTTAGGTGAGGGGGTTAGTTAATTTTGGAGCTTGCGTAAGATGCAGCCTAGGATACCATCCGGTCCCATTGATGCTGTGTTATTGGCTTTGGAAAGGGCTGTTTTCACCTGTGTGTCTGTGATATCTGGGGCTTTACATTCTTCTGGGATGGACACGGGCCCTTTTGGGGGTTGGGGGGATTAAAGTTTGCACTGAACCTGTCAGCCAGGATGTTGGCAATGTCCGTTGGTTCAGTGTAATTTTTGCCATTTTGCACTAGCTCAGAGCAGATCTGAGAGATGCCACCTAGAATCTTGGCATAGCTAAAGAAGGCTTTGTGATTATCTTTAGAGTCTTTGGCAGTTTTTCTTTTGAAGCTGGCCTTGGATGATTTTATGAGGGATCGTAGTTTCTTGCTGATACTGATCAGGGATGCCCTTTTTGGGATTTTGCTCTATCATGTAATAGTTTCCTCCTTCTGTTGTATAGCTTATTTAGGACCAGGGACCACCAGACTGCTTTCCTCTTTTTGGAGGAGTGAGTCTTGGTTTTACTTGGGATGGCTCGATCCATGCATTCCTGTAGGTGCTCATAGAGTGCATTTGTAAAGGATTCTGTGATTTGGGCAGCATTATCCTTTAGCAAGGGGGCTTTGAAACTTCCCACATCGGTCTTGAGAAGTGTGAAGTTTGCTTTTGAAAAGTTTTTCACATTGGTTTCCATGACTGGAGTTGGGGTCGGGATATGGATATCCAGTTTGATTAGTTTATGGTCTGATCTTACCAGCAACGGATTTACCTCTGGTGTGGAACATTGGTCCCCCATGTTGGTGATTATCAGGTCCAGTATGTTGTCACCTCTTGTGGGAGTGGTGACCAGTTGTTCCAGGGCTTTTGAGTTTATAACCTCTAGGAAGCGTTGGGCAAAGGAGTTAGTACTTAAGTAGTTTTCCTAGTCAATGTTTGGGTAGGTGAAATCACCCAATATAATGTTGGGTAGGACCTTCATATTTTCCAGTGTTCTCAGGAATGCTGAGTGGGGGTCCTGAGACAAGGTGGGTGATCTGTAGCAAGCTACAATCTGAAAAGCAGCTTTGCCCACTGTTAGTTGCACATGGGTGGTCTCCGAGGCCTCGTACTCTGCTACTAACCTGGAGGTGTGGGTATCCCTGATGAAAATGGATACACTCCCACCATTTGTTTTTCGGTCCGGGTTCTGGGGCCGAAAGGTATGGTATGAGTTATAGCCTGGTAGTGCTGGGATGCTCTCTGGAGTCTTGAACCAGGTTTCTGTTACTGCACAGATGTCGATCCTCTCCATACTGAGGAGTGCCTCGACGGCGTGCATTTTGAGGTTTAGACTTCTGGCATTGAGTAGCATTACCCTCCATTTTTGGTTTCTTGTGTTTACTGAGGTGGGTTTGTCTTTTGAGCCTTCCCTAAAAAAGGCACTATGGGGGCAGCAAGAGCCTTGGCCAGTATTCGAAAGCCTAAGGGCGACAGGTGCAAGCCATCTCTGGCAAAGCAACGTGGCTTGTCGCGCATGTCATCCCAGGCTGACGGACACTGGATCCCCTTTGAACAACACCAAAAGCTTAGCCAGTTGTTAAAATTGATCATTTTATCTTTATACTGTGGCATCATTCTTGGTGAGGGCAAGATGCTATCCATGGTCAGGGTCATACCGGCCTGGGCTACATGATCTGTCTCTTTTCATGTAGTCCAGGGAGGTACATCTCCGGTCATTCGCACCAACATGGACAATGACAGAGCCATATCTGTACCTGTTCTGGAGTGACCTGAGTGCTTGTGTTATGTGGCAGATCCTGGCTCCCGACAGGCAGCTTACAGTAACCTTCTCCTTGTTCAGTCTAGTGAGTGGGATGTCAGTGTGCCTGACAATAGATTCACCTATTACTAGTGTATTGGGTGTGTTATTTAGCCTTAAGGGCTGTGATTGCGTGGCGCACTGACTTTGTGAAGTATGTGATACGTGGTTATTGTTGGGGGGTGAAGGTTGCTTGGATGTCTGCTTTGGAGGTCTCTGCTGCTTTGGCAGATTTTTATTTAGAGCCTAAGAGTATGTTTTTGTGTATTTATGTGTGTTATTTGCTGGTGCAGATATGATTGGTCTATGTGAGACTGGTATTGTGGTGCAAGTGTTTCCCTTTTCCTCATGACTGACTGTTCCAGTCTTGTGTTGAGAGAGCTTGACCTCCAGTTTGGCTGTATAGTTGCATCTCTCGCATACATTTGTGTTTGTTGGAAGGGAGGAGAGGGTTGTCTGTGTACATGAGGCAATTGTAACATTGCCTCAAGATGCCCAGATTCACCAGCTGGACTGGAGAGTACACATGAAACTGCCCTTTGGACATGCCTGAACAGATAGTGAACTGTTTTACTGATTGTCTGGTAGGGGTGAATAGAGAGAGCCTTGTACTTCTGTATAGCATGGGGGGGGTGTAGTGCTAGCGTTTATTAGTGCTTGCTAAGAGATTTGAGCAAGTGCTGGGCTGTAAACGGAATGGTTTTAGTGCTTAAGTTGAAAGTTTGACTAGTTCCAATGGAAAAATTGAACAGTAGACTTCGTGGAGCCGGGAATAGTTTAACCCTAGCTAACCGGCGCTGTCTGGCACGCAAAACCGCGCAAATGCGGGTTTTATAGCAGGGAGATGAAAGAGAGAAATTAGCCCAAATTGGCCAATAAACTACTAGTTGCTGGGCTAAGACCACTCCCTCAGGGACAGATAGGCTGCTCAAAGCTCCCACTCTCACTGGTGAACAAAGAAGCTTCCTTCCATCCAAGTAATGTGTGGGCAACACAGGAACTTGTACCACAGCCTGAATTCAGCAGGACCTGAAAACTGGACTAGATTAGCTTAGAAAGGCGGGAAACAAGAATATGTTTTTTTTTTTTTTTCATCATAACAATAATAATAATAAAACAAGCAGAAATGTCAAACTAGATAGCTTGTCTTCTGCCATTCACGTACTCAGTAAAAATAGTATAACAGTTATTACTGAGCCCTTCCCCCCACCGATTTGTTAGCAACATACCAAGCAATGAGGAATGAGTCATATTACAATTGTTTATCTACATCACAAAATCCTGTGGTCAAGAACTTTAAAACATTCTGATGTGCCTTTCACTTCCCAAGCAAATGGTTAGACTCAGTATGTCAGTTTTCACTGACCAGCATTTGGAATAAACAGTAAATATCAAATACAGGAAGACAGGTGCAGACCATCTTTTGCTAAGTAATATGGTCTGATACCCTTGTACTCCCATGCTGACAAATATTGAATCCTCCTGGAAACACACCAGAAACTAAGCCAATTATTGAAGTCTAAGTCATATATTGTCCAGGCCACACACTCACACTCACACTATCTGCTGTGCCACAGTGCCACCCATTACAAATACAATGAAACCAAAGTGTACATAATTACCTAGCTACATTTTTCTAACTAAAGTATTTTTAAGGTTATCTGCTAAGAAATTTCCAGTCAAAGCGAAAACAAAATCTGCTCTAATGCTGCCTTTTCGCTGTGTGTGTGTGTGTGTGTGTGTGTGTGTGTGTGTGTGTGTGTGTGTGTGTAACATCAACATGGCCCATACACACAGCCCCTATTAATCACCAATTTTCTTATCCATTTTCTATTACTGAACCAAAGGGTACAATGTAGGTCGGTGCTTTGAAGGTAAACAACATGATTTCCTGGGCACATCTGTGTGCACGCAAGAGCTATACAGTTACAATAACATCATGATTACTCAGCAGTAGTAGCATGGCACCAAGCATTAACAATGCCCATTAAACAGTTGCACTGTAAACATCAAAACCATGTCACAGTATCTAGTACAACATGTCAGAAAATGGTAGCATTCCTGCATATTTCTGGCCCTGTCCTCAGAACTACGTGGACAATATATGTGGTCATTGGATCTTGGAGCATAGCATTCAGGAATTGGTGGAGGATCCTGGTTGCCAATTCCTGTGACACCCCCAGCATGTCCCCTGCTGGTCTCTGAAAGGTACCTGTCACTAAGATTATATACTGCGGTGGTGCTGCTGCAGTAGTGTTGTCGCCTCATAGCAAGGTGTTGTCCCGTTTGATTCTCAGCTAGAGCGTCTTCTGTGTGGAGGCATACGTGAATGGGGCGTGCCTTCGTTGAAGGTTGTGCGTCAGGGCTGGTAACCCAGTACGTAAAAATCCACTACTAATCATTAGCGGACCAGAGTTCAGCTGTGGCGACCTGTGAGGACTGCAGAGCTCAGAGTTCCTGTTGTGTGTCCCTGTCCACCCTGTAACGCTCGACAGTTTTCACATGTAGCATACAGATGACAGTCTACTATCAGAGTAACAGCAGATGCATTCAGCATTAGTTAATCGTTAAAAAAACTCAGTAGATATCATTATTTTCTACAATCTCCTACTACTAAAAAATTACCAAGAAGCTCTTAATAATGTAAGCAAAAAACAAATAAATAAAAACAAGTAAGGCAGCTGTCCCAGGTGCGAGTTGTTCAGTGAGGAATTTGTGCATGGATAATTCTTGCCCATAGGAAGAACTGTTTCAACAGCTCATAGCCATACTTTTCAGCATTGACTGTATAACTGCTCTAAACATTTCAGAACTGCCAAGGTATTGCCTAAAGCAACAATCAAATTCTGTCAAGTAATCTAAATGAGCTAAAGGATGTCATTTCTATTCCACTTATGAGTAACAAATTATTTAATATTAACCTAGGCTCAGGACATAGTATTGGAAATTAGAGAAACTTAGTGTTCGATTGGCATAATAAGTTAATGTATTTTTTTTTGTCATTGCCTTCATTTCATTAGAGTTTCTATTGCATCCTTTATTATACAAAATGAAAACAATACTCTAGGTACAAAATAGTCAAAGCAAGCTGGTATTATAAGTACATATACATACATAGAAATATTTCAAGCACTGGCATTAATGCCCTTCTAGCTTGCCAATATACCAAAACAATTGATGTGAAGTTGTTCAATCTCGCCGTTCATTCTTCACTGATTGGTTCGGAGCCAATCCTCTGCTCCGACACGGCCGACTAGTGAGCTCAAAGTTCTCCAGTAGCTCAAGACCCAACCCCTTATCCCACAGTACACTGCTGGAATTACCTCAGATCTAGTTTGCCGCGGCACGGATCTCTTGGTTTCCAGCATTGCTCGGGACTATTATTGGGAGTTTTCAACTTTAAGCAAGTTTTATATTTCAATTTTATATCTTTTACTATTATAACTGTATACTATTATCTAGTTAACAGTTGATGTTATGTGATCCTACCTCGCCTACATTCTGACTGATGGGTTGATGCCAAAAAGTCTCTTATTGGCTGAGATTACTATATCCCAGGATGCACCACTACCAGTCCCCCAGATCTCGTTTGCCGCTAACAAGCAAAGACGTGGTCTCGAGCTTGGCTGAGCTAAGTAGTGTTTTTTCACTAACTTTTCTGTCAGGATTTCTTTAAAATTCAACAAAAAGCTGTTTTAACAGCTATCTAGTGGTTTTTGTGCTTGAATGAGTATTTTCCTTGGTAAAATATTGTGTAGTGACTGTGTTTTGACAGACTAGAGGTCCCATCGGAGTTGAAGGGCCTTCCCCTGTCAGTTTGTTGTTGGGCTAATTCCTGTTTTCTTTTAAGGTTATTGATTTTACTTCTTTTGGTGTTGTGTTAGTCCTTATTAAAAGGACAGGAAAGTAAAGAAGAGGAAGAGAGAACAAGAAAAATTCCATAGTGTTAGTCAGTGTGTTTCTTGTGTTCCTTCTTGGCTAGTTTTCTGTGTTTGGATTGCCATAATGTCACAGGCTCCTAGACCTTCAGGATTTAAAAAGTGCACTAAGTGCAATTTTAAGATGTCGATCACAGACGACCACTCTCTGTGTGTATATTGTTTGGGCGCCAAACATTTGCAGGAGTCCTGCAGCGGTCCTCCAAGAGAGGAAAAATAAGCTTATTTTGAAAGACCTTATCAAACCCTCTTTTGAAGAAGCTTTAGCATCCTCTCCTTCTCCTGCTAAAACCAGTCCGTCGGACCCGACCGCCAAAAGACATAGGCAGGCTTCTCCTTCGGCTCCACGGACTAGTCTCGACTCCTCTGGTCCGGCTGGGGTCACCTTCATCGGCTCCACTGATCTCAGAGCCAAGTCCTCTTCGGCACCGATGGAAATTGGATTGACACTCGGCGCCGATAGTTATCGAAGTCGAGCCGGGTCCTTAGTCGTTGGAGAGACCTACTCAGACCCGTTCGGTCTTCCAGGTCATCAAGGATGTCAGATTCGACATAGACAGGGTGCTCCAAAGACTGTTCCAGTCCCCCTTCGTGTGTTTTGTTCGCTCCGATCGACCCCATTGCCATTCCTCCTCCGGAGCAGGTGTTGATGGAGCCAGTAGAGATCCTAGGTCGGCTCCGACCCTTACTCCAACCGGTCTGAGTTTAGCACACGGACTTCTTCGGCTGGACCAATTCTGTCGGTTCCGAGCCTCCCTCTCGGTGCTTCAGCTGCGGGACTTCCGTCTGCTATCGGACACTCCCAGGATTCTGGGGTCCGAGAGCTATGAGGAGTGCCTTGGCCAAGTCTTCTTCGCCATCTCCAGCACCTTCCTGGGCATGGAGACTGGGTCTTTGGCAGTTCCCCTGTCTCTAGGCAGCGGAGCCCGGGGCCTGAGGTTACCCCACTGGGGTTCCCCTCCTCCTGAGGGTTCTTCGAGGAGCCCCAAGGAAGAGATCGTGCAAGAGGAAGCACGTGGACTCCAGTCTCTTACATCGGACACTGATCTTGATGATGCGGAGGGTCCCCAAAGTTCGGATGATGTCTCATTTGCAGACATTCTAGAGATCCTCGGTGGATTTCCAAACCCCTCCGCTGATGAGTCAGTGCTTCTCAAGGCCTTTGGGGCTCAGCCCTCCGCCTCCTGGGTGTCTCCGCCCGACGAGCTCCTGGATTTGGTTTGTCGGTGGTGGGAGCATCCAGATACTGTGGAACCAGTGCCTTCTCGCCTAACAAATTTTTGTCTGCCCCACCGAGAAGGAGTTCTGGCTGTAGATGCCATGGTGGTGGCATCTGCTACACAGCAGGACGTGGCAGAGGCTTCAACGTCCATCCATCCTCCTAATAAGGAGTCTAGGAGCATGGACGCGCACCCTGACTTCAGCGGCCTTTACTCTAAGGTCCCTGAATTATTTGGCACATTTCACCAGACTACAGAGGGATCTGGTTAAGGAGCTGTCAGACTCCTCTCAGGTAACCTACCTGAGCAGCTAGCCCAGTCGGTTAGCTCTCAGTTGGCTATCCTTACCTCGATTTCTAACTCGTCCATGAGGCTCATTTCATATGCGGCCGAAGGGGCGGCAGAGCGGCAGGCACAGGCGTGGCTCACGGAGACAAGCCTGGCTCGGAGGCCTTCAAGTCTTCGATGGGTCCTCTTTGTTTGGACCCAAGGTAAAGACACTCTTACCCGCTGTGAGCAAGAGGGAAAACTTTATCTGCCGTAGAGCACGTTATTCTTCGGCCTTATCCCAAGGCTAAAAATCACAGAAGTTCTTTCCTCAACAGCAGGAAGATTCCCTTCCAGAGGCAGAGGACGGGAAATTTTTCTGGGAGAACACTGGAGACCGAGTCCTTTCGTGGCTCTTCAGCCTCCCACACTTCATGAGGGATTGCCCGGCTGTGCTAGCCAGTTGGGTGCCATTTTGCCAAGCACCTAAAAGCCTGGGAGTCTATTACTCAGGACAGATGGGTGCGGAGGCTACACCATTCCTTCACACACTCACCCCGGACCCACCACCCAGTCAAAGGGATATTGCAGCGCTTCAAAGCTGCTAGAAAAGGAGTCATCCAACCGGTCCCCACAGACCAGATCGGATCCGAAATTACTCAAGGTTCTTTGACAGGGGACCTGAGACCCATATTGGATCTCTGCAAACTAAACCAGTCCGTCATGAAGTCCAAATTAATGGTCACTTTACAATCCATTCTCCCTTTGTTGGAGAAGGATGTTTGGATGTGCTCCATAGATCTCAAGGACGCCTGTTATCACATACCGATACATCAGGCGTCCAGGAGGTATCTGCGCTTCAGCCTGGGAGACAGTCATTTCCAATTTTGTGCACTGCCCTTTGGTCTCACCACAGCCCTCAGGGTGTTCACCAAGTGTTTGGCAGTAGTGACTGCTCACCTGAGGAGTCTCGGATTCCAAGTGTTTCCCTATCTGGACGACTGGCTCCTGACTGCCACCACCAGGCATCTGCTACTAGACAACCTACAAGCCACCATCTCCCTGGGTGCTTCCCTGGGAATTACATTCAATTGGTCAAAGTCTGTCTTGCTGCCCTCTCAGCGCATAAGATTCATAGGAGCAGAGATAGACTCAAAATTGATGCGCATCTTCCTTCCTACCGAAAGGATTCAAACATTACAAGGTCAAGTCCTAGCCCTGCTTCCAAAATCCAAAGCCCCAGCCAGGTTGGTCCTGCAACTTTTAGGTTCAATGTCTGCCACGGTTCTCCTAGTTCCGCTGGCAAGATTGCACATGAGGATTCTTCAGTGGCTGCTATCGACACAATGGTCTTTTCAGGATCTCCCCCTCAATCATCTCATACTGATTACAGAAACGTGCAAACGGGACCTCCGCTGGTGGCTTCAGCCATCCAATCTGAATCAGGGAAGACCTTTTGTTATACCCTCCGTGGCCACCTTGACAACGGATGCCTTCCAGACGGGGTGGGGGGGGGCATTGTCTGGGCAGGTCAGTTCAGGGTTCTTGGCTTCCGGACGAAACTTTTCTCCATATCAATGTATTGGAAATGAGGGCTGTACTTCTGTCCCTACAAAGCCCTCCACAAGTTTCTCCCTCAAGGCATTATCGCTATCCACACAGACAACATGTCGGTGGTCTGGTATCTAAACAAACAAGGAGGGACCAGATCTTACCCCCTTTGCAGAGAGGCCATGAGGGTGTGGGAATGGGCAGTAGCTACCAACCGCTTCCTGGTAGCGACCCACATTCCAGGAAAATCCAATATATTGGCAGACAGATTAAGCAGGACGATTCTCTCTCCTCACGAGTGGTCCCTGAACGAAACAGTAGCAGCTCAGGTTTTCAAAAGATGGGGACCCTGCTGCGACCTGTTTTCAACACCACAAAACACAAAGTGCAAAAGGTTCTTTTCCTTGACTCAGGCAGCTACGGATGCTCTAGTCCAACCTTGGCCAACAGGACTACTTTATGCTTTTCCTCCGGTTCCACTTCTCCCCAAAGTCATCCAGAAAGCTTCCCAATTGGGGTCCACAATGATTCTAATTGGGTATGGTTCCTACCTAAAGAAATATGCTCTGGGCGGTCCTTGGTTTTGGATCTAACTCGAACCTGCTGATTCATCAGTCGGGACGACAGCATCAGTCCCTTCACACTTTGAAATTAACAGCTTGGCTCCTCCACTTCCGACCTTAGTCAGAAATCACACCTTAGACCCGGAAGTTATCCACATTTTATCTTCAGCCCACAAACCCACCACTAAGAAATTGTACCTCAGTAAGTGGAAGAGGTTTGCTATCTGGGCTCAACTCAGAGGCTTAGACCCTATTACTGCCCCGATACCAGAGGTCTTGAAATTTTTAACATCCTTGTTTAATCAAGGATCTTCAGTCTCTACTATTAAAGTCCAGCTAGCAGCTATCTCCAAATTTCACGAATCCATAGACCCACCGTTGATGAGCAGCAGATTATGTAAAACTTTCATGAAAGATGCTGTGCTTTTAAGACCCCCAGTTTTTCATCCTGCGCCTCCGTGGGATCTTGATTTGGTACTTCGTGCCTTAACATCTTCCCCTTTTGAACCGGCTGCTACATGTGAGTTGAAATATCTGTCTTGGAAAACTGCCTTCTTAGTTGCAATTACCTCTGCAAGAAGTGTTTCAGAACTTCAAGCCCTATCTATCAAACCACCGTACTTGATTTTTCACAAGGATAGAGTATCACATAGGCCTAATCCATCCTTTGTTCCAAAAGTTTGTTCTAGGCTCTGTCTCCAACAATCTCTAGAGCTACCAGTTTTCTTTCCAAAATTTTCAAATGAAGCGGAATACACCTTGCATAGATTGGATGTTCACAGGCAATTGCGCTTCTATCTAGACAGGACTCAACAAATTCGAAAAACAGACCAATTGTTTGTGTCCTTTTCAGATAAAAAATTGGGTAAAACCATCACTAAAGCTACTATTTCCAAATGGATTAGAGATTGCATAACTCAGGCTTATTCCTCTTCAAATAAGCAACTTACAACATCTATCAAAGCTCACTCTACCAGAGCTATGGCTACCTCTATTGCGTTTCATTCCAAGCTCGCTATTTCTGAGATTTGTGCTGCGGCTACTTGGTCCAACCCGCACTTTCATTTCCCACTATAAATTGGATGTGGCATCTAAAGGGCGAGCATCATTTGGTTCCACGGTACTCAGGAGTGTTTTCCAGTGAGCCACCCAGGATTCAGGTGCTAGGGACGCTGTCCCGTCAGTCAGAATGAGATAGGATCACATAACATCTTTTAGTTATGTACTCACCATAACTTCAGATGTTTGGGATCCATCTCCATTCTACACCTACCCTCCTTCCCCCCGCCTTGGAGATCAGAAGAGCTTGAACGGTTTTGGGTTCTACTGGTTTATCTTCTTTCACCGGACGGTGTTATATCAGCAGTGCGTGCATGTGTGCATGTATGCGGACAAACTAGATCTGGGGGACTGGTAGTGGTGCATCCTGGGATATAGTAAGCTCAGCCAATAAGAGACTTCGCTCTTTGGCATAAGCGTGCCGAGTCGGAGCCGAGGGATCTGCTCCGAACCCATCAGTCAGAATGTAGGCGAGATGGATCCCAAACATCTGAAGTTATGGTGAGTACATAACTAAAAGTTTTGTGTTTTTCCCCCTTTTCCCAGTAAAAAATCTACTGATTGCCTTCAGCCTTTTGGCCTTGGGCCTTTTCTTACAGTTTGTTAGAGTTGCCCTTTTGGGCTTTTTGATATTGAGTTGCTATAATCCTCTCTAACTTTAACTGTCTTATATAGCTAAATAGTGTTGTTACTAGTTGCCCTTTTGGGCTATGTGTACTGTGTGTAGTTAGTTAGATTAATCCTCTCTAACTTTAACTATTTTATATAGTTAAATAGTGTGTTTTTTTTTTTCTCTTTTTTGATCTGTGAATAGTAGTTAGTGTGATGTCTGAAGAAAAGGAAAAGCATCCAAAGTCTGGGTTTAAAAAATGCCCAGACTGTGGACAAAAGATGTCTGTTACAGATGCACATGTACAGTGTGTGTACTGTTTGGGTGAGGTGCACCTGCAGGAGTCATGTAGTATCTGCCACTCCTTTTCTACTAGAGTGCTTGCAGAAAGGAAGAGGAAGTTAATTGATAGGGGTATTATCAAACACCCTTTCTCAGAGGCATTGTCTGACCAGGATGGGGCCAGCAAATCATCCAAATCTTCCTCAGAATCCAGGACAAAGAAAGGAAAAAAGTCTAAGTGTTGTGACTTCGGCTCCACTGACGTCAGAGCTGACAGTCTGTTCTTTTCGGACCCGGGACACTGCTCTGGAACCAGTTGTCGAAAAACCTCCCTCTCTACTGCTCCACTCGGCTCCATCTGTTCACTCCTCCAGGTCTTCTGTCAGCCTGTCCGACCTGGATATGGACCGGCTGGTTCAGAAACTCTTAAAGGCACCAGGCCTAGCTAAATTGCTGTCGGCTCAGACCCAACCGTCTGAGCCGAAGACCATTACTCCTGAATTGTCTGCTCCTCCTCTGAGCCATACCGGATCTTCGGAGCCGGAGGAGGCTGACCTGATGATTGTGGATCCCTTGGAGAAGACACCTGCTCCAGTGTCGTTGGCTCCATCTGCTCGGACGTCCTTGGAGCCAACACTCTTCGGTTGGGTCCAGGGAGGATAGTTGCACCGACTTGTCAGTGCCGACTCTTCCTCTCGGGGCTTTGGCTCGGGTGAGCTCGGCTCCTACCTCGGGCTCAGAGCCCACGGCTTCGGTGCGGGAGGGGATCGCGGCTCCTGACCCGTCGACAACTCCTCATTGGAGCCATGGTGCATTCGAAGCCATGAGGCGAGTGTCTCCTAAGACTTCCTTATCTCAAGGTCTGGCTTCTTCCTCCCCTAAAGTGCCTGTGTCAGTTTCTGTTTCCACCGGTCATCCCAAGCGTAGAGACCCAGAGCCTCAGGTAGCCCCACAGGGCGCTCCCTGCTCTTCTGAGACCTCTCCAGAAGTTCCCACTGAAGAAGTAACCAGGAAGAGATTATGCAAGAGGAGGCATTTGGACTTCTCACAGGAGTCTCTAACATCAGACACCGACTTGGATGAATCAGAAGGGTCCCCTAGATCCCCATCTGAGGACATCTCCTTTGCGGAGATTCTTGAAATTCTTAGGCAGAGGGGTGATTGGCAGTCCAAAAGCCCTACTGAGGATGAGTCTGTTCTCCTGAAGGCATTCCGGTCTCAACCTTCCACCTCTTGGGTGTCTCCGTCCTACGATGAGCTTATGGATCTGGTCTCTCGTAGGGCATGGGAGTCACCAGAATCTATGGAACCTGTCCCTAGGAGACCTAATAAGTTTATTTCTGCCCCTGTAGATAAGTCCTTTTTGACCAAGGGAGTACCTGTTGATGCCATGGTGGTGGCTGCAGTCACCAAAAAGGAAATGTCTGCGACTTCCTTGTCTATCCATCCTCCTAACAGAGAATCTAGGATCATGGATAGATATGGGAAACACATTTTTAGTTCAGCGACTTTCTCACTCAGATCACTGAACTACTTGACCCATTTTACCAGACTTCAGAGAGATCTTAAGGAATAGGGAGATACTCTTCAGGGTGCTGTAGCTACGAGTGTATCTGACAAAGTTGCTACCCAGCTTGCTACCCTTAATTCGATAGTTAACTCGTCTGTGCATCTCATATCTTATGCAGCTGATGGTTCGAGTAGAGCTGCAGGTACAGGAATTGCTCTTCATAGGCATGCCTGGATGCGACTCTGTTCCTTCGCGGAACCCTTCAAGTCTTCATTTACGAATACCCCGTTTGACTGCTTATCCTTGTTTGGGCCAAAGGTGAAGGAGACTTTGACCAGGTGTGAACAAGAAGAAATGACTCTGCCATCGGAGTCCATTTTTCCACACCCACTCGACCCTTTCCTAAAGGTCAGAGGGGAGGAAAGATGTGGTTCCGGAAAGCCCAAGGAGCCTTTCAAGACACACGTGGAGAGCCCCCCTCCAGAGGCAGAGGAGGGGGTTACAATGGAAGATGCCGGCCATGTGGCAGAGGGGTCTGCAACACCAGGGTGACCGAGATCACTTCTCTGGTCAGTCCTACCAGTGCTCCTGAAGGGAGGCCTGGCTGTTCTACTCTAGAGACAGTTGGGGGTCGCTTGTCATTGTACCCAGAAGCTTGACTAGATATAACAAATGACAATTGGCTACAAAGTATCATTTCCAGAGGGTATTTCATACCGTTTTCTACCCAGCCCCTTCCAGTCAAAAAAATCCCAGACGTTCCACCTAGTCACAGTGAACAAGCAACAATAGAGGTACGTCGATTGCTAGTAAAAAGTCATCCATCCAGTCCCGGCAGACCAAACAGGATTCAGAACTTACTCAAGATTCTTTTTGGCTCCAAAGAAAACAGGGGACTGGAGACCCATCTTGGATCTCAGCAGACTCAACCAATTTGTGAGGAAAGCGAAGTTCCGAATGGTCACGCTACAGTCCATACTTCCATTTTTAGGGAAAGACAGTTGGATGTGCTCGATCGATCTCAAGGATGTATACTACCATATAAAGATGGCCAGGCCATCCCGGGATCACCTGTGTTTCTGACTGGGAGCCAGTCATTATCAATTCCGAGCTCTGCCCTTTGGTCTCACTACAGCCCCCAGAGTGTTCACCAAGTGCATGGCAGTAGTCATGGCCCACCTGTGAGGCATCTAGGATTCCAGGTGTTTCCGTACTTGGACGATTGGCTCCTTACCTCCACCACCAGGCATCAACTTTTTCAAGCGATAGAGGCTACTCTGACACACTGCAATCGGCTAGGCATTACAGTCAACTTCAAAAAGTCTGCCTTGTTGCCATCGCAGCATATCATTTTTATAGGGACAGAATTACACGCGTCAACTACCACTCTTAGTCTTCCATTAGAAAGGGTTTCTATTCTTCGCCAACACATCATGTCCTTGATATCAAAGAATAGAGCACCAGCTGCAGAGGTATTGAAAGTACTAGGATTGATGGCAGCAACAATCTTGGCAATCCCATTAGCAAGGATGCATATGAGAATCCTTCAATGGTTTCTATTCACGTTATGGTCTTACCAAGAACTTCCAATGAATCACATGATCCTGATGACGAATTCCTGCAAGAAATATCTTCAGAGGTGGTTGATGTCTCTTCATGTCACAGTAGGACGTCCTTTCATGCTACCCCTCCAGTTGCCACTGTGACCATGGACGCTTCCCTGATAGTATGGGGGGGGGTTTAGGGAAAGACTGCCCAAGGCACATGGACAGATCAAGAATCACATCTGCATATCAATGTTCTGGAGATGAGAGCAGTGCTTCTAGTGTTGCAATACTTTCAGGACTCTCTTCCTCTAGGGACAGTTGCAATACAGACAGACAACATGTCAGTGGTCTGGTACCCGAACAAGCAAGGCGGGACCAAGTCTTATCCCCTTTGCCGAGAAGCCCTCAGAGTATGGCAGTGGGCAGTGTCATCCCAGCGCTTTGTTAGCAATGCACATCCCGGACAAATTCAACATCATATCGGACAGACTGAGCAGGGCAGTTTTATTGCCCCATGAATGGTCCCTCAAACAAGAGATTGCGGACAGGATTTTCCGCAAATGGGGCCAGCCTTCCTGCGACCTGTTTGCCAGTCATATCAACAACAAATGCAGTAGCTATTTTGCCCCAATTCCCATGCTAGGTCACTCCCCGAGGGATGCTATTGTCCACCGGGTGTCATCTACGCGTTTCCCCCAATTCCTCTGATACCCAGATTTTTACAGAAAGCAGTCGCTGGGACGGACAATCATCCTTATAGCCCCTCATTGGCCTCAGCAGATTTAGTTTCCGTTTCTTTACCATCACATTCTGGAAGACCCATGGATCCTGGACCCAGTTCCGGACTTATTGACACATCCGTCAGAGGATCTCCATCATTGCAGATACTGAAGCTAACCACTTGACTGCTCCAATTCCCCGCATAGCCAGGCTTTATAATCTTTCCCATGACCCTAGTCAAATTTTGTTGGCTTCCCATAAGCCTTGCACTAGAAAATTGTATTGTAGTAAGTGGAAGAGATTTTCCATTTGGACTTCCTCCCATAACATTGACCCTTACCAAGCACCATTGTCTTTTGTTTTACACTTCTTGACAGAAATTTTCAACAAAGGAGCAGCGGCTGCTACAGTGTGGGTACAACTAGTTGCTATATCTAATTTCCATCTAGAGATGGATAGATTGAATATTATGGCTCACCAATTGTCTAAGGCTTTTCTAAAAGGTTCCTTTCACATGAGGCCTCTAGTGAAGACACCTTATTCTCCCTGGAATTTGAATGCTATCTTGCATCATTCTTCCTCCTTTTGAGCCTGCATCATCTTGTGAACTAAAATTTCTGTCGTGGAAAACTATCTTCCTAGTGGCCATCACTTCAGCCCGCAGTGTCAGAGCTCCAAGCCCTATCCATCAAGCCTCCTTATATGGTCTTTCATGCTGATAGAGCATCTCTCAGGACAAATGCATCCTTTTTGCCTAAAGTATGTTCTGAAGTTAACATCAGTCAAGTCATTGAGTTGCCCGTTTTCTTCCCTAATCACACCAACAAATTGGAATATATGTTGCACAAACTCGATGTTCACAGACTAATTAGATTTTATTTAGACCGAACAAAAGACATTAGGAAATCAGATCAGCTTTTTGTGAGGCCAGGAAAGGTAAACCAGCTGTCAAAACAACTCTTAGGTGGCTGTCGGATTGTATCACTTACACCTATTCTTGTCATAACATGCCCTTGTCTAATAAGCTGAAGGCTCATTCAACCAGAGCAGTTTCTACCTATTCAGCTTTTCAAGCCAAATTACCTTTGGATAACATCTGTGCAGCAGCCACATGGTCTAAACCTCACACTTATATAACTCATGACAAAGTGGATAAGGCCTCCAGGGTCAGGGCTTCGTTTGGTTGTATGGTTCTGAAGAGTGTACTTCCGTGAGCCACCCAAGATCAGGGTGCTAGGGACGCTACCCATCAGTGAAGAATGAACAGCGAGATTGAAGAACTTCACATAAAGAAGTTATGTACTCACCATAACGTTCCATGTGAGTTCTTCCATCTCGCCTTCATTCTCACATCCCTCCCTCCTTCCCCCTCCTGGCTGGCAGTTGACCTGGAGGCTGTCTTCATCTTGGTTTTTCAATGTCTCTTCATTCCTAGCCAGAAAAATTATTGTATTTCTATATGGTAAGCAGCAAACAAGATCTGAGGTAATTCCAGCAGTGCATTGTGGGATAAGGGGTTGGGTCTCGAGCTACTGGAAAACTTTGAGCTTGCTAGTCGGCCGTGTCGGAACGGAGGATCGTCTCTGAACCCATCAGTGAAGAATGAACGGCGAGATGGAACAACTCACATGGAACATTATTGTGAGTACATAACTTCTTTTTCCCATAATAAGTGTCCTGGCTGTTCTTAAAAATATTTAAACTAGTACTTGCTTTATCCATGCATCATCTGTCTCTGTGAGGGAAATAATTAGTACACTTGTCATTCCTACAGAATCTTTTATAATTTCTCTTTTGGGTTTTTAATATCATGATGGGAATGGACCCCATTCTGAAGTCAAAGCATGATTAAAGTTCATGAAATTAGTAGGGTTGTCTTTAGTGTCACAGTTACACAGTCTATAGTCTTGGTGTTTGTAATCCCTCACAGGTCACATAATTATCTGTAATCCCTATCATAACACCTCCACCTGATTTTTTGTTAGAATGTCGGTTACAGTAAAAACATTTATACCCTGACAGAACTGGTTTCTAGTCATTGTTCTTTAACCATGTTTCACAAACAATAACATCAATCTTGTGAGATTATAGCAAGTTTTCCAGTTAAAAAATATACTATTAATGCTTCTAATATTAATAACCATCAGAGATGCTTCAGATGTTGGTATCTGTGAAATGTTAATTTCGACCTGGCAAAAATCTTGCCTAGTGTTTGTCAAATATTACAAAATATCTGCTGGAACATTTCTCTCCCCTGATCTTGACCTATGCACACCATCCTGTCTGAACACGTGTGCCCAAAACTAGGCTTGGATGCTCTACATATTTCCATTTTTAGAACATGACATTTTTTCTATGTAGGTTGTACATATAAGAAGAATTAAAGTATATGGTGAATGACTGCTCAAGCCTAAAATGTCAAATCCCATGTTTTTGGAAAATCAGTATCCTTAAGCATTTACTTTACTACAGATAGTTTGTTCACACTAGTTAAAGGGGTACATTTCATATCCGCAGCCTATTTTGATGACTCTCTGTATTTGATGGCATCCAAAGGTTTCAGCAATGTAAAACTGCAAGTGCATTGATAGTTAGATTTGATATGTCTGAAGAGACCACTGCACTTGACTCTTATAAGACTAGATAACATCCTTTTGGGTAGATAAGATAAAATACTGAATCAATGTCCTCTTTATGCGACATATATACATTGACTATAATAAGTATGTATTTAAATTTAGTAGAATGAATTCTATAATGAAATAATGCAGAATAGAAATAAAGATCTGTAAGGTATAAAAGGCTACTTGGAAAAACGTTACTAAGAGTCATAGTCTAAGGATGAAAATATTCGTATAAAACTGCATGCACCTAAAAATAAATTTAAAACCATCTATACTCTATTATTCAGAAGATTTGGGCAAGATTGAGAGGCATTATTGAATTAAATATTTGAAGGTCCCCAAATTGTTAAAACGTATATTAAAAGGGAGATGCAAACAGCCAATAAATATGCTGAGAAGTACAACTTGTCCGCCTCTTTAGACTCAGTGGGCATCTATCAGGTGCTAATTTGTTATATACAAATGGTCAGCCTGTTAGTGGAGCATCTATGAGATTATGTAAAGCTTCAGTGTTATACACTGCTCAGTTTCAGAGGAAATATTATTAAGGCATTCAACCCTTAAAATAAGTTTTACATAAAATTTCAGGACACTTGCCAATTTTCTTTTTCTTTCTTTTTTGTAGGATGCATCTGCTCTTATTGGGATTGTCCTGCATAGAGAGGGACAGGACATAACACTAACTCTTCAATTTGCTTCAGTATATAAAATGTGCAGAAAATACCGCAGAGCTATTCAGGACAAAACACATAGGTCTCAACCTTCTGTTGAACCCCACCTCTCCCAATGTGGAACAAATGGGCAAAACGTGGAACACTTATTAATATCTCCAACTCGGAGGCTCACAGAATGTTTAACTGTAATTTTTTACTTATAAAGAGTGATTTTGATGAATTAATATGAGTCTGTGTTATTAAACGTGGATTAACCGTTTACAAAACACACTGAAATGTGCGATATGCCCTTTCAATATGGAACAGCTTAGGAGCATGGGCTTGAGTTACAATGAAGTACACTTGAAAACATGCATATCAGAATGGGCTCTATCAATTCTTGGAGTACTACAGGCTTGATTAACGCAATAATACTCTTAATTTACATGGGATGCTGGTGGTGAATTGTGTATGCCATTTATACAGAAAAAAAAAACAGGCATGTTATCGAAAGTAAATTGCAACTAAAAATCTATACATATGCAGCTAGCAACCAGCATTTACAAATCAATCTTCTGTTCCACTAAAAAAAAAAAACACCACAACTTCTGGCTCTCCCTATGTCTTTACTGCGCAATTCTCAAGCCTCTGTAAATTATTTTAAGCAGTCAATACAGAGTTATTAAACCGTTACTTGTTACAATTTTAATTCTAAACTATTAGCAACAAAATTTAAAAATCGTTATATAAAGTATTTGAATGTGTTTAACTCCTAAGGATTAAAACCAAACTTTGTTTTGCAAAACTGGGTTTGCTCCAAAACTGACTGGCCAAACCCAGGAGGAACGCTCTTTAGTTTCTCGTCAGCATTTTTTTCTGACAGAAGTCAAATGCGAGCCCCTGCAAACAACCAATGTTCACTTCCTTGTTTCATCTTCATCTCAAACACAGGCAAAGACATTTCATCATTCAGGTCGCACGCAACATAGAAGGCAGCATGCTACAGCTACCCCCTAAGTCCAGAAAGAAAGGAGACCCTATTTTTACACCATTACTCACATTTCCCCAGATAATAACTCTAAAACGTTAGGACTTACTTGGGGAGCCACACGCACACACCCAAAACAATTTCTGCAAAAGAACAAGCCATGGAGTAAATATTTTGTTTTTATATAAATACATTTGAACGTGCAGCACTATGAAGCAATGATCCTACCCGGGTTTGGTAAATTTAAATACTATTGCCTTGAATTCCTTCTCTTGCTGTGACGGTCATCCCGGAAATCACCATACCCACTTGTAGTGGGCCAACAGCAAAAATCTTCCTGGGACCAGCTTTTATCAGACAAATAGGTAACACCTTGGAAATACCAATTATTACAAGAGTCGGCATCTCCTAATCTTGTTGGTTACTGTAAGGCAGTTTCCAAATAAAACTTCTACCTCCACCTACTTGTTCTGATATTCTCTTACCTGTTTTATCACGATCGCGTGACTGGAGTGCACTACTGCACCACTGACAGATCGCATGTGGGACAGTTCGCTCAGCTTCTAAGCTACACATAATGTAAGTGGATTTCATGACAGCTGTTGCCATCGATTACTATTAGTCCTCACATACACACGCACATCAATAAAATGACATACAACGCAGGGATATGATTGTAGCTCTGTTATGTAGGGAGAACTTGATAGTAAGAATTTGCACAGCTAATGTATGGCAGCAGCCTAAAAGTATAATGTACTATTTGCACAGATAAACGGAGCACTCTTGCAGAATTCCAACAAACAACTGCAGTACCTCACCTCTTAGGTAGGGAACAGCAGGAAAAGAAGGTAGTTGTTGCTCTCAGCTGACCGGGAACTCTACACTACAATGGCTGAACGGGAACTCCTGGTAGCGCCTATATGGCGGTCCGTGAATTCCTTGACTGGTGAAAATAAAAAGGATCCAGTAGCAGGTAAAGTCTCCAGTTCTTTGCAGAAAGAAAGGAAATACCTGCTGTTGGACCCTCTTTTTATTAGGGGAGAACAAAAGAAGCTTAGGTTGGGGATGGGAGGTGTTATGCAAGTGGTGGCTTGGAATGCAAGAATCTGATTGGCTGTCACCACTTGCTTAGCAAGAACTTTTAAAACGTTTTTTCTGAAAGAACTTCAATGTGACCTTAATGTAAAAACACACTGAATCGTAACTAGATATGGTAAATTACATATTTAGTTATGATTTCACAGTGTTTTACATTAAGGTGAACTACAAAACAACTGTACACTTTCTCTCGCTTGTAGAAGCACTCGGGGGTAATGGTTTGAAAATGATATCTTCTCATAGCACGCTCGGGCTTAAGCACACAGGTGCCATGAGAAGGTACTCTGGGTTAATGAGTTAAATCCAGATTCTCAACTGCCTGCTCTAAGCGGACCTGACAGAATTTACAAAGTTCCTGACACTGCAAAGTACCTCCTAAAGTGCCCACCTGCAGACTGCCACTATCTTCATGTCTACAGACAAGACTTCTAAGCTGTTAACCACTGCTACCATACTTTCAGCTGACAAAGACAGCAAGGTCATGGAATGGCTGGGTAAGAAAATTTACACCTCTGCTACCTTGTCCTTTAAGGCTACAATTTAACAGACTCATATGGCCAAATATGCCTTATCCCTCCTGGAAAAAGCCACCAAGGAATTGGCTGATGCACCAGATTGCTCCCAAAGCATCACTATCTTCTCTCCTGGCCTTCACCTCCCAGGTTACCAGGCACTCCATAATGTGCAGTTATGATGCTGCTGAAGTCTCAGCTAGGTCAACAGCATCCGCTTTTGCCTTAATGAAGTATTCCTTACCTACAGCCCCTTCCTGATGACCTTAGGGCAAAGCTTATTGATGCACCCCTGAACAATTCAGCCTTGTTTGGTGCAAAAGTGGCTGACCTCTGTCACTACAGCAAAAAGGAAAATAAATGCAGGATTTGAAACACTTGCTTGTTTCTCCATATCAAAATGTCAAAGAAACTTCCCGGTTGAAACTCAGTTCATAAGGAAGCTCACTCGCCCTGCAACTCCTTCCAGAACTAGAACACTTACCAGGAAGCCTCTCCCTCCAGCTAGAGCTTCACCTTCCTCAAGCCAGAGACAGCCCTTTCAAGATAGGGCAGGGTAGCATCTGACTCTGCCTACCTTGCCCCCACCACCCCTTCCCTCTGTACCTCTGTCACATTGTCTCTCTCACGTTCTGCCTGTGTGGACTTGAATCACATCAGACAAATGGGTCCTGTCAGTCCTTCAAAACGGTTACTTCATGACCTGGCTCACCACCCAGAGCAAAAGGGCATCCCAAAGCCCCAACACAACAGTTGCACCTCCTGAAGCCTGTGTTGCAATCACTGCTGGCCCAAGGCACCATCGAATCTGTGCCCCCAGATGCAAAAGGAAGAGGTTTCTACTCCAAGATTTTCCTGGTTCCCAGAAAAGATAGACCGTGGAGACCAATTCAAGACCTCTCCCATCTCAACCTATTCCTAAAGATCCCTCCCTTCAGGATGCTGACCTTACCTTCACTCTTCTCCCTCCTACTCCCCCAAGGGTTCATGGCCACCTTGGATATAAAGGAAGCTTATCTACACATCCCCATAAAGCCCACGTTCAGGAAATACCTGAGGTTCTTGGTGAGCCCTTCTCACTTTCAGTTCTCTGCCTTGCCCTTGTGGCTTTCCACTGCTCCCAGGGTTTTCACCAAATGCTTGGCCCCAGTGATTGCTTACTGCAGGACAAAGGGGAATCCAAGTATTCCCCTACTTGGATGATCTAGGCAGGCAACAAGGAGACCCTCCTGCTACACATACACCTGGTAGTGCGTCTCCTACAGTCGCTGGGATTCCAGATACATTTCCCAGAATCCCACGTGGAACCTACACAAGACATTGTCTCCCTGGGGTGCAGAGTCCGCATAGACCTTATGAAAGCCCCCCCCAAGGATGCAAACCCTGCCTGAACATCTGCTTCTGGTCCTTCAGTCTTCAGAATTGACAGCAAGCCAGTACCTCAGACTCCTGGGCTACATAGCCACTATCCCCATGTTACCGTTAGCAAGACTGCATATGAGAAAGTTACAATGGTATCTTCGATCAGTCTGGACCCAGCACTTCAATTCTCTTGAATACAGGGTTCCACTTCTCCCATGCCTCAAAAAGGAAATCCAGTGGTGGCTGGCACAAGTGACCCACAATCCAGGTCTCCCCCCTCCAACCACCTCTACCTACACAGGTCATACACACAGATGCCTCAGACTTGGGCTAGGGAGCAACTCTGGATCATTGAAGGGTGCAGGGTCTGTGGCCAGAACCTCACAAACTAGAACATATCAATGTTTGAGAGATGAGGGCAATTCTTTTGGCTCTTCAGGCCTTCCTACTTTACCTCCAGCAAGGTCCATTGAAGATTTTCGCAGAACACCACAGTTCTGTGGTATCCCAACAAACAGGGCTGGGACCAAGTCATACTTACTTTGCATACTAGCCCTTCTAGTATGGGAACTAGCTACCTCACAGGGTTGTGACCCTGCAAGCAGTCTACATCCCCTCTCTCCACAACTCCCAGGCAGACTGTCTAAGCAGAACCATCACAAACCACCATGAATGGATGCTTCAGAGGGATGTCTTCCTGGATCTGGTCCACCGGTGGGGTACACCTCAAATAGATCTGTTTGCCTCCTCCATCAACATCCCTTCCCGTCTTTTGCACCAGGATACTAGACCCCGCAGGCGCTGGCAATAGATGCCGTCTCAATCCCCTGGCTGGGGATCTATCTATATGCACCCCTCCCTTCCCACTCATTCAGAAGGTCCTGTTGAAAATCCAGCAAGACAGACCAAAAATCTTGTTGGTGACTTCTTACTGGCCAAGACAGCACTGGTTCCCCCTACTTTTACAATTGTCCAAGGGCAATCACCACAAGTTACCCCCCAGAGTGGACCTTCTCACACAACACAAGGGATCCCAGATAAACCCGCAGTGGCAGTTACTGCACCTCACCCTGTGGTTGATAGGATTCTGATCTCCTTCAGACACCTTTACAGTGAGGATGTGCTCAGTGTCCTGCAGAAGGCCAGGAAACCAAATACAAGGAAAATCCTACCTTTCAAAGTGGAAAAGGTTTTCTATATGATGTCATTGATGACGGTTGGACCTACTTGCAACTGAGACCTATCTAGTCCCGTCTTACTTGTGTGAGCTACTGCAGACAGGCTTGGCTTATTCTTCCATTAAAGCTCACTTGTTTGCAATTTCAGCATGTCTCCCTCTGGATCCCCCTCTGTCATCCAGACTTCCAGCTAAGCTTTTCCTCAAAGGGGTACTTCACCTCAGCCCTTCTAGGAAACCATCTCCCACACCACAGGATTGTAACATTGTTCTGGAAAAGCTCATGCTTCCTCCATTTGAGCAAGTAGACAAAGCCTCCCTAAAGCATTGTAGTTGGAAAACTGTATTACCAGTAGCCTTGACCTCAGCCAGAAGAGTATCTGTGCTACAAGCCCTTATGGCTATTCATCTTTTCCTAGTTTTCCACAATGAGAGGGTTACTGTTAGATGTAACCCTTTCTTCATGCCCAAGATGGTAAATGACCTATTCCTCAATCAGGCCATCCATCTACCTACCTTCTTCCCTCACCCACAGGCGGTTCATGAGAGGGGTACTTCACTCCCTGAATGTTCACAGACAGCTCAGGTATTATCTGCATAAAACCAAGTCCAGCAGACAGGCTGACCAACTTTAGTCTCCTTTCACCCCAGGGCCCTGGGGAAGCCAATGACCAAACAAGACCATCTCTGTCTGGATTTCCAAGGCCATCACCTTCTGCTACCAATAGCATGGAAAATCTCTGCAAGGTACTGTTAAAACACACTCCACCAGGGTTATGGGCTCCTCTGGAGCCTTCTTCAAGGGTCTGGATACCTCTACCATTCTCGGAGCAGCTACTTGATCTTCAGTACACACCTTTACCAAGCATTACAAACTAGACCACATTTCTAGAGCTAGGGCATGGTTTGCCAGAGCTGTCCTTCACAGATTCCTGGAGACAGCCTCTAGACCACCTCCCCATTCAAAGTGAGCTGTAGCACGCACCCATATGTGGAATACTGCAACATGGGAATAGAAGGACATAGAAAAGTTGTGTAAAATCTTACCATATCTATAGATGTGCTTCTCTTCCATGTTGCAGTATTCCTTCCCACCCTCCTTCCCCTCCTGTTAGGTTGCATTTCCCTTTCTGGGTGGCACAGGACTGGCATTCTCCTCCTAGGACTGGCTTCAACTGGGGCTTTCAGTTCTGAGGGCTGGTGCATACAGACGTCACTTTTATGGCCCACATTCCTTGAACCACGTCAGATGTCCCACACACGATTTATAGACTTAAAACTTATGCATACTGGCCAGATGTACTCGAAGCAAGATAAGTAAACCCATATGTGGAATACTGCAACATGGAAGAGAAGGACATCTGTGGTTATGGTAAGATTTTACACTACTTTCTTTCAAAGTGACATGTCAGTAGTCTGGTACATCAAAAAACGGGGGAACCAGATCTTACCTCATTTGCCAGGAAGCAGTAAGAGTTTGGTAGTGGATGATCTCCTCCAGCTGCTTTCTTGTAGTGACACATACCAGGGGATGTCTTAGCAGACCAGCTCAGCAGGACCAGCCCGATGCCTCACAAGTGGTCTCTCAATCTTTGGCAAATGATCCTCCACAAATGGGGGTCATCCATACTGAGGTATAATCGCCTTTCCCCTCAGCAACAAATGCAACAGGTTCTTTGCCCCAATTCCCCCTCGGGGACATACACCGAGAGAAGCTCTAGTCCACTTTTGACCCTCTGGTCTCCTTTATGCTTACCTTCCCCTTCCTCTAATTCCTAAGTTTCTTCAGAAGGCGCTCCAGTTGAGGAGCAAACTAATCATTATTGACCCCTTCTGCCCTCAGCAAGTGTGGTTCCCCTTCCTATGGTCTCACTTAGAATGCCGTCCAAAGACACCTCATCCCAGTCCAGGCCTCCTGTCACATCTGTCAGGGATATTCATCCAGACATTGCAGGCTGCATGTTTTCTCCAATTCCAGTGATGGCTTGATATTCTAGGCCTTACTCCCCAGTTCGCCAGATTCTTTTTTCATATCACAAATTTCAACTAGGAAGATTTATAGGAGTAAATGGAAGAGGTTTTCCTTTTGGGCTTAACAGAGAGTTGGATCCTTTTACTCTTCCACTCCCTGCTGTTTTACATTTCCTTGGCACCATCTTTCAAAGCGGGGCAAGTTTAAACACCATCAGAGTTCAGTTAGCAGTTATCTCAAACTACCACACTGGAAATTATGCTTCTCCTTTGGCTTCATCTAAGTTATGTAAAGCCTTTCTTAAAGATACTTTTTTACTTAGACCTCCAGTTAGAGACCCCACTCCACCTTCGGACCTGACTTTGGTGCTTTCACCTTTTGGAACCCTCAGCTAAAGTAGGCCTTAAGTTTCTGTCTTGAAAAAAGTGTTTCTGGTGGTCATAACTTCAGCAAGATGAGTAAACTCCAAGCACTCCCTTCAAAATCACTGTATTTGATTTTTTCACAAAGTAGTTTATGCACTAATCCTTTCTTACTGCCAAATGTTGCTGCTGAAACAAACATCAGTCAGGTGATCAATTTTATTAGTTTTCTTTCGCAAATTTGACAGTAGAGGAGAATATATCCTTCATGTTTTCGATGTACATAGACAACTTTGTTTTTACGTTCACAGGATTAAGGAAGTTAGGAAAACTGATCAATTGTCTCCTATACTAGGAATAAGATGGGAAAACCAGTTGCCAAAACTACACCAGCCAAATGGATAAAAGGTTGTATTTCCTATCTTTATTCCTCGAGAGACCTAACCCTTTACCAAGACAACTAAAAGCGCACTCAACTAGGCCAATAACTACATTGGCTGCTTTTTGGGCTAGAGCCTCCATTGATGGCACTTGTGCTGCTGCAGCATGATCTAATGCTCATACTTGTGTTGCTCATTACAAATTTGGACATAATCTCCAGAAATAGAGCTGCTTTCGATTCTGTGGTTCTCCGGAACATCCTTCCATGAGGGCACCGAGAGTTACTGTAGATGGGAACTCTGACCCATTCATTGAGGAATGAATGAAAATGACATCATCAGATATAAAAGTTATGTTCTCGCCATAACTATGCATCTTTGTTGTCCATTTTCGTTCTATTTCAGCTTCCCTCCTACCAGTTCCCCCTATCCATGTCTTTGGGGGAGAGTTGACAGAACTGTTGATGGGAGCCATAGTTCTGTTTGAGATCCTGATCTTTCAGCTATCACTTTTGTGTCATATCAATGTTAAGATACCTTGTGATATTGTATAGTAGCAGCAAACTCAATCTGAGGTAACACAGGATCATTATGGGTAAGGGAAGAGTGCAAGAGTCGGATCCTAGAATCCAGAGAAAGTAGCAGAGTCTGATCCGAGGATCAGATCTGAACCCATTAGTTAAAGAATGAAAATGGACATCACCGATGCATAGTTACGGTAAGTATATAACTTTTATTTCTCTAACATAGCTTGCCAGTGTTGACCTTCTTGCAGGGTTATATTAATTATTAATTTACATATATTTTATGTAGTTTGTTTTCATAGGTTCATAGGTTCATACTAGGCTTATCTGCCCAAGGGCATTTATAAGCCTAGCCCATAGTTATGTGGCTTTCGCCACCCCTTTAGTTTGAATAAAAACTATGCCTATCATTTTGCTGTGCCTCTGTCAAGCAGTGACACTGAAGTAATCCCTGGGTTATATCTGCGATCTCCCATCCATTGGTCAAGATTCCTCTTGAACAAGGCCAGCGAGGTGCTCTGCCTCACATGTACTGGGATTTTGTTCCACAGCATAGGGAGTCTCTGGGTGATGAATCTGTCCCTCCAGCACGTTCTATTTATAACCATGTCAAGGTTTAAGTCTCCCGCCCTTGTGGTTCTGAGGGATCTAGATTTTTTGAGGTGAAGCATATTCATCAAATCTGGGTTTGACATGGCCTTATATGTCAGGCACAGGTCACCTCTGAGCAAGCGGTATGAGACTGAATAGAGCTGGAGTTCTTTCAGTCGGGCAGCATAAGACATATTTTTGAGACCCTTTATCCTTTTGGTGAGGAACTTTGGGGCCTTTCAAGCTGCAGCAGGTGTCTGGTCAGATACATTCCGAATGGGGCATTGTACTCAATCATAGGTCTAATGAGTGATGAGTACAGGAGGACGATGACCTCCCTTGATCTAGATGTGAATCCCTTCATGATCAGGTGGGCGATATAGAAGGTTTTCCTAACTACTTTAGCAACATGAGTGTCAAACGAAAGGCTACTGTCAACCTGGGTCCCCAGATCCCTGATGACTTTTTCTGTGCTCAGTGGATTGCCACCTATATGGTAGCTAGGGGTAACCTTGTTTTTCCCGAAGGGTATGACTATGCATTTTTGGCGTTTAACTTCAGGCCATGGCTCTGGCACCAGTTATCCGCTTCTGTGAGGCCCTTCTGGAGGATATCTGTGTCAGATGTGTTTTCGACTATGGCCCAGTTTGCAGTCATCTGCAAACTTTGTCAGCCATAACCCTCCTGTGTTTGCTTGTACTTCAGAAAAGTAGATGCCGAACAAGAGTGGACCCAGGACTGAGCCCTGTAGGACACCACTTGTGACAGGCTTTGAGTCTGACATGGCTCCAGCAACTCTGACCCTGTGGGTTCTGTCACTTAGCCAGTTTGCAACCCATCTTGTGATGTATGGGTTTACATTCAAGCTGATGAGTTTTTCGATGATACCTGAGTGGGGTATTTTGTCGAAGGCCTTTGCCAGGTCGAGGTAGGCTGTATGGACTGCCTTTCCCTCATCAATGGCCTTGGTGACTGTCTCAAAAAAGTCAACCAAGTTTAAGAGGCAGGATCTGCCTTTGACAAAGCCAAACTGGGTTGGATCCAAAGTCTGCAAGTTCCCTATGTCTTTATTTATGAGTTCCATTATGATCCTCTCCATGGCTTTGCAAATAAGGCTTGTCAAGCTAATGGGGAGGTAATTTCCAGGGTCTGTGGAGGCACCGCCCTTATGAAGTGGGACCACAGTCGCCGTGCGCCACTCCTTGGGTACGTATCTTGAGGTGAGGCTAAGATTAAACAGCTGTCCTAACTGTGGGTTTAATTCCTCGTTGAGTTCGTGAAGCACACAGCCGGGGACACCATGCGGTCCCATGGATGCTGTGTTTTTTACCTTCGTGAGGGCAGTTCTCACCTGGGCGTTGGAGATGTTTGGGGGGCTACAATCCTCTGGAATAGATATCTCTCCTTTGGGGAGAGTTTGCACTGAACCTGACAGCCAGTATGTTGGCAATGTGTGTAGGTTCAGTAATTTTCACATCATTTTGAACTAATTCTGAGCATATCTGAGAGTTTCCTCCTAGGTTTCTAACATAGCTAAAGAAGGCCTTATGATTGTCTTTAGAGTCCTTGGCGAGTTTTTGAAGGCTTTTTACTTTTTATACTAAAGTTGAGAAATTCTTTCCGTGTCCTTTCCCCTGTAGTGTGATTTCCTTTTTGTGCACCTCCTTTATACTTAATGGAACTGTGTAAATGTATAGATGTGTAAGGTATTTATAGATATGTATAGATAACTATATGTAAATGTATGTATATGTGTGTGTGTAAACATATATTTATGCTTTATTTTAGCTGTTATGTGATATACATCTGTTTCAGTGCTGTCACTGATTTTTCTTTGCTCCCACATGTAGCCATTGAAAGTTTTTCTCCTACTCAACTAAGATGACCATCTGTTCTTCAGTTTTTGTCTTCTTGAAGTTGTCTATCAGTTTTTCCTTTACCTTACATTTGTTTAAAAATTAGGTTTCTTTACATTAATAAATTATTCGTTCCCATCACTCATTTTAGAAGTGAATTGTTTTACATTTCATTGCTTTGCAACTGCAAAACATGAACATTGCCTCAGTGCTTACCCTTCTGTTTGTACCTGTAGAGATGGGGACAAAGAAAAAAAAGGGGGGAGGCGGCCCCAAGATGGGGATACTTTTAAAATACTGCGTATGTTCTCTTTAAACTTCTAATTATACTTTCCAGTTTTATAAGGGATGGAGTAAATGTTTGAGTATAAATTGGGAGTATTTCGAGGAATGGTGCTGTGTGGTATATGATTTGTCTGCACTGTTGCTGCCTGTGATCTTTTGCATGAGCATTTTCTGCCTTTAAGGGCCTTCTTAGTTTGTTGCTTTCATTCTTAGGTGGCTTAGCTCTGTTAATCTTTTTGTTGTGCACTACATTCCAAATGTCAATTATTCACAGATGGCTGGTTGTCAACTCATGAATCCTGAGATTGCTTCAGTTTCTCATTTTGAAAGCACCAAGCCTAAAATACGTTCTGCTGTGTGTAACATTTAATTAAATACATGCTTTTGTCAGTGAGGCATTTTTCTTCAGTTTTCTTTTACTATCTTATTTATCCTAATTATCAGAAACTGGGTGAGCTGCCATGGAAATATATTTCTTCCTCACACTTAATTGAATTACTTAATGAAGTACTTTAACTTCTTTTATTTGTTCTCCAACTCTCTCATGACTGCATTCCTGTACCACTTTTAATAGCTTGTATTTTATTTGGTCCAAATTAATTTGAAAAAAATGAATGTATATATATTTACTGTATTCTCATTGGTTTATAGCCAAATTGTTTGACAGATGTGGACCTTTATCATTATTTGTCTTATGTTTGCATTGATTTGTAAACTGTGTTATAAACTCTTTAGTATAAAATATAAAGTCTGAGCTTTAATGTAAAATATCAAATCTGAGCTTTTCTCACAGGGCCTCTGCTGAAATTGGACCTTGGCTAAGTGGAATTGTACATGTTTGCAAATGAAAATTAGTAAATGTATTTGTATATGATACTGAGCAGTGTCCTTACACATGTATTTAAAGTCCGAGTAAATGCTGTCACACTTCTGTATTTCTGTTATATCCCTTTATGAAACGCCTTCATTTTGATTGCAGTAACATTTGTTTAGAGCTTCCAATCTGCATTTTCTAAGCTACTTCTTTGAAGGCTGTTACATAAACTTTTGTGCCAACTTTCGTAGCCTGTGTTTCTTATTCAGTTATGGCTTGCTTTTATTCATATGCAAGAAGTGATAGGATTATGTTAAGACTCTTTAACATTTACTCATGCTGTTTAGGTGGCTGTCCCAGAGATGCAGGAACTTTGGGCAGCTTATTGAGCTTAGCTTTCTTTAAATGCAGAATAGAATGTTGTGCTAGATGAGACAAAACCTGTGAAGTTATTTGGAAGGCAATTTGTTTGCTTGCAGAGGCATTGGTGGCTGGTTGGTAAATTTAAATGGCTACCTATATGAGCACATATAGACATACTGTGTATGTTGCTGGTGTAGGTGCAGTATGCACTGATGCTTGGACAGATTCAAGCACCCTTGTATTCTGATACAATGTGTAGTGTATTCAGAAAATGTTTATTTCTACAGCACAGGATGCTTAAACTTGTAAGCAGTAGGCTGCATCTTCAGGGTAAGACAACAGACGTTCCTGCAGTGCTTGGTATCTAAACAGTGCCGTTTCTGGCATAGTACTTTTAAGTGTCATTTTCATTTGTTTCGCATAATGCAAAAGAATAGCCTTTCTTTGGAGCCTGGGGCTTGTCAGTTTGACACTAAGCACAGAAAACAAAATTGATTTGCGGGGGGAGGGGAACAGCATGCAGTAATGTGTAGCTGGATTTTAGTTCTCATTAGAGAGACAGATGCACGCACGCTTGGAATAGACTTAGATACAAGCTTTAACTGCTGCTGTTGGCTGTGCTTTGTCCATAGTATGAGCAGATAAGATCTGCTTCACCAGCCATGGCAGTTGAAAAAGCATACTTTTCACCTTCCAGCTTTGATCCCAACACTGTGGGTCAGTAGCATGTGCTTAAACTAACTATGTGTGTACTATAGTGACCTCAGTCCCTCCAGTGGTAACTGATTTGAACAAAAGGGTACCTTGTAAGCTTCATGCATTACAAGGTGACTTGATACCTCCAGTCTGACACTTCCTGTTGTTTTAGGGTGAAGTGAGTTATTAGCATTTTTTGTTAATTCCTAAAACTATTATTATATTGATGCAGCAGTGTCATATCGATAATTGGCAGTTTGCTTCTCAAGTGTTTTAGCCCTTTTTGTACCAAAGCTGCTTGTATTCAGTGCAGCCAATTCTCTACAACAAATGGCAGCACCACAGGTGGCGTTAGAATTAGAATCTTCATCCGTGTGGCAGGAGGTAGGTGGGAATTGTTGCCTGTTCCATAGTGATTGCATTCTTCCAGATGTCCTTCATGGATGCATCTGCAGTCATAACAACTGGGTTGTCCTGTCGTCAGGCAGCCCTTCGGTCGGCCGGATTCCAAAGTCTGGGTCCGGCTTCGGCTGATGTCGCACTTCACCCGACATCATCTCTGCTGGTCTTCGGGTATAAAGACATCAGCCGACGCCATTTTCCCCAGTCTTTCTTGCCGCGTGGCGCCCGAAGCAGAAGCTGTTCGCAAGTGCCGGTCGGTCAGATCCAGAGATTACTACTACCGAATACTACTTCGAAGACTTCTAAAAGCTAAGTACCCGCTGGGGACTCTTTCTTGCCTCAGCCGATGTCAGAAAAAGTCAATAACTGTTTAACTTGTGGGAAACAAATACCTCATAAAGATTTCCACTCTTACTGTTTGCCTTGTTTAGGCCCAGACCACGACGTAGCAGCCTGTTCGGCCTGTGCTTCCTTCAACTGACGAACGCTTAGGCGTCGGTCGGAGTTTGCTGAACAGTTTTTCGGCTCTGATTTTGCGTACATTATGCAGTCGGATCCTCCGACTACCCAAATTGTTAAAAACGAAGAAAGACCGACACTCGCGGTCCGCGGTTTCAGCCGAAACCACGGTTAAGCAAACCGCGAGTGTCTCTGTTTCGGCCGAAACCGAGAAAACTGATCAAAATACAGCCGAATCAATGCCTACTACTGAGGTTTCTGCCACTTTACTTGAAACAGCCTCAGAAATTATACCTACAACTGTGGTTACTAGTGACTTATCAGACACCATCCCTTTGGATGTTTCTACCCCAGCACGTGGTGCTGCTAGGCCTCCTGCAGCCATGTCTATTAAGGCCTTTGCCAGGGCTAAAGCAGCCATATCTACTACATCAGTGCCTGTTAAACCCCCCTCAACCAGGCCCACTTCTAGTTCACAAATGCTTACTCTGGCACAAGATTTAATATCCTTAATTAGGGGATCTCAATCTCACCCAGACAGGGCCTCTCAACCCCCACAAAAGAGACCTAGAGCAGAGCCCCCCGAGCCTGTCTCCTCTGATGATTCTGCGGATGACTCCGATATTACAGACCAGCCAGAGGCTCCCTTCTCCAATTATGAAGACTCCGATGCTGAAGAATCCATTCCAGCTGCCTCTCCACCAGAGGAATTCTCCTTTGGGGAAACCTTGCATGCCATGAGAGAACAAATCCAATGGCAACAACAGGATTTCTCAGATTCCAGAAAAAGACTTAGGACTTTTCTGCACTTACCACAACATAGGCCCTTAGCTATACCTCCTGTCCTTTCTGTTGTGGACGATGCATTTAATGATGTCTGCACTGCACCTGATTCCTTACCTCCAGCCCCGGCCAAACCAGATAGATTTTACAGGGTGCCAGACACTCATCACCACCTATACAAGGCCCCACTGGCAGACCCCGAAACCATATCCCAGGGGCCTAAGGCAGTAGTCTCGACCACAGCAAAAAATCCTATTCCTTCTGAAAGGGAATCCAGGTCTTTAGACAGATGGGGCAAAAAAGTTTACACCTCTGCTACTCTCTCAGCTAGAGCTTTAAACTGTCAGTTTCACATGATACAATACCAAGAGTTTATGCTTGATCAGTTAACTAAAAAGCTATCCTCTGATGACTCTATAGATAAGAAATATGTATTAGAAATGGTAAATAACATACAACAGGTTAGTAACCATTCTTTAAAATGCGGCTATGATGCACTGGAGGCTTCATTTAGATCAGCCATGACTGGCACAGTGATAAGAAGACATGCATGGTTGAAGGAACAGGCCTTACCGGATCATGTTAAAGCTAAGTTATTAGATGCTCCTATGGATAAGGCCAGTTTGTTTGGTACACCTGCCCAGCAGGTAATGAAGAAAATGGAAGAAAAGGCAAAATCTGTACAAACAGTGAAAGATTTCTTACAGGTTCAGCCCCCAAGGTTTAGCAGGAACTGGCCTGCCAAAAATTGGTCCTTTCCTGACTCCACAAGATCCCAAAGGGGCAGGAATAGATGTTCCAGAGGCAGAAATCAATCCAGAGGGGGTGCCTACAGAGGACGACAGTGGCAAGGTAATAACAGAGGCACAGACACAGCCACTACCACTGCAACAGGACAATCACAATGACTTGACTCTAACTCCTACCAGGAACAAATAGCAGCACCATTAGGCGGAAAATTAGCCTTATTTTCGAAAAATTGGCACTATGTCACAAAAGACAAGTGGATTTTACAAACCATAGACCAAGGTTACCGGTTCCACTTCCACACTTTACCAGTCAAAAGAGGAATGCCAAACCTGCCTCCAAATCAAAAAATAGAAGCTCTACAGCAGATAATGCAACTAACAAAGATGAGAGCTGTGGAAAGAGTACCAATAACAGAACAAGGCAAAGGATTCTACTCCAGACTATTCTTAGTCCCAAGAAAAGAAAAAACTTGGAGACCTATTCTCGACCTGTCCATCTTAAACACATACATCATTGTCCCAAAATTCAAAATGCTGACCCTACAGCAACTTCTTCCCATGCTGGGCAAGGAGTGTTGGCTGGTAACTCTAGATCTCAAGGAGGCATACCTGCACGTCCCCATTCGACCAAATTGCAGAAGATACCTCAGATTTCTTGCAGGATCAGAGCATTATCAATTCTCAGCATTGCCCTTTGGCTTATCTACTGCCCAGAGTATTCACAAAATGCCTGGCATCAGTAATCGCCCACTGCAGACTACAGGGAATCCAAATTTATCCATACCTGGACGACTGCCTGCTACAAGCGGACAACAAAAGCAAGCTGACAACAGATTTGCAAAGGGTCATTTACTTGCTACAAGCCCTGGGATACACAGTCAATTTTCAAAAGTCAAGACTGATACCATCCCAAACAAGGACATACTTGGGCGCGGAATTGGACACAGTAAAACAAATGGCATTCCTAACTGTAGAAGAACAAAAATAACTCCCTCTTTACTTCTTGGCACTAACAAAACAGAACAAGCTAACAGCAAGAAAAGTTCTGCAGGCCTTGGGCTTCATGGCATCATGCATAATCCTGGTCCCACATGCCAGACTGCATATGAGAAAACTACAGTGGTACCTAAAGAATTTATGGTCCCAACACAGGCACAGCCTAGAAGCAGAAATACCACTAATCCCATGCCTAAAACAGGAGTTCCTATGGTGGGCTCAAGCATGCCAGACAAATCCAGGCCTACCCTTCTGTTTGACCTAAAGGGGCAAAGACAGAGGGGGCTCACCGATGGGAATTTAAAATACTGCTAGTCTCTTTAAACTTCTAATTATACTTTCCAGTTTTATAAGGGATGGAGTAAATGTTTGAGTATAAATTGGAATTTTAAAAATGGTGCTTTGTGTATATGATTTGTCTGCACTTGCGCCTGTGATCTTTTCATGAGCATTTTCTGCCTTTAAGGGCCTTCTTAGATGTTGGTCCTTTGAAGTGGCTTAGCTCTGTTAATCTTTTGTTGTGCATACATTCCAAATGTCAATTATTCACAGATGGCTGGTTGTCAACTCATGAATCCTGAGATTGCTTCAGTTTCTCATTTTGAAAGCACCAAGCCTAAAATACGTTGTGTGTAACATTTAATTAAATACATGCTTTTGTCAGTGAGGCATTTTTCTCATTTTCTTACTATCTTATTTATCCTAATTATCAGAAACTGGGTGAGCTGCCATGGAAATATATTTCTTCCTCCACTTAATTGAATTACTTAATGAAGTACTTTAACTTATTTATTAATCTCCAACTCTCCATGACTGCATTCCTGTACCACTTTTAATAGCTGTATTTTATTTGGTCCAAATTAATTTGAAAAAAATGAATGTATATATATTTACTGTATTCTCATTGGTTTATAGCCAAATTGTTTGACAGATGTGGACCTTTTCATTATTTGTCTTATGTTTGCATTGATTTGTAAACTGTGTTATAAACTCTTTAGTATAAAATATAAAGTCTGAGCTTTAATATAAAATATCAAATCTGAGCTTTTCTCACAGGGCCTCTGCTGAAATTGGACCTTGGCTAAGTGGAATTGTACATGTTTGCAAATGAAAATTAGTAAATGTATTTGTATATGATACTGAGCAGTGTCCTTACACATGTATTTAAAGTCCGAGTAAATGCTGTCCACTTCTGTATTTCTGTTATATCCCTTATGAAACGCCTTCATTTTGATTGCAGTAACATTTGTTTAGAGCTTCCAATCGCATTTTCTAAGCTACGTTTGAAGGCTGTTACATAAACTTTGGTGCCAACTTTCGTAGCCTGTGTTTCTTATTCAGTTATGGATGCTTTTATTCATATGCAAGAAGTGATAGGATTATGTTAAGACTCTTTAACATTTACTAAACTGTTTGGTGGCTGTCCCAGAGATGCAGGAACTTTGGGCAGCTTATTGAGCTTAGCTTTATGAAATGCAGAATAGAATGTTGTGCTAGATGAGACAAAACCTGTGAAGTTATTTGGAAGGCAATTTGTTTGCTTGCAGAGGCATTGGTGGCTGGTTGGTAAATTTAAATGGCTACCTATTGAGCACATAAGACATACTGTGTATGTTGCTGGTGTAGGTGCAGTATGCACTGATGCTTGGACAGATTCAAGCACCTTGTATTCTGATACAATGTGTAGTGTATTCAGAAAAAGTTTATTTCTACAGCACAGGATGCTTAAACTTGTAAGCAGTAGGCTGCATCTTCAGGGTAAGAGCCAACAGACGCTCCCTGTGTGCTTGTATCTAAACAGTGCCGTTTCTGGCATAGTACTTTTTAAGCGTCATTTTCATTTGTTTCTGCATAATGCAAAGAATAGCCTTTCTTTGGAGCCCTGGGGGCTTCTGTCAGTTTGACACTAAGCACAGAAAACAAAATTGATTTGGTGGGGAGGAACACCATGCAGTAATGTGTAGCTGGATTTTAGTTCTCTCATTAGAGAGACAGGATGCACGCACGCTGAATAGACTTAGATACAAGCTTTAACTGCTGCTGTTGGCTGTGCTTTTGTTCCATAGTAGTATGAGCAGATAAGATCTGCTTCACTCAGCCATGGCAGTTGAAAAAGCATACTTTTCACCTTCCAGCTTTGATCCCAACACTGTGGGCTGCAGCATGTGCTTAAACTAACTATGTGTGTACTATAGTGACCTCAGACCTCCAGTGGTAACTGATTTGAATAAAGGGCACCTGTAAGCTTCATGTATGACAAGGATTTTGATACCCCAATCTGACACTTCCGCCGTTTTAGGGTGAAGTGAGCTATTAGCATTTTGTTAATTCCTAAACTATTATTATATTGATGCAGTGTCATATCGTGAGCACTGGTAGTTTGTTTCTCAAGTGTTTTCAGCCTTTTACAAAAGCTGCGCCATTCAGTGCAGCAATTCTCTACAACAAATGGCAGCACCACAGGTGGCGTTAGAATTAGAATCTTCATCCGTGTGGCAGGAGGTAGGTGGGAATTGTTGCCTGTTCCATAGTGATTGCATTCTTCCAGTTGTATGGCTTCAGTGGGGCAGTGTAGTAGGACTCATTGAGTGTTGTTTTTCCTTATGTTTTTCGTAAGTTAAGGAACAAAATGCCATTCAGATGGTTTAGCTTAAAAGGTAGGTTCCAGAAGTTATGTCAGCATATATTCCATCTTGTTTATTGCCCAATGTGCCATATCTGAGGAGATGAAACGCCATCATATAAAGAGATGCACTGGGATGTGAGTGAAGGGGGCCATACTAGTCAGAGATTTCTTAAACACATCCATTTCATTTCTGAGAACAGAAGTAGTATGAAGAATGTGAAGTTAAGTTACAGATGCCATCTTGCATTAGCTGACCAGACCATCATAAAATGAAATGATATTGTTGCCCAAACACTATAGTTAAGTTACTTGGTTGCATGCCCATTAGTGATGCCCTATTTCAGGTAGTCTTGGTTGGGCATTGTTTCATCTCTCTTTTCCTGTGTTCTTGCCTGTTGTACCCTGCTTTGTCATCCCCAGCATTTGACAGTTTACAGTGTTTTAAGCTTCTAAGATAGTGTAATAAGTCAGAGAGACAGAAGATCACTTCTACAGCTGTGGATGCGTTTCGTTTCCTGCTATTGGACTGGCATTTTGTTCGCTTAATAGGACTGCTTTTGCCTGAACCTTTAATACTGTGGGTTCATACCACCACAACAGACTCTCCTGAAGAGTGAATGTATGCTAATTGCAGGGGTGTTAACTGTCGTCATGTCAGCATCAGTCTGGAAAGTATCTCCCAGCACTCCGGCTCTCACCTAGCAATTACAGCATCACATGTGTCACCCTCTGACAAACAAACTTAGCCTCTAAGGTAGTCTTCGATAGTCAAGCACATTTCATGTGCTTTCCTACATTGATGGTAGTTCCCAGTCCTGAGAAAAGTGCCATTTCATCATTTTGGCTCCAATACACTGTGGTATGGCTTTCCAAGGGAAATCAGATAACTGTTTCAGCCTTTTAAGCTTACCTCTGAGTATGTTTCTTGTATGGCAGCATATTCCTGTTGCCCTAAACTTCCAGTTGAGTGAAAGACACCAATTATAAATGTTTTACATGTTGGCCTCTCATTTGAAATGTTTATTCAAGTTCTTTCACTGAATATTAAGAACTTTTGTGTTTCTAAGGATCTTTTGAGTTAACTCTCCATTAAAGTTAGTAAGGTGACTGCCTTATTGTCTCGTGTTACAGTAGGTGATGAAGCTGTAGCCCATTTGATTTTAATCCCATGCTTAGTAAGGGTATACTGTATGTTGCAAACTAGTTTCAATTAATCTTTCCACTGTAAGTGAAGGGCTAATGGTTGAACCCTTCCAATTAAGTGTTTATTTATATATATATATATATATATATATATATATGTATATATATATGTGTATATATATATATATATATATATATATATGTATATAGGGATCCCGGTCACGCTTGCCTAGCAGTCCGAATTACACCACAGCGGGTATGAGGGAGGCAGGGGGGCAGTTTCCCCCAGAAACATGATTTTTTTGAACTACACATACACACGGAAGCGCCGATGTTAATATATTTATTAGGAACAATAGAATCATGTCAAGGTAATGGCAAGCAGCATTTCAGAAAGCAGTCTGTTCCAAAGAAGGAAGGGTCCTCCTGCACTTTGCATTCCATTAAGGGTTTCCCAACTTCTGTGTCATTGGTTTCCTTTCTGTAACCAGATGATCACTATGAGAATAATTCCAAAATACCACAACTGGCAGTAGGACTTCCTCTTCCTATTCAAGAGAGATTCCTCTGTAACCATCCAATCAAACCCTTCTACTGTTTCTATGCTAGACTGATGTTGTGTCAGGGAGCATACATTTGAATCAGAAAGCACAAGAAATCTATGCAAAAACAAAAATAGACAGATGACAAAAATAAGGATAGATTTCGTTTTTTTAAATATTGACCTTATAAACTTCGAAAGTTTCTTTTAGAATAATAGGCTTTTCTATTGGCATCCATTATCTTAAGTATATGAAGTCTGAAACTGTAACTTCTTTTCAATATTTCGCATCAGTCCCTCTGTAGATTAGAAACCAAGTAAATTTTTGGTGAGGAACAGACCAAAATTTATAAAACCTGACATTCAACATAAAAACTGGGCAGTTGAGAAGTATGTCAGGGTGTTATATAATCTGCTGTCACCCCCCAGATCAAATAAGGAAAAATGTTTCATTTAATAATCTTTCTAGTGACAGAGACGAAGGAACCTGAGGTTTGTCTTAAGTCTTTATTTTATGAGCCTTCACATCAGAATCAAATCTAATGATATCGCTGCAGTCTGCATTACCTCTCATTCCCCTGTCCGCTTTGTAGTAACCTGGATTTAAAAAGATGCTTATCAGATTCCAGTTGTCAAATAATTCAGACCCTTGCTGTATTGTTCAAAAGCGTTTATGTTTACTCTCTGATTTATCATTTGGTGTTTCAATAGCTCCATCAGTGTTCATAAAGAGCTTGGATCCTATAATAGTCCTTTGCAGGTTGCAGGGCATCTATAAGTTTCTACATTTAGATAACTGCCTTATTTGTTTGCAGATTTTTTTGAAGTTAAGATTCTGTACCTTGAGTAAAAAAAAAAAAATTTTTTTTAATTTCTCCAAATCTTTGGGTTTAATACCACAACGGAATGGACCCCATTCCTAAGTCAAAGGCAATGACAAAGTTCATGAAATTAGTATTGTTTCAATCTTTGATGTCAACCAAACGTGCTCTTTGGAGCACCTGCAGTGTGCCCAGTAATGACTCTTGCAATTCGTATCGGGTTACATGTATTGGTAACATAACTAAATACGATTATAGATTCTTTTTTTTAAGACCTGTTGCTCTTACCACTATTGGAACTATTTGGGTATCTTTTTTCTTCCACATTCCTCTCCTTACTGCCTGCAGATCCTGATATTTTATGGCGTCTCTCTGTGTGCAAGACACTGTAGTCATTGGGTATGACGATTTCAATGATCAATGGTATTTTTGTCTTTTCATGGACCACTATATCTGGTTTTCTAGCATCTATCTTTTGAATTGTTAATGTGTGATCCCATATGATGCAGACTTCATTATTTTATATGATGCTTTGTGGCTCATGTTTCCCGCGTTTTTCATCTACTTCAATACCATAATGTTTGCGCAATCCCAGTGCAACAGTCTTGCCACATTATTATGCCTTTCAGTATACAGTCCTCCTGCCATTAGTATGTCACAACCAGCAATAAGGTTTGCCACTGTTTCCAATTTGGTTTTACAAAACGTACATTTGTTTTTCTCCCACATGTTCAGTGGACTAAACCAGCATGTACATAGCCCACTATCTTGGGCCTCCAATATTAACCTTTCATCTCTTGGTTTGAATTCGCCTGTCCCTAACCATTCTTGCATTTGCTCCTGATCAACATGAGGTTCTCCCAGAAGTTTTCTATACTTGCATCTATATTGATGCATTTTCCACATTTCTTGACTTCTCAGTCTGGTCCTTCACCTTATATTCTTTTTGTTTTTTGGCACATTCAGTTGCTGCCTGATTTTTATCTACTTCTGGTTTGTTTTCCATTCCTGCTTGATGCTGATATGCTTCTGCTAGATTAAGCAGAGAAGTCATCTTAGATTTATTCTCCTCATGTTTCAAAATTTTCACTACATTTGGGTCTTGAGGTCAGCAGATACGTGTGGAGTCCCAAGATTACAAATCTATACATGTAATCAATTTCAAGGAGCCCATCCCTCCTTTGCAATGGGGAATATATATAATCTTGGTATGCACTGATTTTTCTAAATCATTTGGTGAACATGAAGCATCCTTCTTGTTTCCCTGTCTACACGTTTTGGAGCCAGTCAGTCACTCCAAAACTGTAAGTTAGGACAGGAAGAGCAAATTGGTTTATAGCTTGGATTTTGTTCCTAGATGTCAGTGCTGTTTTCAGAATTAAAGGCTACTAAAGTATTATTAACTAAGTTTATTCACATTTGTTTGTTTCATTATTGATCCTTCATCAATTTCCAAGTATTTACACACTCCCTTTTGCTCAAGTTCTTTTATATTACATTCTTGTTCCAAACTGATGTTTTCCTGGTGCTGCAGTTTTCATGCTTTAAAGGTTGCTTTTGCACATTTATCAAGACCAGATGACATGCTTATCTGACAAAGTTTTGACAACTTGCACTTGTGCTTTCAGTTCCTCATCTGATGAGCTATACAGTTTTAAATCATCGACAGAGAAGATGAGAAGGTTTTACACTTTGTTGTAAAGCAGCTTTATTATATACAAAAGCAACAGGATTTAGGCTTAGTAAAAGATTTAAACCAACCCGGCCACCAAAATTTTAAAAAAAAGAAAAAAAATTAGACTGTGCCAGGTTAGTTTTGGGAAGCGTTGTAATTATAAAATGCCGGGATGCCCCGGGCGCCCGCTAAAAGCGCAAGGACAAAGCAGCAAAGCCTGGGTTTGGGAAGAACCGCAGTCCCGGGTTCTTTAGAACTCAGTGGACCCGGAGGTTCTGCCAAGTTTCTTTGGAGTCTCAGGGAGACTTTACTGTTACAGATGTGCCTCTCAGGGGGGGCCAGGCTGAGGGGCTTCTCAGGTGGCTGTTTTTCCCCCCTTCCTAAGGTGGTTGGGCCCCTCCTTCTGTTTCCAACTTTTTTGAGAGGCAGGCCGGGTTTTAAACTTCAGTGGGGTCTCTCCTAGTTCTTCAGGTCTTTGCCTAAGAAACATATGCTTAAAATGGCAGAAGATTTGATTACTATGATTAGAGGTTCTATTCCCCCTCCTGATAAGAGGCCTAGGGTGGAACCTGAGTTTGAGAGTTTTGAGCAGTGTTCGAGGCTTCTGAGTCTTCTGAAGACTTGCAGGAGTCCTCCTTATTCTGATTCTGATGTGGATGATTCTACTCCTTCAGCTTCTCCTCCTGAGGATTTTTCTTTTCAGAGACTCTTCATTCCATGAGGGAGCATTTTAAATGGGAAGGTCAAGATTTCTCTGATTCCAGGAAAAGGCTTGGGAAATTTTTTGTTTTCCCCCAGCATAGGCCTTTAGCTATACCTCCTGTTCTGGATGTGGTGGAAGATGTTTTGCAGAGGCTTCCTGAACCCTGATTCTTTGCCTCCTGCCCCAGTTAAACCGATAGGTATTATAGGGTGCCTGAAGCTCATAAGTATCTTTTAAGAGTCCTAGGGCAGACCCAGAAACTGTTTCTCAGGGGCCTAAAGGTGTTAAGGCTTCTGTTTTTAAAAAATCCTGTTCCTCCTGATAAAGAGGCAAGGGCTTTGGATAGATGGGGAAAGAAAGTGTATACTTCTTCCACTTTAGCCATGAGGGCGTTGAATTGCCAGTTTCACATGTTAAAATATCAAAATTATCTCCTTTCACAATTGAATCTAAGGTGGATGCCCCGGAAGGTATTGAGTGTAAAGAGTTGCAGGATTTAGTTCATGTGTCTGAACAGATGGGTAAGCTTTCTTTTCAATGTGGTTTTGATGCTGTGCAGGCCTCGGGGGGGCTGCCACTGGTTCTGTTCTTCCCGGCACGCCTGGCTGAGGGATCAGAATTTAGCTGAGCATGTTAAGACAAGGATTTTGGATGCTCCTTTACAGTCTGATGTGTTGTTTGGTTCCCCGTGGAAGCAGTTTTAAAGAAAATGGAGGACAAGGCTAAGTCTATGCAGACTGTTAAAGATTTTTGCAGGTTCAGCCTCAAATTTAGTAGAAATTGGCCTACTAAGGGTGGACATATCCTTCTTATGATTCCCAGTCTAGGGGTAGGTCTAGGCGTGGTAGGGGCAGAGCTCAAGGTTCTTTTAGGCCTAGAACAGGAGTTCACCTGCTCAGTCTTCTGGTGAGGGCAGGGGGCAGTCCTTTGTAAACAGACCCAATGACCCCTTTTCAGCTGCCAGTGCTTTCGCTGGCAGCACCTTTGGGAGGAAGGCTCCCTTTTTAAAGAAAATTGGAGTTTAATTACCCAAGACAGATGGGTATTGGATATCATTCACCCGGTTACAGGTTTTATTTCCATACCTTGCCTCCTTTCAAAGGCATGCCAGACATTCCTCCTCACAAAGAAAAAAGGCTCACAAGCAAATTTCTCTGTTACCCCAAAAAGGGGCCATTCAGCCGGGCCTGTGCCAGAAAGGGGCCTAGGATTTTATTCTCGCCTGTTCCTAGTACCAAAAAGGGGAACACGTGGAGACCAATTTTGGATTTATCCATCCTCTACTCAGGCAGTTCCTCAGAGGGATCAAGAATGTAAAACCTCCTAGGAAACCACCACTGCCAGCTTGGGACTCGAACTTTGTGCTAGAAAAGTTGACACTCCTGCCTTTTGAACCAGCAGCAACAGCAGACCTACAGCATCTATCATGGAAAACTGCTTTCCTACTAGCAATAACCTCAGCAAGGAGGGTTTCTGAACTTCAGGCCCTAATGGCAGTACAACCCTTCCTAATCTTCCACCAAGATAGTGTCCATGAGAACTAATCCTACATTTATGCCTAAGGTGGTATCCAGAGTGTCTTTAAACCAGGCAATCCACCTACCTACCTTCTTCCCCAACCCACAAAACAGAGGGGAAAGAATGCTGCATACCTTGGATGTACATAGACAGCTACGCTACTACCTGGACAGAACCAAAAGTAACAGAAAAACTGACCAGCTTTTTGTAGCCTATGCAACAGGAAGAGAAGGAAAAGCAATTTCCAAACAGACAATCTCAAAATGGATAGGAAATTGCATACGATTCTGTTACTCCTTCCATGGAAAACCAATTCCACAGAACATAAGACCTCATTCCACAAGGGCAACAGCCACTACCACAGCCTTCTTACGAGGAGTGGCAACCAAGGACATTATTGAGGCGGCTACTTGGACCTCCGTGCATACATTTGCCAAGCATTATAATTTACCTCTGTATTCCAGATCCCGAGCAGGGTTTGCCACTGCTGTGCTGCAAGGGATTCTTACCACACCATAATTTCTTCATCCACCTCCCCTAGTTGGCTATGGTATTCTACCCAGTTGTTATGACTGCAGATGCATCCATGAAGGACATAGTACAGTTTTGTACCTACCATAAATGTAGATGTCCGAACTGGATAGCATCTGCAGTCAGGATTACCCTCCCTCCTTCCCCTCTGTGGTACCCTAGGGTATTTACCCCTAATAGCTAGCTGGTGGGGGGAGTCTCTTATGGTGTATTTGTTTGTATATATGTACATACATGCTTATTTCTTGTGTTTGCCTTCTATCTTTTTGGAAACATTGGCATTTATCCAAAATTTAGCCTTCCAAGAGGGCAACTGGCATCTGGGGCAAGAAACACTGAGGAAAATGGCGTCGGCTGATGCCTTTATACCCGAAGACCAGCAGAGATGACGTCGGGTGAAGTGCGACATCAGCCAAAGCCGGACCCAGACTTTGGAATCCGGCCGACCGAGGGGCTGCCTGACGACAGGACAACCCAGTTGTTATGACTGCAGATGCTATCCAGTTCGGACATCTACATTTATGGTAGGTACAAAACTGTACTTTGTATGGCTTCAGTGGGGCAGTGTAGTAGGACTCGAGTGTTGTTTTTCCTTATGTTTTTTCGTGTTAGAAGGAACAAAAATGCCATTCGTATGGTTTAGTTTAAAAGGTAGGTCCAGAAGTTATGTCAGCATATATTCCATCTTGTTTATTGCCCAATGTGTACGTATATCTGAGAGATGAAAGGGCCATCATATAAAGAGATGCACTGGGATGAGTGAAGGGGGCCATACTAGTCAGAGCAGATTTCTTAAAGCCACATCCATTTCATTTCTGGAGAACAGAAGTAGTATGGAAGAATGTGAAGCTGGGTTACAGATGCCATCTTGCATTAGCTGACCAGACCACTACAAATGAAATGATATTGCTGCCCAAATACCATAGTTAAGTCATTTGGCTGCATGCCTAATAGTGATGCCCTATTTCAAGTAGTCTTGTCATAATTGTTTCATTCTCTTTTCCTGTGTTCTTGCCTGCTGTGTACCCTGCTTTGTCATCCCTGTGCATTTGATGGTAGTTTTACAGTGTTTTAAGCTTCTAAGATAGTGTAATAAGTCAGAGATACAGAAGATCACTTCTACAGCTGTGGATGCGTTCTTGCTCTCCTGCTATTGGACTGGCATTTTGTTCGCTTTCTAATAGACCGTTTTGCCTGAACCTTTAATACTGTGGGTTCATACCACCACAACAGACTGCTAATTGCAGGGGTGTTAACTGTCGTCATGTCAGCATCAGTCTGGAAAGTACCTCCCAGCACTTATCTCCACCCAGTAATTACAGAGCATCACATGTGTGTCACCTCTGACAAACAAACTTAGCCTCTAAGGTAGTCTTCTGATAGTCACACATTTCATGTGCTTTCCCTGCTACATTGATGCAAGTTCCTTAAACCTGAGAGGTAGTGCGGCCGTTTCATCATTTTGGCTCCAATAATTGTGGTATGCTTTTCAAGGGGAACTGATAACTGTTTCAGCCTTTTAAGCTTACCCTCTGAGCATGTTTCTTGTATGGCAGCATATATTCCTGTTGCCCTAAAACTTCCAGTTGAGTGAAAGACACCAATTATAAATGTTTTACATGTTGGCCCTCATTTGAAACGATTATTCAAGTTCTTCACTGAATATTTAAGAATCCCTTTTGTGTTTCTAAGGATCTTTTGAGTTAACTCTCCATTAAAGTTAGTAAGGTGACTGCCTTATTGTCTCGTGTTACAGTAGGTGATGAAGCTGTAGCCCATTTGATTTTAATCCCATGCTTAGTAAGGGTATACTGCATGTTTAGTAAACTAGTTTCAATTAATCTTTCCACTGTAAGTGAAGGGCTAATGGTTGAACCCTTCCAATTAAGTGTTTTTATATATATATATATATATATATACATATATATATATATATGTATATATATATATATATATATATATATATATATATATATATGTATATATAGGATCCGGACACATGCTTGCCTAGCATATGTCCGAATCACACTACAGTGCGGGGTAAGGAGGGTGCGGGGGGGGGGGGTGAAGCCCCCCTGCAGAAACATAGATTTTTTTTTGAACTACACATACACGGAAGCGCTTTTCGATGTTAATATATTTATATAGGGAACAATAGAATCATGTCAAGGTAATGGCAAGCAGCATTTCAGAAAGCAGTCTGTTCCAAAGAAGGAAGGGTCCTCCTTACCCTTGCATTCCATTAAGGGTTTCCTAACTTCTGTGTCATTGGTTTCCTTTCTGTAACCAGATGACTTCATTTATGAGAATAATTCCAAAATACTACAACTGGCAGTAGGACTTCCTTCTCCTATTCAAGAGATTCCTCTACATCCATCCAATCAAACCTCACTGTTTCCTTCTATGCTAGATCAGATGTTGTGTCAGGGAGCATACATTTGAATCTCGTAGCACAAGAAATCTATGCAAAAACAAAAATAGACAGATGACCAAAAATAAGGACAGATTTGTTTTTTTAAATATTGACCTTATAAACTTCGAAAGTTTCTAGAATAACAGGCTTTTCATTGGCATCCATTATCTTAAGTATATGAAGTCTGAAACTGTAACTTCTTTCATTATTGCGTGACTTCAGTCCTCTGTGATTAGAAAACCACAAATTTTATGAGGAACAGACCAAAATTTGAGGCAAAAACCTGGACATTCAACATAAAACTGGGCAGTTGAGAAGTATGTCAGGGTGTTATAGAATCTGCTGTCACCCCCCCAGATCAAATAAGGAAAATGTTTCATTTAATAATCTTTCTAGTGACAGAGACGGAAGGAACCTGGAGGCTTGTCTTAAGTCTTTATTTTATGAGCCTTCACATCAGAATTCCAAAATCTAAAATATCGCTACAGTCTGCATTACCTCTCATTCCCTGTCCGTTTTGTAGTAACTCTGGATTTAAAAGATGCTTATCACATTCCAGTTGTCAAATAATTCAGACCCTTGCTGTATTGTTCTGTGTCAGGTTTACATGTTTACTTCTCTGATTTACTATTTGGTGTTTCAACAGCTCCATCAGTGTTCATAAAGAGCTTGGATCCTATAATAGTCCTTTGCAGGTTGCAGGGCATTCATAAGTTTCCATATTTAGATAACTGCCTTATTTGTTTGCAGATTTTTTTGAAGTTAAGATTCTGTACCTTGAGTAAAAAAAAAATAAATTTTAATTTCTCCAAATCTTTTGGGTTTCTAATACCACAATGGGAATGGACCCCATTCCTAAGTCAAAGTACGATTAAAGTTCATGAAATTAGTATTGTTTCAATCTTTGATGTCAACCAAAAGTGCTCTTTGGAGCACCTGCAGTGTGCCCAGTAATGACTCTTGCAATTCGTATCGGGTTACATGTATTGGTAACATAACTAAATACGATTCTAGATTCTTTTTTTTAAGACCTGTTGCTCTTACCACTATTGGAACTATTTGGGTATCTTTTTTCTTCCACATTCCTCTCCTTACTGCCTGCAGATCCTGATATTTTATGGCGTCTCTCTGTGCGCAAGACACTGTAGTCATTGGGTATGATGATTTCAATGATCAATGGTATTTTTGTCTTTTCATGGACCACTATATCTGGTTTTCTAGCATCTATCTTTTGAATTGTTAATGTGTGATCCCATATGATGCAGACTTCATTATTTTATATGATGCTTTGTGGCTCATGTTTACCGCGTTTTTCATCTACTTCAATACCATAATGTTTGCGCAATCCCAGTGCAACAGTCTTGCCACATTATTATGCCTTTCAGTATACAGTCCTCCTGCCATTAGTATGTCACAACCAGCAATAAGGTTTGCCACTGTTTCCAATTTGGTTTTACAAAACGTACATTTGTTTTTCTCCCACATGTTCAGTGGACTAAACCAGCATGTACATAGCCCACTATCTTGGGCCTCCAATATTAACCTTTCATCTCTTGGTTTGAATTCGCCTGTCCCTAACCATTCCTGCATTTGCTCCTGATCAACATGAGGTTCTCCCAGAAGTTTTCTATACTTGCATCTATATTGATGCATTTTCCACATTTCTTGACTTCTCAGTCTGGTCCTTCACCTTATATTCTTTTTGTTTTTTGGCACATTCAGTTGCTGCCTGATTTTTATCTACTTCTGGTTTGTTTTCCATTCCTGCTTGACGCTGATATGCTTCTGCTAGATTAAGCAGAGAAGTCATCTTAGATTTATTCTCCTCATGTTTCAAAATTTTCACTACATTTGGGTCTTGAGGTCAGCAGATACGTGTGGAGTCCCAAGATTACAAATCTATACATGTAATCAATTTCAAGGAGCCCATCCCTCCTTTGCAATGGGGAATATATATAATCTTGGTATGCACTGATTTTTCTAAATCATTTGGTGAACATGAAGCATCCTTCTTGTTTCCCTGTCTACACGTTTTGGAGCCAGTCAGTCACTCCAAAACTGTAAGTTAGGACAGGAAGAGCAAATTGGTTTATAGCTTGGATTTTGTTCCTAGATGTCAGTGCTGTTTTCAGAATTAAAGGCTACTAAAGTATTATTAACTAAGTTTATTCACATTTGTTTATGTTTCATTATTGATCCTTCATCAATTTCCAAGTATTTACACACTCCCTTTTGCTCAAGTTCTTTTATATTACATTCTTGTTCCAAACTGATGTTTTCCTGGTGCTGCAGTTTTCATGCTTTAAAGGTTGCTTTTGCACATTTATCAAGACCAGATGACATGCTTATCTGACAAAGTTTTGACAACTTGCACTTGTGCTTTCAGTTCCTCATCTGATGAGCTATACAGTTTTAAATCATCGACAGAGAAGATGAGAAGGTTTTACACTTTGTTGTAAAGCAGCTTTATTATATACAAAAGCATCAGGATTTAGGCTTAGTAACTTAAACTTGTAAACTGACTACTACACTCATGCATGTTAACACTCTAGCTGTTCTCTCAAAATGGCACTGCTGCCTGCACGTGCCTACACTTGGAAATGCGTCTTAAAGTTGCAACACATATGCTGTGTTTTACATCCTCCCTCTTTGAAAAATAGGTCATACACTAAATGACAGTATTCACTGACATGCATTTACACAGAAATGATTCTTTGACATGCAGTTATACAAAACTAAACACACATAAAACACTCATGTCCAGATTGCTGTGTATTTTACACTAGGTCTAGAAATACTACCTGATTGTGTAACATAAAAATCAGAGTTGGATCTAGCAACGGGGACGGTCTTCAAGGAATGTTCAACTTTGGGGACATCTGGGACATCATCAGGAATGGGAATAGGTACTGAGACATGTTCTTCAATATGAACATTGTCTGGGTTGCTCTGAGATTTAGAGTCTGTATCATAGGTACGATGCTGTGGTATTAAGACACCGGAAGAAGATGCCTGTGATTTCTCCTGTATTCTGTACCCTCAGATTCCACTAAGTAGGACCTTTGCTTGGCACATATACCTCTCACTTGACCAATTCGATCAAAGCCTTTCTCCAGGGCCTACTTTAGGACCTTGAAAGCTTAATAGCTTGAATGCATATAGATTGAATCATATGCATTGAACTAGTAAACAATCAATGTCCAAAAATAAAATACACAAAAAAAAAAAAAGAATTTAAACTAGTGTAGGCAGGGGTGCAAGCCCCCCTGCTCTCCCCACATCCCCTACTACTTAAATATACCAACTCCGAGATTGCACTACATTGAAGTAAACGGAAATCTCCACCTCAGGAGATTTCCGTTTACAGTTTCAATGTTTTGTGCCTTTGGTGTACTCGTGTCAAGAATAATTGTATTCGATATTCTCGGACTTCGAGCACATAAAGTAGACCCTTTTCTCCATTTGCATCCTCATTGTCTCACTCTCTTTCAGCAGACGAAGAAAGCTGCTCTTTTATCACAGCTGGATTCTGAAAGGACTGACAGGCAAAGTTGTTCTGGTTTGCCTAGGTAGAAGTCTCTGAGCAGGTGAGCCAAGCAGGTTGTCATGGGATGTACTTCTGAGATTAAGTAAATTCAAAAAGATATTGTCACGCTTTGACCTCTCTAGTAATTGCTTTGCACTCTGTGTGCTTGCACGTTCAGCTAGGCTTTTTGACTGTGGGTATTCCGGACTACTACTAATATGAATAAAGTCCCACTCTTTTGCAAAGTTCTGAAATAATTGACTGGTAAACTGGGTACCGCTGTTAGAAATATCTTTGTGTGGACTACCATGGACTGAGAAATGTTTCAAATTAGTAATAACAGCACTGGACATTAGGTTAGGTTGCAAATCAATCTCAAACCAGTTAGAATAAGATCAAAAAAGAAGAAGACTAGTAGGCAGAGAGACTCAAAACAAAGTCCGTTTAATAAAACACAAATAAAATAAACACGGAATAAAACTAAAAAACAAGGATGAGCGCTTTCATACCTTCTAGGTACTTCATCAGATCCAGCTGAAGCACATATAACAAGCAGCATTTATAATTTAGTGTCTTAGGTCACGTGACCTCAGTTGCTTAATAGGAATAACATCATTTAACCCCTTCCCATCAGTAGCTCGGAGTAAATGCATCCATTTGATTTCAGCACATTCTGTTTGTGTCCTTACATCACCCCCTCTAGGTCCTGGCACACAAATCTCCAGAACCATGAATCTGAACCAGTGATTGCATCGTGCAGCTCTTACATGTTTTGACATTGCATTCCTCTCATCATTTCTATTTATACTGTAGAGATGCTTTCTAATCCTGTCTCTTAAGGACCGGTTGGTTTTGCTAACATAGAAACATTTGCAAACCTCACAAGAGGCACAGTAAACCACATTTTGGCTACCACAATCAGCATAAAGTTTGACATTAAACACTCGTCCTGTGTCTGGATGTATAAACTGATCATCAGTATTAATGTATTTGCATACATTGCAGTGATGACATGGGTATGTGCCTGTTCTCTCGCTCACAACTTTCCTATTCTGCTTATTCAAGGATATATAACACAACATCTTCTTAATAGATGGGCAATTCTTAAAGCAGAAAGAAGGGGAGACACCTAGCAACCCCCAACATTTTTCATCTGAGGCTAGAACCTTCCTCTCTTGGAAGGCAGTACAAGCTAGATTTAGTGTCTGGGGCTTCCTTTGGGGCCAGTTAAATAAGGGGTATGTCATAAGGACAGCCCTTCACTCAGGAGGATTTTCTTGGTGCTTTGTTGTAACAGGAGTATGAATCACCTCATACCAGGTAGGGAAATTCAGGATTTGCTATTCTGGCTCTGTGGTGTAGAGGAATTGAAGCCATTACTGTGATCCAGACAACCCAGGATCACTTCCGCTGCTGGAGCTGTTGAGAGAGGGGTGGAATCTAAACAACTTTTGTTGCCTTACCCACTCCAGGATGAAGGGGCTTCTGCTCGTGATAAGGGCACATCCTGGTGATAGTCATGTGCCATAATTATGGAACAAATTGCCAGTAAAACTACATCTGACAGTGTGCTGCAGCTGTCTGATGTCACTTGCAGTGATGAGCGTAATGTCAAGAACATACCAGAAGTCCTCCTCCCTGGTATGCAGGGCCACATATGACACTGCAGCCAGCTCTGCTCCACTTCCCCTTCCCAGCCTGCTGCTGTTGATATCCTATTCCTGGGGTCTAGTTTTAGGGACACTTAAAAGATAAATGGTGCAACCGTGGTTGCTGATAGTTAGCCTAGCATGGTCAAATTGGGAGGGAGAAGGAAAAGGAGGTTCAGCCTGTATAAATAATGACCTTCAGCTGCCACTGGATTATCTGATCTTAAAGTTTTGACATCTTTACACATCATGCAAAATTGCCATAGCAAAATGGATATCTGACTGTATTCATTTCTGTAGTAATACAAATGCTAAGCCTCCTGTTTCAGTGTTGAATGCCCATTCAGTGGAGCAGTTACTACATGTATAACCATCTACTCCACTAATGGCACTATAACAGAACCAGTTAACCAAACAAAACTGCTTGTTACAATAGACAACAACCTGGCGTTCATTAAACACATATCACTCACAATCAAGAAAGTTCACATCAAACTTGGTGCACTATATAGGGTCAAACCTAACCTTATTCAAAATACCAGACTAGCCACAGCCAGACCCCACTTCTTATCTACTCTTCTCAACTTTTCACTAACCTGCACAAGTCTGATTTATATTTGCTTGATTCCTGCTTTAACAAAATAACATTTGCTGTTAGTATACCCAACAGGACCCATCATTGCATAGCTCTTCAAAAAGTACACTGGCTTGAATTTCCCAATCTGTTATTGCTCAATTAGCTCACCACTGCCCACTCCATTATCCACGAACCTGAAAACTGCCCTGCACTTTCCAACCTAGTGCAACTAAACACCAACACCAGGACCCTTAGAACATCCAATAAATTTATGCACAAGGTAAACAAAGTCCATTAGTTACTTTGGTGACTCTCTCTTCTCCTTCAAAGTAGCCAAACGGTGGGACCTATTACCCCATAATATCTTAAACACAGATCGTCATTGTTTTAAAAAACTCCTAAAGGAGTACCTTACTCAGCAGTGGCTATGCTCCTGTAATACTCCTGGCTAGTTTCTCATGCCTTCGATTCAAATGTTTTCTATTCTGTTATCTTCTTGTCTTACTTCTACCAAAGAAATGTACCACAGTGGTTTTTAGTTATATATCTAATGAGTTTCATATTACTGTCTGTAGTAAGGCTTAGGATTTGTAATGATGTCCTGTTCTCATGTTGCAGTATTCATTACACTAGGGAGATTGCTGCCTGCAGTGCCATCTGGTCAGTATACCCATGTCTTTGGAGCAGAAGGGTACTTGTGATGTCCTATGTCAGAGCCATAAACTGACATAGGGTATAAAAGTGATGTTTGCACGTACCTTCTTCAGAATTTTTCTGCCACAGTGAATGTCGGACTCCTGTTCGCCTGTTTGGGAAGCAGACTGCTTGTTCTCAGACTGCTACAGGGTAAGTACCCTGTTGGGTTTTCCTTGTCTTTTGTTAGTTTCTAAGACATACATGTCCACTCGGGAAGTGTGCTTATGGGAGACAAATTCCTCACAAGGACATGCACGAAAAGTGTGTATTCTGTTTAGGCGAGGCACACGACCATACATCCTGCCCAATTTGCAAATCCTTTGTACCTAAAACTCTCCGCAGCCACCTGGCCGCGTTAAAACTATATTTAGGAAATCAAAGACTCTGGCATCTCGCACTTGGTATGGAGTTTGGAGTAGACACATCCAATGAGCTGCGCGGAAGACCAAGAAAATCAGGCCGGATTCCCACGCTGCGCCTCAGGCATCCGGAGAGATTCTTGAGGCAGATGAAAGCCCAGGATCTTTTCAGACCTCCATTTCCCAACCATGCCTGGGATCCTCGATGGAAACTGGGATGGTTGAAACTATGAGTACGTCCGCTGACGTTAATCAGCCATCAGATCCTGACGGCAGAGGGGAACCATGGCTCATACAGTCAGAAGGGCCTATTTTTTCCATACCATCTACCAAGACGTCTGCTCCTATGAAGAGAAACCAAAACCTAAAGCATCCGGAGCCTCAACCTGTCTCTGGATGCCAAGTTTTCATCAGAATCTTTTTAAGGCAATTCCAGGCCTTACAGACGCAATAACCACCAGCTGTTACTCCTTCAGGGCCTCCTTTAGAGATATCAGAGGAAGACTACTGCTCTTCTGAGGAATCACTGACCTATGGCTCATAAATAGACTCTCCTAAGGATTTTATTTCCCCAGAGGAGGAGGATCCTATCACCCCTGAGTCTCCTGGGGAAGGATTCCATATTAGATCCCCTCAAAAGCCTAAAACCTCTCCTTAGGACTTGAATTTTGTACTAGAAAAACGTACATGGCTGCCTTTGAACCAGCACATTCAGTATTCCTGAAGCTGTGTACCCTGAAAACAGTTCTGCTAGTGGCCCTTACTTCCGCCAGGAGGGTATCAGAGATACAAGCCCTTATGGCTATCCCTCCTTACTTCATTTTCTGCATGGACAACGTTGCCCTTAGGACTAACCCCTCCTTCATGTCTAAGGTGGTTAATGAGCTCTCATTAAATCAGACCTTTAACCTACTGTTTTTTTACCCTCATCCTCAGAATCCCTCAGAGAGGACCTTTCATTCTTTAGTTGTCCACAGACAACTGATGGTACTACTTAGACAAAACCAAACCTATTAGAAAGTTTGACCAACTATTCATCTCCTTCCACCCTAGGGCTCATCTCCTTCCACCCTAGGGCTCAAGGGAAGGCAGTCTCCAAAGAGACCATTTCTTCATAGATTTGTAAGACCATTGGCATATGCCATTCCAGTCATGGAAAAACTTTACAAGGGCATGTCAAATCCCACTCAGCCAGGGCAGCTGCTTCCTCAGCTGCCTGTTTTCAAAGGCGTTGATTACGCCTCAATTTTAGAAGCTGTAACTTAGGCTTCAGTGCGCACCTTTACCAAACATTACAAACTGGACCGAGCTTCCATAGCTAGAACTGAGTTTGCCTGATCTATTCTTCAGGGTCTCATTGACCAGGTGTGATGCCCTTGCCCAGCAATCAAGGAGCTTCAAGCTTCACCACTAACACCAGTGAGGGTGTCCATATAGGGAAAGGATAATAAATACACACACAGTAAAGTAATATTTCCCTTAAGAGCACACAGAGATCACAGTCAGTCTGGGGCTGGTTTCTCCCTTTCTGTCCAGGTCCCCAATCAGACTCCCCACTGGCACAGCTATAGGGTCTAGATATCAGCCTAGTGGGCAAGCTAAAACCTCCAGCACCCTCTCTGTCTAACCAGTGCTTCATGTCCCTGCTCAAGTAGCTGACACATGCACACACTTTGAGATAAGAGTTTTATACAACCACACAGACACTTCTTGTGAAGGCTGGCACAGGTTCTCCAGCTGTGCCCCTTTTACCCAGACTATATGGTAGTACCAGCTGCCACCACCCACTAATATCAGCTACTCAAAGGCCCTTCTGAAAGGGTGTCCAATTATTACTGTGCATTATTATCCAAATGGTAATTGACTGAACAGTCAAGGCTGCTTAGAGTGACTTGGTACAATATCTCTATATACATGCAATGTACTCTGGAGCTTAAATTAACGCTACATAAAATGGCCACAGTGGAAAGGTTTCAAAATATTTAATAATAAATAATAAAAACACAAGACAATACATCTTACTACACAGTGCTAGTCAAGACTTCAGTGATCACAGAGAAATGTTTAAAATAATACCATAGAAAAGTTCTGACATCACAAAAAAAAAAACTAGTCTAATCTTCCCATTTCCTAGCTATATCTAAGAGAAAACATAGTTTTAAATAACTTACATATAGAGCAAAGCAGTGCTGGTGATGTTGGATGTTCTCAAGACAAATGCTCAGAGCTCTCCGAGTCTCTGTCTTTAAACTGATAACACAGAGCTGCTTCACATGACATCATTCTTCACACTTCTCTGATGTTCCCAGGCTAACGGAAACTGCATTTACATTCAGAAACCAGAGCAATAAAGGACATTTATACATGCAAATTCTAGCTATTAACTCTGGTCTTAAAACAATAGGCAGGACGCCTCCCTCCAGACATATCAGCTCCGAATTTTGACATCAAAGAATTGACTTAGCAGCTTTGTTACAACAGAGTGCACTGTTACATTTTGTAGTTCAATATCCAATGCGTCATTTCACATTTAAGAGAACAAGCCTGTGGCTTACATTAATATTTACAAATGACAGAATTATCTACAAAATTATGTCTGGCTAGGCTGGCAGCCTTTACCTATCTTCACACCAAGGACCCCAGCCCTCCACCCAGGCTCATACCTAACAGCTTTGGCACTCTCCCTACTGTAATGAATACTGCAACATGAGAGTAGAAGGACATAGAATAGTTATGTAAGAACTTACCATAACCTTAGATGTCCTTCTCTTCCATGTTGCAGTATTCAGCCTCTCCCTCCTTACTCCCTCCCTCTGACCCCCCCCCACTTTACCTACTGTTACTTACCTGTGGGGACAGTCACCCACCCTCTTATAACCTCTCCACTACACACAGCCTATCAAGTACTGTATGGTCTAGTCTACATGCGAGTCTCAAGGGTCTCCCATTTATGACCCTCTTTAAACCTCCAGGAGTACTACTGTATGTGGCAGTCCATTCTAAAGAGGGTACGTGCAGACATCACTTTTTATACCGTACGTCAGTTTATGGCTCTGACATAGGACTAGGACATCACACACACCCTCCTGCTCCAAAAACTTTGGTATACTGGCCAGATGTCGGCGCTGCTGACAACAACCTCTTTACTGTAATGAATACTGCAACATGGAAGAGAATGACATTGAAGGTTATGGTAAGTTCTTACACAACTATTTTTTTTTTTTTGTTTTACATTCCCCTTTTTTTGTAAGTTGTGATTATTGGCAACTATCAAACTTTTTGTATATTGTTTGTAAGTCTTCTAAAAAAATTTTTGTAATCTTTTTGTACTATTGTTATGGAGATTTTCTTCCCGGGTCTCTGCTGAAAACTATTTGCCCAGCCAGACTCTAGTCGATTAACAAATGTCAAATAAATAAAATTTAAAGTTACGTAGTTCCAGGTGGCAAATTTATGGGATAGGGGAGATTATTTAGCAGCCTGGCGAAGTTTTAACTGTTGAGCAGTCCCTGCTGCTGTTAGTTTTGGAAAAGCAGGCCCATCTTCCCCTGTCATTATAGTAACTCATAAATTTGTTTTACTGAAATGCAAGTCATGTTTCCCATTTTATTTTGCCAGGTAAGGAAACTGGTCCAAAGACCCCTTCCAGCCACAGCACAGGTGGTAAAAGCTAGACAATGCATTGATCAAATTGAACAGCATGGACAGTATAACAAGTAATGCAAACATTCAGTAATCTACAGTGTAAGACATGTACAGTTGTAAATGTATGTTTTGTGGGTGTTGTGTCTGCAGTGGGAGAAATGTCCTTTCCCTTCAGTGACTTTGTTGCCGAATATAGTTCAGGACAAGGGTGAAGTGAAGTTGGGTCATGGCTGCCTGCTTGAAGGGTGGTAAATCTCTGTCACCCTACAAACAAAATATTTTTTAGCATTTTGAATTCTTTTAAGTTTTGAATTGATGACTTATGGTGATTATTAGCATAGACTTTAAAAGCTGCAAAAATTAATGTTTTGGTTATTGTGATTTTTGACCATATAGTTTGCAAGACTGTCGTATCTGTTTACATTTTCAAGTAAGTTGACCTGTACCTAATCATTACTTTTAGGAGGCTAATACTGCTGTTGGAAGCAAGATGGTTAGTAAGGTTCAGAATCCAGAAGCCAAAAAGAAAAAAAAAAAAAAGAAAGCCCTGAAAATTCTCTACTGTAGTTTTGATGTGTGCTAAGGTGATTTGAATCATTTTTTAGTCATCACATAAATGGAATGCCTTTAAAGTGCTTGCTCTAGGAGCAGATTAAGGGTTACATCAGTTATGGAAAAATGTTGCACTGAAGAGTGCGTACCTCTAATCTTTCCCTGTTTGTTTCTGGATTTGTTTGTGACTGGTTGAGAGCAATGACATGCAGCTTTATGGCTTTGTTATGTTAAATGTCTGGTGTGGTGGAATTCAAATGGTTTAGTTCTAGAAAGTATAGATTTGTAGTATAAAGGGCTGGTCTGTCAGGGTTTAGCTATTTCCTGTAGTACTGCCTTGCTTAAAACATTGACGTGAAGAAAAGTAATTAGAATTTTTCTTTGGTGCTTTAACACCAGTATTTAAGGTTTTAGAAGTTCTGAGTTAATCACACTGATACGCAGCCAAGCTCCTTTTCCTGTGTAATTGTATGCAGTTTTTGTGAGCGCTTTAGAATAATAGTATGTGAAACTGTGGCATTGTGACTGTCTTGAGCTAAGGCCCAGGGAGTGATGTGTGCACATGAATAGTTAACAAAGCTGTCTTATTGAGCTGCAGCGCTGATGCTGAGGAGAGCTGCTGACGTCACTGTTCTGGGGCTGCTGCAGAACAGAAGAGATCATTGCTGATGGCATTGTTTTTGTGGCAGTGGCTGCAAGGATACACCCACATCCCCTGTGCTGGTTTTCTGAAAGCCCTGTTCTTCTTGGTCCTAGAGTTTCACCATGCCAGCACAGAGCCATGAGTCCTGGCTGCATGCTGCTGTTTGTGTTTGGCTTTGTTGGCGGGGCGGTGGTCATTAATTCGGCTATCCTAGCCTCTCTGTCCGTTCTGCTGCTTGTGCACTTTTCAATTTCCACTGGCCTACCGGCTTTGGCGCAGAATCTGCCTAGAATAAACAGGTACTTTGGCCTACTTCATTCATTTTCATGTATGCATTTTGCTTTATGTACTTACTGGCTTTACCAGCATTTTGTGTTCATTTGTATTTTAACAATAGATGCTGCTTCATGGCTTTTCATTATCGTTTCTAAAGGACTGCTTTTCAACAATACTTATGGTTTCTCTGGTTTTTTTTAAAGAATAATTTTGTAATGTAATGAGTACCAAGGAAGGATTATATTTATAATGTTAGCACTGTGCTTATTTCTAGCTCATTTAACTTTTTGTGAGATGAAAGACCATTTTAATTTTAGTTTACAATGTGTTTATGAATCATCGTATTATATCTGACTGAAAAGTTGACACTGGTCATCCTTGTCTGCAGTTTTTTTTTTTTTTTAACTGCACATGCAGAGATTTTTTTTAAAGATATGTTCGTATATGTATACTATACTGCACAGATTTTATAGGAATAAGATTGTTTGCTCATAGTTTGAGGCTTTATTTTTTCCATGTAGTCATTTTGTAGTTTTTAATGTAAAAATAAGGAAGACTGCATTCAGTATTACTAGGCATGTTGCTGTCAACTTTGAGAGTCTTGTTTAGCTAAACGTTGTATGTTTCTGTTATGAGTACTTCTTATTTTTAATGTGTGTGTATTTTGGTTAGTGTTTTATTCTATTTTACTTTAATTATAGTGAATATTATACTTTGTTTTATAGTAAGGGATTCTTTATCAGTACAAGGAGTTGTGTGGACTTGATAATTTGATTTGTGGTGAGGCCCAAAGTTGCTGATAGGAGGTCCTCTACTGTTGCTGCCTTTTTCAGTACATTTAATACCCAGGAAGGTTGTCCGTTATAAAATGATTCAGACTAATTGACATATTTGGCTTAAAAAGGATGTGAAGTCTTTCACCTGAAACTTTGTTTCTCTTGAATACGCAGAAACATTGCCATTTTACACTGTTTTTGATTCTTACCACTAGGTGTATATACTAAACTCTTTCCAAGTGTGCCTTTTGGTGCAAGTTCACAGTGTGCCTTGCCATTCTTGTAACAGAGATGTTACACTTGATAAAGATTGTTGGATTTTTTTAGACTTGTTTAAATACATGAGTTTGAAACTTTAAGCTAGTGCTGTGTTAGGTATTCTGTTAAGGCTACAGAAGTATGGAGATTTCAGTTATTTTTCCCAAACTCTTGATTTGATTAGAAGTCTGTATATGACTCGGGTGTTTTGCATTACTTAAGTGTTTTCAGACCTGCAGATCTGCTCGTCTGTTGCATTAGTTTGATAAACTAGTAGTCCTGGTTCCTTGATGCTTCCATTTCCTCTGATCAGCATCCATCTTGTTAAAAACAATTATTGCACTTTACAATATCACGAGTGTTTGGAGAGCTGCGGATACCTGTTCATGTTGAGTTTCCCAGCTAAGCATGTTAGGCAGGGACTTGCATCTGTCTTTTAGGGAAGGCTTTGGGGAGTACACAACAGAAAACATAAGGAGAATCAGTAGCACGCACATTGCATTCAGTGAAAGAGACTGTATTGCAGTAAGGAGCAAAAATAGAGTTGTACTCCCTAACGGTGCAAAAATACTACAAAATATATACATAGCTGCTAAATGTAGAATATTTTGTGCAGAAGTAATGCACAATAATAGATGTGTGGTTGCTGAATACTGAATATTTCTGAAAGGGTTGCTCCTGGTGGTTGTACCCATTAAGCATATTAAATAGAATGGATTAAAGCGGAACAGAGGTTAATTAAATCTTGTGTTTTAAGCAGAATGCAATTTCTCATTTACCAGTGGCAGTTATAAAGGTGGTAGCTTCATGTCTTAATACTTTTCTAGAAGTTTCATAGCTGTTGTCCAGCACTGAAACTTGTACATTCTTATGTATTTATCAAGGTCCCTGTTGAAAAGTATGACAAAGTTGTAGGGGTATGTTTTTTGCAAAGGAGCTTGTGAGCGAAAAATGTGATTATTGCAGCTACTGCTTATTACTACTACAGGGTGGATGGCCTTTGTACACATGGTGGCACCAGTGAGCAGTGACCTTTGTTTCCTGCTGCTAATGGTCACTGCAAGGTTGATGACTTTCTTACCATCCCATCCCATCAGTATGCTTGGTTGAAAAGTAGCTCATAAATCTAATCCGTCAGTAGAAAGCACTGCAGACCAAAGTCAGATTTTAAGAGACAGATAAACTAATATAGGAAGGTAATATGGTGCATAGTCTGTGGCTGTAACTACACTTTTCCTGAAGTATTACATATACCTGGATGCATTCAAAGGCTTGTGTATGCACAGTACGAGTTTAGAAGTTTTTGCACCACTGTGTCAAAGTAGTAAGATGAAAGTAGTGAAGAGTACCAGCATGCAGTCACATTTGACTCTTTCATCCAAAGTAGCTATGGAACATTAACACCTGCTAGCAGTCCAGATACATTTTAGAGTCCTAACCTTTTTTTTAATCTGAAAATTAAGTTAAAGCATAAGCTAATTTAAATTAACTGTCTTGTGAGCTGCAAATGTTCCATAAATGTTTGAACATCACTGCTCAACAAACTTTTTGCAGCGAATAAATTGAGTCTTCACATCAAATTATAATGCATTTGTATTTCAAAACTATTGCAAACGTATGTCCATTAATTTTAGGTTGTCTTTTTTATATTTTGGAAAGCATGCAAACTAATCTAGGCAGCACTTCTTTTTCTTTTGCTTGATTTTTCGCCAGATTCTTGTATGATTGCAGGCTCTTCCTTTTGGGAGCTTGTTTTTGAGATATTTTCAGAAGTATAAAAATTGAGCTTCTTTACTTAATTATAAGTATCACTTTAACAGAGACTGACAGCATTTTTCCATCACAGTACATTTTACATTGACATTGTCATTGTGTATTTGCCTCTTTTACACATGGCATTTGTAGCATAATATAGAATTCATTTGTTTATGAAAAATGTGGAAATGCACGATAGGTAACATTCTGTGCTTAATGTCTCCACTGCAGAGGATCCCAGAAAAATATTCTTAGTATTATTGTGTTACATTTGTTTGAGTTAGTCCCTGCCCATTAAACGGTATACCACTCAGATGCCAGCTCCAAAGAAAGTTTTTAGTTAAATTATATCCTTTATGCAACCTTAATATCCCAGTAGCAGGGCTGTCTTTTGCATATTTACCTATTTATCCACATTATGGAGGGGAATCTGGCTGCTGCTTTTTGACCTAACATGGTTTCCCCCCCCATGAGTAAAACATAACTTAAAACACTCAGCTGTGGTGTATTAGTGTGCTGGAACAGGCAAGAAGAACATATTCATTCTTTGGAGAGTTTTTTTTTTTTGCCCTTACTTTACCCTTATGACATTGCTATCCAGTGCCACACATTGACGCCAGGTCATCGTTAATCTGCTACAGCCAGTCATGGAGCCTAACTGTGCCCTGGGAGTCTTGGCTGCCCAAATTCTACTGTGTGGGGGTTGATTGTGCCATATCCACTCCCCCATCTGTCACGAAGCTTGTGTAAAGCCTATTCCTCCCTTCCATTCTGTCCGCCATTGGGACACTAATCAGACCAGTGTTGTCTGGCCAGTAGTTGAGGCTTCCTCCCTCTAAGCCACTGAAAGAGCTATTTTTGTGAGACATTAGTTTCTAAGATTGAAGTGTGTGCTTCCTTTTGCCAAATTAAAGTGTGTGTGTGTGTGTGTGTGTGTGTGTGTGTGTGTGTGTGTGTGTAAACACTAGAAGAGCATTTTTGACTTTGCTGTCATCATTAACAGTGGTGGGAGAGAAAGATGTCACATCCTTGTAGTAGTTGATATGCCAGTGTGAGTAGTTCATAGTATTTGATGGGAAGCTGGTTGGGTGGAGTTTTTGGGGAGTAGGCTTTACATTTTTGGGATGTACAGTGAGAAGTAATCTAAAAGGCTGGCAGGATCTGAAGACAGCGGAGCTGTGATGGTGTATTATACAAGGCCTTGCAGGAAGAATTAAATATGCAGGGAGAAGAAAGATATGTATTAAATTAAAAGTGGCCTGGCTAAAGATGGAGCTTTGGGGTATGCTCAGTTTGACTTTCATTAGTCACAAAGAAACAGGTTCACAGAGTAGCTATAGGAATGTAGAGCATGTGTGTCTATTGACAGCTTGTAGGTAAAGTAAGAGGATGACTAAAGATGGAGCAGAACGGAAACTTATTTTATTTACTTATTTGTTTATTTATTTACTTAGTTTCTTTACCAGGATGGTCCATTGGGTCACGAGGAGCCCGTTTTTAATGGAGTCCTGGGGTGAAAAGCTCCAGAAAAATACAAGTTATATAAATTGCAAAATTACAAACTTACAAAATTATAATGTGAAAGTTAGAAAAAAATGGAAGATAGTTGCAGCAAATTAACAAACATCACAAAAAATTATAATATGAAAGAAAAAATGCAAGATAATAGTTGTAGTAAATTGACATTTGAGGGAGAAAATTCGTGCAATGTATGAAAAAGCAGGCAGGTTTCTATAGTTCTATTAGATTTTGGGAGCTGGATCGTAAACATCTGTTAGGTAGATGCATTTGGAAGGTAGAGCCAAGAAGGAGGAGGAAAAGGTACGGAAAAAACAATCCGTCCATTTGGTGGAAAAGAGCCAAGGGACGAGAGAGCAGTGTCAGCGATAAAAAACTATGCCAGATATTTAAGAGGGGAGCTTTGTCACTCCAAATATACTGTTAGCTAGAGAATGTTACTTTGCTTTGAGTTATATTTTAAATCTAACAGAATCTAAGCAGGGTAAACCAAATAGACATTTAGGTAAAAAAAATATATATATACTATACTGGTTTAAATTTTATTTAACGCTGTCGTAATCTAGGCTGGGTAGACCAGATAGGTGTTTAGCTCGAAAATATTAATTTGCTTTGAATTATATTAATTCTGTAATAAGCTGAGCAGTGGAATACACTGGGTTGCAGAAATAAAACTGGATTTGGTAAGTAAAATATAGGAATAGGAGAAGGATTAACACTGCCACCTAGTCGCCAAGTTTTGTAATGGCTATAAGGTATTGCCAGAAAAACTGGCAAGGAAGTGGGAGATAAAACCGGGAATAGTGGGATTATAGATGGCAGCAGGCTACTAGTGGACACGTGGCTGAGCCCTTTACTGGGAGAATGTTGCAAAAATAGTATTAAAAAAGAATAGCACAGATTCAATTACATACACTCAGTAGTCCTTGGGGGAAAGGCTGAATATTAACAAGGTGGGCGGTGGTCTTGTATGTTGTTGCTTCAAGGGCAGGTTGGTCTGTAGAGCAAATGTAAGCACCCAGAGAGGTTGAACACAACAAAAGCTAGCTGCAGTAGAGAATAGAAATAAAACGGTTATTGTTTAACTGCAAACTCAGAAAAGAAAGAAGATTAGCAGCTAAGGGCTTTATAAGAAAGTATAAGGGAAGTAGTCCGAGTTAGTTTACTATGAGCTTGCATGAGTATAAGGCAAGGAATAGGAGGGAGAAAGTGAGTAGGGATAGTGGCTCAATAGTGGTAAAGACAAAGATGGAGAAAGGTAGATAAAACTGAGGGAAAACAGATATAACAGGGGTTGAAAGGTAAAATGCAACTAGCAGTAGATCTCACTCAAAATACATGTTACACTGTGAAATACCGTGAAAATATATTGAACAGGTACGTCGCAGAAAATGCATTTACAAGTTACAGTACATTTCAGCAAGAGTCATATCGCAGTGTATTAAATACTGCTTTAAGCAATTGAGCAATACAAGCCACGTGCACAGTTTAAACCCACTGAATACAATCAGAAGCAGTGATGTTAAGCCTCCAAATGCCACCAGAATTAGTGATAAAGCCACTGGTTGAACACAGCTGAGTTAAGCTAAATTCAGTTACTTAAACACCAGTTCTAGTTGGCAACATACATATGTGAAGCACCGCTTCTGTAACGGGGTTCTTGGTTGGGAAGGGTATGGGATAGAGTGGGCAAGCTGCCCCCCCCCCATGTGCTTAGAGTTGGTAGTAATAGTTGACGGACAGCTGACATAGTTCCTGAAGCCAAAATGGTAGTTTGGCTTGGTTCCTGAAACCAAAATGGTAGTTTGGCTTGATGATGGGAACTTTGACCCTTGCCTCTCTATATACCATTCTGGAGTCTGTAAACTTTGGGTTAATGGTAAGGTTAAACAAAATCCTGGACTATGATATTAAGGAAAATCCTGAATTCTAATATTAAATCCATTTCTGGCTGTCTTCCTTAAAATTTGTGAAGGATAGCCACTGAACAGGCTCTACTGTTTTCAGCTTATTTAGAGCACCAGACAGGATTCTGTCGTCTTTGTTTTATTCAGCCTTACTTTTTAGCCTTTCTTGCCATTTCTGTCACATTAACACCATAAATTTTAATAGCAAACATTGTAAAAGTTTGCACTGGCAGTGTACTATTTCTTCCTGTGAAACCACGTCCTTTTCCTTTGTATTACTATTGATTAAACAATTTTATTCACTGGCTTCCAAAATAAATGGCTAGTACTGTTATTTTATCATCTGCTTGTATATTACAACTGCACTTACTCAGTATATCCCTTATTTGGTCTGCATATGGATGGACTGTTCTTTCTTGGGGTTGATTTAAGACTCTGCAGTTGAATTTGTCCCCCATCTCCTTTTCCAAACTCTTTCCAGTCATGTATACTTTGTTATAACTAACTTGAACGTCATGGCAGGGTTGCTTCACCTACAAACTGCTCCCCAGGCTTCTGTAGTTATTTCTTATACTACTGTGTCAAGTCCATGCTAGTTATTTTTGCTTGTGGTGGGATGTATACCATGACACAAGATTTTCTGTTTTTTTGCCTGGTAGAAATGGTATTAATTTTTCATGAAGTCTTCAGGTAATGTTGCAGGAGAAATTGTATAAAATTTAGGTTGGGCTTGAGACCACTCTGTGGAATACTGGGGTAAATCCCTGACTACAGCATAGGGGTCCTGGGTTTGAATAGCATCTTGGGCAACTGTAGAATTTGGGACTGAGTGGATGCTGCTAGCTAGCCCTTCCAAGGGGGAAAGGTAGGTGGCTGTGGCTCACCATCTGAATAGCGCCTAATGGGAGCATTAGGTGTCTCATCTGTAAAACATGTGTCTAAGGAGCACATGCTGTCAATGTACAGAGGCAAGTACCTCAGAATCTAGTGTGCAGAGGCACATATCTGATCATGATATCCCACAGTGGAACTTTAAGAGGAGTAGGTGCTTCACAGGGGTGGGTATGCTTGCCTCGTAGGACCAGTAAGCTGGGCCTCTTCCTCCTAACGCATCTCACTGACAGGAGAATATATGTACTGATTGGGCTACCTGAGCAGAAAGGCTCTTGCTTCACATGGAAATGCTCGGCTGCTGCCTTTGCAGAATGAATGTGCCAGTGTGGTTCAGGTGAAACTCTGCTGGTTGGCCAGGTGCAGTGCAGTTGGCCAGTAAATTCCGAGTATTTTGCTTCTTGTCATCATATGGTAATTACTAGAAAGCCTGTGCATGTGAAACGGAAAAAAAAGATATGGTTGGTAGCACTGGAGTATAGCACTGCAGCAGCAACAACTATATTTTGAAGTAAGGTGCTTTTTTAATCCTGGCAGGCGACCAGCTAAAAGTAGTAGACGTATTTGCAGGGTAAACTGGTGGCAGGTACTCCATTTGCCCTTCAAATGTGTCCTCTATTATTTGTGCCCGATTTCACTATATTCCTATTCCACTCCGTTGCCCCTGATTTTGCCAAAGTTCCTGGTGTTGCTTCATATGTCTGCAGTGTCCCTTAAAGTGTTTAGTTAGTAACGCTAGACATAAGTTTTTACTGCTTATTGTTCAAAAAATGTTTTGCTGATGCAAAACACGCCCTAGAACTTTTTAAATGTATTAGAATAGTAGTTAAAAATGTTCTTGTGATTTTTGTGTCCTCCAGTACTTGTCTTTGTCTGTTTCTAAAGCAAATCACCACCTTTCACCCACTGCTCGCACAGCCGTTGGTAAAATACTTTAATACCCAAACTGGCATATGGCCTTCCCTTTTTCCCCCCTGTTTATTTGGCCTACAACGCTCTCAGAATGCAGACTGCTGCGAATAAATTCTGCAGAGTCATTTTGTTAGCAGACCCCCAGAAGCACCATTGCAATTTGCTAAAAAATTCTAATTGGGTTTCAGGGTCTCATAGGGCCTCTTTTAAGTACTCTAATTTACAAGGTTCTAAAACACTGTCACTGCCTCTTTTGAGGGGAAGCTACCTTTACAAGACAACCTTATGTACTCAGAAGTACACAGGGCAACAGTTCGGATCTACTACCTTGAACCACCTGCCTACTGATGTAAACAATCCAGAAACCCTTAAAAGCTTCAAAGATGCACTTGGACTCTGTAAAGAGATATTCTTTATCTGCAACTTTTACCATCCCATATCATGAATGGAGTACATCTAAGAAATTTTTCCCAGCCTCTTAATGTGGCATCTTATGATTGATTATTGATTATGGCATGTATTTAGGAGTATTGTGTATGATTGCAGTGTATTTTCTGCATTTCTTAGCTTGCACTTTGTGTGCGCATATATACTAAATCGTTTTCTCTGACTAGATCTTTCAGTCTTAATGTCTATACTGAAATTTACCATTATGTTCAGAATTTTGCAGTGTTCTAATTTGGTATTTATTTTTTTGATTAGAAAGGTTGTGATATATTTTGGGTTGTGGCTGAAAAGGGTCAGTAGAGCAGTCCACTTAACCAGCAAACAAGTGGCAACTAGATAAGTTGAGCGCTATGAATGCCCCTGTGATTGTCTCTGCTTTGGACTCTGAGTTTGACATGTGGGTTGCGTAGACTAGTTAACAATTGCTGGGGCTCTCTGTGGTGGAAATAATGGACTGCTGTTTTTACTCTCTTTTCTACTTTGTCTGATTTGTGCGAAGCAACTTGGAGTACTTTTAGGGAACAAAGGCTGAAATTCATCACAAAGCTGTAGTTCATTAAACAGCCATCATTTGTCACAATCAGATGTCAGTAGTGTACACCAAAATGTTTTTAACTGCTGGAATGGGGGTAGGAGTTCTCTGGAGAGATGAAAGCAGCTTGACCCTCTTGCTGTTTCCACAGTTTTTCACTGATCTGGCTTTATAAGATTATTGTGTATTTGTGTAAAGTGAGACATAATGCTTTATTATTGCATCTATTTATTTATCTTATGTTTACACAGTAAAGTGGATATAATTGATGAGTATTTAGGTGGACTGAGAATGTGATTGTCTTACTCCTGCTGTTTAATAACTGTTAAAGCAGTAGTCCGTGTTCTGGTGTGACAGCAGTATTTGCTAAAGGTAGTATAAAAATAGCATTGCTGTGGCATGTGGGGGGCAGGGTAGTGTATTTTCTGGCTCTGGCAGGAACAAGATGCATTTTGAAAATAACTGAATGTTGTGAGTAGAGCTGCCATCTTGCAGTGTTTAACGCTGATGGAGTTCATGACCGTGGCTTCTGAGTTTAGTCTGAATGGCTTCCCTTTATCTGTGTGGGTTTATCCATGTGCTTTGTTTTTGTACAATTGTCTGTAGGCAGATGTTTACTTGTGCATCTTGTAATAGACTTGGCTTGTTAGAGCTAATGTCAGTATGTGGGTACTTGAGTTAAAAAAAAAAAATAAAAAATAATGACTTGTGTGTTAAACTTTGCTTTCAAGGGTAGTGTGAGTGTCTTTGTGTATGTATATTTGTGTGTGTATAAATGTAAATGTGCGAGTGCACACACACATACGACATCAGTGATTTTTATCTGAGGGCGCACAATATTGTCAGGCAATACACAACTCTCTGCTGGGTAGCAGTAGAAAAGGTACCATTATCTTTAAAAAATGAGGTGTAAATGCATCACGTAATCCAACTCTGGCAGTCCTCACACTCCAGGCTGTGTAAGTAGATTTTAGACTGGCCTTTATCAGAACATCGAAGTTTTAAAACTTCGAATGTTCTAATATCGACCCGTTTTCAGTGAAAGCTAAAAATAGCAAAGCTGCAGAACACAGAATTCTTTCCTAGGGAGAGAATTTGGTTGGCCAGTTCTGTGGCGTTGCTATATTCAGCGCTGTGGTGAAAAGTTACGGGTCGAGTTCATGTAAGTGTACAATTGTGTGGACGTTAGGATTAGGGCACGGTTAGGGTTAGGGCACAGGTTAGGTGAGTTAGGGGCGGGTTAAGTAAGTTTAGGGTTAGCGTGCATGTTAGGTGAGTATGCGATGGTGACAGACCTTAGGGTTTGGGTTAAGGTAAGTGGCTAGATAGTGTATGTACAGTTTAGTGTAGGATTAGTTGTAGGATTTTAAGTGTGTGTGTGTGTGTGGATTGATGTTTTTTAGGTGTGCTTGTGTTGTGTTAAGGAATAGCGAATTTTTTCCTTGGGGGAAAAAATTTGCTGTTCTTAATGTTTTATATTATGTGGTTTAGATACTTTAGGTTTGATGAAATAGCGTTCGCTATTTTCATCTTTCGATAGCGTGATATAAATGCATTTTAGACACGGGTTTAGTACTGCCCTCTTCTTTGAACCTCATCTAGTTGAAAACCAGCTGTGCTCAGATAAAGACTGTTGTAGCCTTTTTTTGTGTTTTGTTTTTTTTTTTGGGGGGGGGGCTTAGATTTGGTGTGTTTGCTAGTTTCATTTTCTTTGCAGTCAGACCTGTGTGATGTGCACAGAATGTAACTTTTGTGGTGGTTGTGTGGACAGTTTTGTTAACTTTCCTTATGAGCTTTTGAGGTGTGCACAGTGGATCAGTTAGTTGTCTACTGGCAGGGAATATTTTAGGAACAACATGTTAAGAAAGCGTTCTGTGATATCATGTCTAAATGTTCTTGATGGTCAGACATTTGACAAGCATACAGGTGATTATTTTTTTGGGGGGGGTTGGGGTAAGGAGGCATGCTGTTTACTTCTGACAGCAAAATGTTGAAATATTACAGTGTCGTATTTGGCAAGATGTCCTTCAAGGATGCATCTGCGGTCCTTACAAATGGGTTGTCCTGTCGTCAGGCAGCCCTTCGGTCGGCCGGATTCCAAAGTCTGGGTCTGGCCTCGGCTGATGTCGCACTTCACCCGACGTCATAGCTGCAGTTCTTCGGATATAAAGGTATCAGCCGACGCCATTTTCCTCAATCTTTCTTGCCGCGTGGCGCCCGAAGCAGAAGCTGTTCGCAAGTGCCGGTCGGTCAGAGCCAGTGATTACTACTACCGAAGACTTCTAAAAAAACTAAGTACCCCGTTGGGGACTCTCTCTTGCCTCAGCCGATGTCAGAAAAAGTGAATAACTGTTTAACTTGTGGGAAACAAATACCTCATAAAGATTTCCACTCTTACTGCTTACCTTGCTTAGGCCCAGACCACGACGTAGCAGCTTGTCTAGCCTGTGCTTCTTTCAACCGACGGACGCTTAGACGTCGGTCGGAATTTGCTGAGGAGTTTTTCGGCTCCGCTTTTGCTTACATTATGCCGTCGGATACTCCGACTACGCAAATATCTAAAAAGCGCAAGGAAAAGGACCGACACTCGCGGTCCGCGGTTTCGGCTGAAACCGCGGTTAAGCCAACCGCGAGTGTCTCTGTTTCGACTGAAACAGAGTCCACGGTTCCACCTTCGGCCGAAAGCTTACCTCCTACCGAGGCCTCATCCAGCTTGGCTGAATCTGCTACTGAAATCACACCCGCTCTTGCAGGTTCACGGGATTTATCTGATACTATCCCTTTGGATATTTCTACCCCTGCACGTGGAGCTGCTAGGCCACCTGCATCCATGTCGATTAAGGCCTTTGCCAGGGCTAAAGCAGCAAAATCTACCAAAACTGTGCCTGCTAAGACCCCCTCTCACAGGCCTAGCTCTAGTTCACAAATGCTTAGTGTAGCAGAGGATCTCATTTCTTTGATCCGGGGATCCCAACCACATCCAGACAGGGCCTCTCACCCACCTCCAGAGAAGAGACCTAGAGTAGAGCCCCCTGAGCCAGTTTCTTCAGATGACTCCTCTGATGAATCAGATAATACAAACCCTCCAGAGGGCCCTTTTTCTCCTTATGAGGACTCTGATGCAGAAGAGTCCATTCCTTCTGCCTCTCCGCCTGAGGAATTTTCATTTGGGGAAACCTTGCATGCTATGAGGGAACAATTTCAATGGCAGGGCCAGGATTTTTCAGACTCTAGGAAAAGGCTTAGAACCTTTTTGCATTTGCCACAGCACAGGCCTTTAGCCATTCCTCCAGTACTTACTGTTGTGGATGATGCATTTAATGATGCTTGTTACTGCTCCTGATTCTCTTCCTCCGGCCCCTGCTAAGCCCGATAGGTACTACAGGGTTCCGGACACACATTATCATTTGTATAAGGCCCTTTGCAGATCCGAAACTATCTCCCAGGGACCCAAGGCTGTAGCAGCTACCTCTGCCAAAAACCCCCTCCCCTCTGAAAGGGAATCTAGGGCCTTAGAGAGATGGGGTAAAAAAGTTTACACTTCTGCTACTCTTTCAGCTAGGGCCTCGAACTGTCAGTTCCACATGATTCAGTATCAGGAATTTGTTAGACCAGTTAACTAAAAAACTGTCCTCGGATGAACCATTAGACAAAAAATCTGTACAGGAAATGGTACATAACATTCAGCAGGTAAGTAATCATTCCTTAAAATGCGGCTATGATGCACTGGAGGCTTCCTTTAGATCAGCCATGACTGGTACATTGATCAGAAGACATGCATGGTTAAAAGAGCAATCCTTACCAGACCATGTTAAATCAAAGCTCCTAGATGCTCCCATGGATAAGCTCAATTTGTTTGGCTCCCCTGCACAACAGGTGCTGAAGAAGGTGGAAGAGAAAGCAAAATCTGTCCAGACAGTCAAGGATTTCTTGCAGGTCCAGCCTCCAAGGTTTAGCAGGAACTGGCCTTCCAAGAATTGGTCCTTTCCAGACACCTCCAGAGCTCCGAGAGGCAGGAACAGGCGCTCAAGAGGCAGGGGTCAATCCAGAGGTGCCTACAGGGGTAGTCAGTGGCAGGCTAACAACCAGCTAGGCACAGCCACAGATCCAGCCACCACCACTTCCACAGGACAATCACAGTGACTTGACTCTGGCACTGCCTACCAGGGAACAACTAGAAGCACCCTTAGGCGGGAAGCTAGCCTTATTTTCAGTAAACTGGCATTACATCACAGGAGACAAATGGATTTTACAGACAATAGACCAAGGTTACAGGTTTCACTTCCATACTCTACCAAGGAAGAGAGGAATGCCAAACCTACCTCCAAATCAGAAGACAGAAGCTCTACAACAAATAACTCACTAAGGATGAAAGCTGTAGAAAGGGTACCATCTATGGAACAAGGGCAAGGATTTTACTCCAGACTCTTCCTGGTACCAAGAAAAGAAAACCAATGGAGACCTATACTCGACCTGTCCGCTTTAAACACATACCTCATTGTTCCAAAATTCAAAATGCTGACCCTACAGCAACTTCTTCCCATGCTGGGCAAGGAGTCTTGGCTGGTAACTCTAGATCTCAAGGAGGCATACCTGCACGTCCCCATACGACCAAATTGCAGAAGATACCTCAGATTTCTTGCAGGATCAGAGCATTATCAATTCTCAGCATTGCCCTTTGGCTTATCTACTGCGCCCAGAGTATTCACGAAATGCCTGGCATCAGTAATTGCTCATTGCAGGCTTCAGGGAATTCAAATTTACCCTTACCTGGACGACTGCCTGTTACAAGCGGACAACAAAAACAAATTAACAAAGGACTTGAAAAGGGTCATTCATCTACTATGAGCCCTGGGATACACAGTCAATTTAAAAAGGTCAAGGCTGATACCATCCCAAAGGATAACCTTCTTGGGTGCAGATCTGGACACATCAAAACAAATGGCATTCCTGACAGTAGAAAAACAGGAGCAACTCCCTCTCTACTTCATGGCATTATCAAAGCAGAGCCAGCTAACAGCAAGAAAAGTCCTGCAATCCCTGGGTTACATGGCATCCTGCATAATATTGATTCCACATGCCAGACTACATATGAGAAAGTTACAGTGGTACCTAAGGAATTTATGGTCTCAGCACAAACACAGCCTAGAAACCCAAATTCCAATAATTCCATGCCTGAAGCAAGAATTCCAATGGTGGGCTCAGGCCTGTCAATCAAACAAAGGACTGCCCTTCCACAGCGCTCAACCAAGCCAGACCATCACAACGGACGCGCCAGACCTCGGTTGGGGGGCGCACATGCTGGACAAGTGCATACAAGGCTTATGGACTCAAGACCAGCTGCGCCTGCACATAAATCAAAAGGAAATGCTGGCAGTAAAACTGGCAATTCAGACATTCAGACCATTTCTTCGACAGGGTCAACTGTTGATAAGGACGGACAACACCACAGTTATGTGGTACATCAACAAACAGGGAGGCACACATTCATACCCTCTATGCCGGATGGCAATGGACCTCTGGAATGTGGCCCTGAGCTTCAACATTCAGTTACAAGCAATTTTTGTGCCAGGAAAAGAAAATATACTAGCAGACATCCTAAGCAGAACCACCACGGATGCCCACGAATGGATGCTGCATCCGGACATCTTCAAAACCATTACAGGGAAATGGGGACTTCCAGAAATAGACTTATTTGCATCCCCTCACAATCACCAACTGAAAAAATTCTGCACAAGGACGTACCACCCACTTGCTTGGAAAGTGGACTCCCTATCTTTCAGTTGGAAAAACCTGACAGCATATGCATTCCCACCTCTTCCTTTGATGCACAAGGTGCTATTGAAGATCAAAGAAGACCGTCCAAGGATCATCCTGATAGCTCCAGACTGGCCAAGGCAACATTGGTACCCATTACTGAGGAGTATGTCTCTGGAACAAATATGGCCTCTGCCCCTAGTTCCCCTTACTGTTAACACAAAACAACTTCAAAACCCTGCATCCAAACCTGAAAACACTGCAGCTGGCTGCCTGGAACATTGCATATGACCAAATATCCCAGATTTATCTCAAAGGGTTAAAGACATTATCTTGGAGGCTCGCAGACCCTCAACAAGAAAAAATTATTCAGCAAAATGAAAAAGATATCTCATTTGGAGTACTGCAAAAGGAGAAAATGTTTCACTTGTAAACATAGCTAACATCTTGGAATACTTGGCAGAGCTGTTCCACAATGGCCTGTCCTATTCTTCCATTAAGATTCATGCATCAGCTATTTCAGCACAATACAACTTGGATCCTCCAGTCTTCTCACATCCTCTGCTCAGGCAGATGTTCTTCATCCCACATTGCTGCAGTCCTAACACTTGGGTAGTCCGCTGTCCCTCGGTCGGCCCGAATATCAGAGTATAAGGCTGACGTCGGTCAGGGCGCATTTGACTGACATCAGAACGTCAGGGTACAAATGCGCATGACCGACGTCATATCCTCAGTCTTTTTTGCCGCATGGTCCGATGCAGAAGCAGTGTTGCAAGTGCCGTTCGGCGTTCTGAAATTTTTCGAATTCGGAGTTTCAGACCGAAGTCAGAGTTGGTTAAGTACCCCGTTAGGGATTACCATAATTTGTGTATACCTTGTTTAGGACCTGAGCACGACGTTGTTGGATGCCGCTTTTGTGCTAGGTTTAATAAACGCACTATAAAGCGGAGGTTGGATTGTGCTAGGTTAGTCTTTGGGAAGCGGTGTAATTACAAGATGCCGTCGGATGCTCCGACGCCGGCTTCCTCTAAGAAGCGCAAGGACAAGGCAGGTAAACCAAGGTTAGAGGAGTCGTCCGAACCGGACGTCAGTTCTTTAGAGGTGTCAGTGGAACCGGTGGTTCCGACGGAGGCCTCTCTGGAGTCCCAGGGAGAACCTTTGATTTTACAGGATGTGGCCTCCCAGGAGGCAGGGCAGGCTGTAGGGGCTTCTCAAGTAACTGTACTCCCCTCCCTTCCTAAGGGATCTAGGCCTTCTCTTTCTGCTTCCAAGGCTTCTCCTAGAGGCAGGTCTAGTTTAGCTTCTGTGGGTGTCGCTCCCAGTTCTTCAGGTGCTGTGACCAAGAAGCACATGCTCAAAATGGCAGAGGATTTAATTACTTTAATTAGAGGCTCTATGCCCCCTCCTGATAAGAGGCCTAGGATGGAACCTGTGTTGGGGATTATGAGCAGGCTTGGATGTGTCTGAGTCTTGCTGAAGACTTGCAGGAGTATTCTCATTATTCTGATTCTGATGTGGATGATTCTACTCCTTCTGCTTCTCCTCCTGAGGATTTTTCTTTTCAGAGACCCTTCACTCCATGAGAGAGCATTTTAAATGGGAAGGTCAGGATTTCTCTGATTCCAGGAAAAGGCTTAGGGAATTTTTGTTTTTACCCCAGCATAGGCCTTTAGCTATACCTCCTGTTTTGAATGTGGTGGAAGATGTGTTTGCAGAGGCTTCTCTTAATCCTGACTCTTTGCCTCCGGCTCCTGTTAAGCCAGATAGGTATTACAGGGTGCCTGAAGCTAATAAGTATCTTTTTAAGAGTCCTAGAGCAGACCCAGAAACTGTTAGTCAGGGGCCTAAGGGTGTTAAGGCTTCTGTTGTCAAGAATCCGGTTCCTGCAGATAGAGAGGCCAGGGCCTTGGATAGATGGGGAAAGAAAGTTTATACTTCTTCCACTTTAGCCATGAGAGCTTTGAATTGCCAGTTTCACATGTTGAAATATCAAAATTATCTCCTTTCTCAGTTGAAATCTAAGGTTGATGCTCTGGCGGAAGGTATTGACTGTAAAGAGTTACAAGATTTAGTGCATGTTTCTGAACAGGTGGGTAAGCATTCTTTGCAATGTGGTTTTGATGCTGTACAGGCCTCGTCTAGGGTGGCTGCCACTGGGTCAGTTCTTCGCAGGCATGCCTGGCTGAGGGATCAAAATTTATCTGATCATGTGAAAACTAGAATTTTGGATGCCCCTTTGCAATCTGATGTCCTGTTTGGTTCTCCTGTTGAGGCAGTTTTAAAGAAAATGGAGGACAAGGCTAAGTCTATGCAGACTGTTAAAGATTTTTTGCAGGTTCAGCCACCAAAGTTTAGTAGAAATTGGCCTTCTAAAGGGTGGACGTATCCTTCTTATGATTCCCAGTCTAGGGGTAGATCTAGACGTGGCAGGGGCAGAGGTCAGGGCTCTTTCAGGCCTAGAACAGGGAGTTCTCCTGCACAGTCTACAAGTGAGGGCAGGGGTCAGTCCTTTCGTAAACAGACCCAATGACCTACCTTTTCAGCTGCCAGAGTCTTCCCGCCTGGCAGCACCTTTGGGAGGAAGGTTGGCACTTTTCAAAGAAAATTGGAGTTTGATTACCCAAGACAAATGGGTGCTGGATATCATACATCACGGTTACAGGTTTTATTTCCATACCTTGCCTCCTTTCAAAGGCATGCCAGACATTCCTCCTCAACAAAGAATAGAGGCTCACAAGCAAATTTCACTGTTACTCCAAATAGGGGCCATACAGCCGGTTCCTATGCCAGAAAGGGGCCTAGGATTTTATTCTCGCCTGTTCCTAGTCCCAAAGAAGGGGAACACGTGGAGACCAATTTTGGTTTTATCTGTCCTCAATACTTATCTGGACATTCCCAAGTTCAAAATGTTAACGTTGCAGCAGCTTTTACCTCTGCTGGGCAAAAACTATTGGATGGTAACTTTGGATCTCAAGGAGGCTTACCTTCATGTTCCTATCAGACTAAAGTGCAGGAAGTATCTGCGTTTTCGAGCTGGGACTTCTCACTATCAGTTCTCTGCATTGCCCTTTGGCTTATCTACTGCGCCCAGAGTGTTCACGAAAGTTCTGGCTCCAGTGATAGCTTTCTTCAGGCTAAAAGGAATACAGATCTATCCTTATTTGGACGACTGCCTGATTCTGGCTCAAGGAAGGGAAGAGCTTCTTCATCATTTGGAATATGTGATAGCAGTGCTAAGATGCCTGGGGTATTCTGTGAACGAAATAAAGTCCAGTCTAGTACCCTCTCAAGACATGTGCTTTCTGGGTGTGAGACTGAATACAGCATCCCAGATGGCCTTTTTAACCCCGGACAAACAAAAGAATCTATCCCTTTACTTTCTTCAGCTTTCTCTTCAGTCCGGGCTGACTGCAAGGACAGTCCTTCAAGCCTTAGGGTTCATGGCATGTATTATGGTGCTTCCCAATGCCAAACTGCATATGAGGAAGCTACAATGGTATCTCAAAAATGTATGGACACAGCACTGCCAGGATCTGGACACTGTCATTCAAATAATACCTTGCATTCAAAAGGAATTTTTGTGGTGGGCTCAGGAATGTCACCTAAACAAGGGACTCTCTGTGACCCGGCCAGAGGCGAGTCAGATTTTAACAACAGATGCCTCAGACATAGCTTGGGGAGCTCATCTAAATGGAAAGTGGATACAAGACAAGTGGCCTGCCAGACTACAACATCTACATATCAACATGAAGGAGATGTTAGCAGTCCAGTTTGCATTAATAGCTTTCAAGGATTTACTTCTTCCAGGGCAGGTGTTGATTCTAACAGACAACACAACTGTCATGTGGTACATCAACAAACAACGGGGAACACATTCTTATCCTCTATGCAGGCAAGCAATGATTTTGTGGGAGACTGCTCTCAGTTTACAACTAACTCTTCAGGCAAGGTTTCTGCCGAGCACAGAACTCCTTAGCAGACGTGTTAAGCAGAAAAATCATGGATCCCCACGAGTGGAAACTGGATCTTCATGTATTTCAGAAATTGACAGTGTCCTGGGGAACTCCAGACATAGATCTGTTCGCTTCTCCTCTAAACCACCAGCTGCCAAGGTTTTGCACAAAGCGGTTTCATCCCACAGCTTGGAAAGTGGATGCTCTATCTTTCAGTTGGAAAAATCTTCATGTGTATGCCTTTCCACCTCTGCCTCTCCTCCCAAAGGTACTTCTGAAGGTCAGACAGGACAAGCCAAGGATGATTTTGATAGCTCCAGATTGGCCTCGACAGCACTGGTACCCACTTCTGAGAAGTCTAGCGGAAGCCTCCATGGCCTTTGCCTTTGATTCCACATCTGTTGTCCCAGGAGGACAGTCATTTGATCAATGTCAAACTTCACTCTCTTCACCTAACTGCATGGCATATTCTGTTTTAAAACATAAAGGGTCTCAACTTCCACAACAAGTTTTGAATGTGATTTTGGAAGCCAGAAGGCCTAGTACACGGAAAGTGTACGCAGATAAATGGAAGAGATTTTTATTTTGGAGTGCAGCTAAGGATTTGGATGTTTCTGAGCCTGATTTAAGTGTGGCTCTGCAATACCTTACTGAGTTATTGGACAAAGGTTTGTCCTTCTCTTCTATTAAGATTCATGCTGCAGCAATTTCAGCTCACTATGATTGTGACCCTCCTTTGTTTTCTCATCCTTTATTCAAGCAATTTCTTAGAGGGGCAAAGAATATAAGACCCCCGAAGAGCTCCTACTCCTGCTTGGGATCTCAATTTTGTGTTGGAGAAACTCACTCTACAACCTTTTGAGCCTGCAGCTACTGCTGAGTTGAAATATTTGTCATGGAAAACTGCTTTTTTGTTGGCCATTACCTCTGCAGGAAGGGTTTCTGAATTGCAGGCCCTTATGGCAGTTGAGCCTTTCTTAATTTTCCACAAGGATAGGGTATCTTTACGTACAAATCCTTCCTTTATGCTTAAAGTGGTTTCTAGTGTGGCTTTAAACCAAACTATTCATTTGCCTACTTTTTATGCAAATCCCCAAACTAAAGGGGAAAAGATTTTGCACACTTTAGATGTACACAGGCAGTTGCGATATTATTTGGACAGAACTAAAGGGTTCAGACAATCTCAGCAGTTATTAGTTTCTTTTGCTTTGTGCTCTCAGGGCAAGCCCGTGTCAAAACAAACTATTTCTAAGTGGATTGGATTTTGCATTGCTTTCTGTTATTCCCATCATGGCAAAGAGATTCCAGCTGGGATTAGACCTCATTCCACTAGGGCTACTGCCGCTTCAACAGCTTTTTTGGGGGGGGTGGCTACTAAGGATATTTTGGAGGCAGCCACTTGGAGTTCAGTGCATACCTTCTCTAAGCATTACCACCTTCCATTGTACTCTAAATCCAGGGCTGGTTTTGCCACTGCTGTATTGCAGGGCATTTTGGCAGCTCCTGCTTCATTATAATTTAGCCATCCTCCCTTACCTCTGCTTTGGGATTCTACCCAAGTGTTAGGACTGCAGCAATGTGGGATGAAGAACATAGTACAGTTTTGTACCTACCATAAATGTAGATGTTCGAGGATCCACATTGCTGCAGTCCAATTACCTCCCCTTCCCTCTGCTGTTTGAGGTGGTTGTGTGGGTTGCGTTATCCATCTGAGGTATATGGTGTTTTTTGTATATATTGTATATATTGTACATATTCTTGGTGTTAGGCTGGTTAGTTGTTTAGCTGTTGCCTAGGGGTTTTTGACCTTTTTTTCTTTAGGGTCTTCTGACATCTGGGGCAAGAAAAGACTGAGGATATGACGTCGGTCATGCGCATTTGTACCCTGACGTTCTGATGTCAGTCAAATGCGCCCTGACCGACGTCAGCCTTATACTCTGATATTCGGGCCGACCGAGGGACAGCGGACTACCCAAGTGTTAGGACTGCAGCAATGTGGATCCTCGAACATCTACATTTATGGTAGGTACAAAACTGTACTTTTCTGAGAGGAATTAAAAATGTAAAACCACCTAGGAAGCCACCATTGCCAGCATGGGACTTGAACTTTGTGCTAGAAAAGTTGACACTCCCTCCTTTCGAGCCAGCAGCAACAGCAGAATTACAGTACTTATCATGGAAAACTGCTTTCCTGCTTGCAATCACTTCAGCAAGAAGGGTTTCTGAACTACAGGCATTAATGGCAGTACAGCCCTTCCTGATCTTCCATCAAGACAGAGTGTCCATGAGAACTAATCCTACTTTTATGCCAAAGGTGGTCTCCAGGGTATCTTTAAATCAAGCTATCCACCTGCCTACATTCTTCCCCAACCCTCAGAACAGGGAGAAAGACTGTTGCATACCTTGGATGTACATAGACAATTACGTTACTACCTGGACAGGACCAAGAGCAATAGAAAACTGACAAGCTACTGGTAGCATATGCAACAGGAATGGAAGGAAAAGCAATTTCAAAACAGACAATCTCTAAGTGGATAGGAAATTGCATTAGATTTTGTTACTCCTACCATGGGAAGAAAACTCCAGAAAACATCAGGCCTCACTCTACAAGGGCTACAGCCACTACCACAGCTTTTTTATGAGGAGTGGCTACCAAAGACATTTTAGAGGCTGCTACTTGGAGCTCCGTGCATACATTTGCCAAGCATTATAATTTACCCTTATACTCCAGATCCCGAGCAGGTTTTGCCACTGCTGTTTTGCAAGGGATCTTAACTACACCATAATCTTATTCTCCTCCTCCCCCAGTTTGGCTATGGTATTCTACCCATTTGTAAGGACTGCAGATGCATCCTTGAAGGACATAGTACAGTTTTGTACCTACCATAAATGTAGATGTCCGATAGGCATGCATCTGCAGTCAGGATTACCCACCCTCCTTCCCCTCTGTGGTACTCCTAGGGTATTTGCCCATCTTGTAGCTAGCTGGGGGAATCTATTATGGTGTATTTGTTTGTATATATGTACATACATGCTTATTTTTTGTTTGCTCTCTACTGTTTGGAACCATTTGCATTTATCCAAATTTAGCCTTCCTAGAGGGCATCTGGCATCTGGGGCAAGAAACACTGAGAAAAATGGCATCAGCTGATACCTTTATACCCGAAGAACTGCAGCTATGACGTCGGGTGAAGTGCGACATCAGCCGAGGCCAGACCCAGACTTTGGAGTCCGGCCGACCGAAGGGCTGCCTGACTACAGGACAACCCATTTGTAAGGACTGCAGATGCATGCCTATCGGACATCTACATTTATGGTAGGTACAAAACTGTACTTTTTGCCCCAGTATGACTTTAGAGTGCAACACCAAAGGTGGATGCCCTTTGGGAGTAGGGGTGAAGAGGCATACTAAGTGTTTTGACAGCAGCATCTTGAACTGTGAGATTGTGGCCATTTGTGTCTTCATCCCACATTAATGCAAGAGGGATATATAGGAGGTTATCTAATTTTTTGGGGTGGAGAGGGCCTTGTTCCCAGATTGGAATGGGATTTATGCATCCTCGTAAGCATTTGAGGTCTTCTCTACTTTACCAGGCAAATCTTAAAAGTAAGACTGAATTTGTTTCCTAGCACATGCCTTTGTTTAGACCATTGTTTGATCAAAAAGATAGAAAAATAGCTGTAAAATGCACTTGACAATTTCTATAACCCCATGACTTCTGGGGGCCTAGTGGTCCCCAGAGTCACAGCTTAATTTATTACTTGTTTCCAAAGTTATTGCACTGCACTTTTCGCCAGTTACAGTATGAAGAAAGGATGCAGAAAGAGAGGGAAAGTTTAAAGAGTAGGATTATATTTCTTTCCTTAATGATAATTCTTGTTTGGGGTATCCTTGAATTAAAAAAAGTTGTGTGGGGGGGGGGGGGGGCAGTCACTCTACCTCAGATAAGCTAGAAAAAAACATTCATTGTAATTCAGTACTCAAGACATATTCATGACTTCATAGAATGTTAATATTAAGGACATTGCCATCTTGAGTCCACTTTTTACTTTTGACCATTTTGTTAAATGTTACAAGGTGATTAGGTGATAAATCTGTACATGGCTTTCTACACAGCTGACTGTGGAAATATGAGTTTAATTTGTTTAAAGATCTGCCTTTTGAACTTGTGTGGAAAAACAAATTATGAGAAATTAAATTCATTAATAGGAAGTTTGTTCCTTTAAGGAAGAAAGTTTACTTCCAGGGAATTTTACTTGTAGATTTGGACTGGAAGTTGATTTGTAATAATGAGGATGTATCAGGGGGACCCAGAAGGGAAAAATGACAAATGAGGGAAGATTTCTCAAGAAATTTTTGAAAATATTTGGTATGGAAGATGTGAATTCAGTAGCAGGAACGCAGAAAATGTGCATGTTATTCCCCATGCTAAAATAACCAGGCTAGACTAGATTGACTTTTATTTCACAGGAGCATTTGCATTTAATTGAAAGCTTCAACACACATCCAGTCAGATTGTGCACCAATTAAAAAACAAGATAAAAAAATGCAGGGTAATGAAGTAAAAGTGAGACACTGGTGTGCTATCCCATCTACCTGTTGAAAAGAACAATTTAAGTAATGGGTAGTAGAAATTATTTGAGTTATTAGGGAAGATAGTATATTCAAAAGTTATAGCTAGTGAGTGGGATAAATGAAATTGGAGTTTAAAAATAGGATAGAAATGAGAGAGATGGCTAAGAAGTAATAGGAATTAAAGCATTGCAGAGTGAGGGGAATCTCACAAGAGTCTGAAATCCAGAGTGCTAAAGAAAAAGTAAGAGTATCTGGATAATGTGCATGAGTTTAGCGAGATTGCTGTTACACAGTTATTTTTTGACTCTAGAACACAAAAATTTTTAGCTCAATGACTTGGGCAACTGAAAGTAGAATGGGTTGTTGCTGAGTTTGGGGAGCCTGTAACAAGAAAAAAACAGATCCTATAGAGTTTTTAGAGATATTTGGGAATGTTATGAAAATTTGCATGAAGCAGAGACATTTGGAAATCAAGAAAAAGCATAAATAGAAATATGTATATGGAAGACTTAGTTATGTGACGGTAAGAGGTAGATGAGTCTCAACAACTAACAGTTAAGATAGGAGGGGATGAGATAAAAGCAGTGATGGATAATTAGTCTTCAGAAAAGTCTTCAGGAATGGATAGTATTCCTGTGGAACTTAGGAGAGAAGAAAGTGGTAACTATCTGAAATATTTTTTGTAGTGTTAATAGGAGGGTAAGTAGCACCATCTTGGAAAAAAACCTGAGTTGACTGCATTACCCAAGGATAGTAAACACCCATCAGACCCAGTTTCATACAGATCTATTTCAATTTTAAACGATGCCTATAACATATTTATGCCTATACTAGTTAAAAAGAATGACAAAGGTGTTAACCAAAATTGATAGATATGGATCCAGTGTGGTTTTGTGGATGGGAGGCAGACGTTTGACACCATTAATAGAACAGCGATGATCCAGAGGGAAGCAAAATGTAAGAAAATTAAACTATTGATGTTAAGTTGTCAATCTCACCTTCATTCTTGCTTGATGGGTTCGGAGCCGATCCTCGGCTCCGACTCGGCACTTGCTAAGCTCGAGAGTCACTTTTACCAGCTCGAGGCAGCCCCATATCCCATGATGCAAGGCGGTACGTACCCAGATCTCGTTTGCCGCTTCGCTGATGAGGTCCTCCTTTTGCCAGCTCCTGGTAAGTGTTTTATATAATACTATTTTTGCCCCTTTTTCACTTTAAAACTTTATATTTAACGTTTTTAGTTCAAATTAAGCCCTTTTCTGACCAAAATTTCCCCCTCTCCTTTTTTAGCCAGGCCTTCTCCCCTCCCATCCCCCCACTTGTTAGGGTGTGTGTGTGTGTGTGTGTGAGAGGTTAGTTATCTAATTTTTTTTTTGGGATAACTTGTTCTTTGGGACTGTGTTGTGTGTGTTTTCTGCAACCATGTCCAAGGAAAGGGTCTCAGGCTTTAAGAAGTGTGACTTGTGCTGTCAGAAGATGTCTCTGACAGACGGTCACACTTCTTGCCTATACTGCCTGGGACCTCTCCACCTGCAGGACTCCTGTGCGATTTGTCATTCCTTCAGCCAGAGTCTCCTGCAGGAGAGGAGAAACAAATTAATTTTAAGGGGTCTTCTTAAACCGGAGGGCTCTCCGGCTAAGTCGGCTCCGAGTAAGACTTCCAAGTCTTCCAAGGCCCAGGCTTCTGTGTCTAAGCCTGTGGCCTCGGTTCCGACTCTTTCTGAGTTGAGATCGGCTCCGGCTGGAGCCGATCCTGGTTTGCATAAACCTTCGCCGATACTGGTTCATTCACATCGTTGTCGGCTCCGACTGGTTCCGACCACCATGTGGCTCAGGCTTTTGTGTCGGCGCTGACCGGCTCCGACACCCTTACTTTTATGTCTGTATCGGCTCCGGCTGGAGCCGATGCATCGAGACCTTCTGTCGGTGCCGAAACGTCCTCGGCTCCGACTGCATCGATGGTTTCGTCGGCTCCGATGGTTCCTTCGAGGAAGAGGTCCAGGTCCCCTTCCTTGGAACCGATACTCTCTGCTCTGGCCTCACCTCTCCTCTCGGAACGGAGCCATCGGAGCCGATCATCTAGGTCATCCAGGCTTTCTGACCATGATTTAGAGAGGGTGGTCAGTAGATTATTGAAATCACAGGCACTGGCCCAGATGCTACATAGTCCGTCTCAACAGACGACTATTAGTCCACACCCTATTGCAGTTCCTCCTTCAACTCTACCTCAGAGTTTGGAGCTGGAGTCTTTGGGAATAGTTTCTGCTATGGCTGAGGGGCAGATACCCCCCCCCCTTCTGCTCCCTCAGCATCTACTCTTATCTCCTCTTCGAGACCTTCCTTAGAGGGATTTGGTGGTCGGGCTTCCCTGGTCTCCTCCGAGGGGGTGAGTGGCATCGGACCCTTGTCCGACCCCACTCTTCCCCTTGGAGCCTCGGTCTTGGTGAGCTCGGCTCCGACATCTGCCTCGAGCCTTCCCTTCGGTGGGCCCTGGAGTTCCGGTTTCTTCGAACGGGTTCTCTCGGACCTCCCTGGGAGGGAGCCTCGAGGTGATGAAGAGTGTGCTGGCCACTGGACTCAGCCAGCAGTCTGTTCCCTTAGCTCCTCCCTACGGTGCCTGTCGATATCTCTGCCATCTCTCTTGCTCCCGGACCCAGAGATCCTCCGCCTCAGGTTTCCCCACTGGGAAGAACCCCTCTTCCGAGGATTCTCCTGATCAGTCAGGGGATCCTCCGCGCAAGAGGACTTGTAAGAGGAAACACGTAGACTCCCCTGAGTCTATCACTTCAGATACCGACTTAGATGAGTCGGAGGGATCCCCAAGATCCCCCTCTGAGGATGTCTCCTTTTCAGACATCCTAGAACTCCTTAAACAGAGGGGAAACTGGCCCTCCAATAATCCCTCTGAGGATGAGTCGGTATACATAGAGGCGTTTGAATCTCGGCCCTCCACCTCCTGGGTGTCTCCGCCTTTCGACCCCCTTATGCAGGTTATTGCTCGAAAGGCTTGGGCTGCTCCTGACTCTGTAGAGCCAGTTCCTAGGAGGCCGTCTAAATTTATTACTGCCCCTTTGGATAAGCAATTCCTTACGAAAGGTGTCCCTGCTGATGCCATGGTGGTGGCGGCTGCCACTAAGAAGGAACTTGCAGATCCTTCCGTACCTGTCCATCCTCCTAATAAGGACTCTAGGACCATGGATAGGTATGGTAAGCGGATGTTCTCTTCAGCGACCTTTGCTATGCGCTCGCTGAACTACTTATGTCACTTCACCAGACTCCAAAGGGACATCCTTAAGGAGCTAGGTGAAAGTAGTACAGGATCCCACAGCTGCAGGGGCTCAAGAAAAAATTGCTTCGCAGCTAGGAACCCTTAATTCTATTGCTAACTCCTCCATGCGACTGATATCATATGCAGCAGATGGAGCGAGTAGGGCCGCAGGTACAGGTGTGGCTCTTAGACGCCAAGCCTGGATGCGGCTCTGTAATTTTGCAGATCCCTTTAAGGCGTCCTTCACAAACTCTCCCTTTGATGGGTCAGCTTTGTTTGGCCCTCAAGTGAAGGATACATTGACCAGGTGTGAGCTGGACGGCAAGACTCTTTCTGCCGTAGGGGTCCGTTTTTCCACCCCTTCTAGACCTTATCATAAAGGACAGAAGGGTGGCAAAATGTGGTTCCGCAAATCCAAAGGAGTCACGCCGGATACACGTGGTCAGTTTACCCCTAGAGGCAGAGGGGGTAACAATAACAGACGCTCTAGAGGCAGAGGGGTCCACAAAACCAGGGAAGCAGAGAGCCTCTCTCTGACAAGCCCTTTCAGCATCCCTGAGATGTTGCCCGACTGTCCATCCTTGGAGGCAGTCGGGGGAAGACTATCACTGTACCCAGAAGCCTGGCGTTCCCTCACTCAAGACAGATGGGTACAGTCGATCATATCCGAGGGTTACAAAATTCCTTTCGAGGAAAGTCCTTTCTCTCACTCAAATTCCCTTCCAGATGTACCACCCGGTCTAAGGGAAATTGCAGAGTTAGAAGTATTCAAACTTCTACAAAAAAGAGCCATTCAGCTAGTTACAACAGACCATTCAGAGCCCGGAATCTACTCAAGGTTCTTTTTGGTCCCCAAAACGACAGGAGACTGGAGACCAATATTGGATCTCAGCAGACTCAACAAGTCTGTGAGAAAGACAAGATTCCGAATGGTCACAATTCAGTCAATTCTGCCCTTCCTAGAGAAGGACAACTGGATGTGCTCAATAGATCTTAAGGATGCGTACTATCACATAAAAATTCACAGGCACTCCAGAAGGTTTCTCCGCTTTCGGCTGGGGTCCAGTCACTTCCAATTCAGAGCCCTGCCCTTTGATCTCACTACAGCCCCCAGAGTGTTCACCAAATGTATGGCATTGGTCACGGCTCACCTGAGACGTCAAGGATTCCAGGTGTTTCCGTATCTCGACGACTGGCTCCTTTCAGCCACCACCAGGCATCAACTTCTTCAAGCCAGGGATTACACAATAAATCTTTGCACTCATTTGGGAATTATGATCAACTACGAAAAATCCTCCTTATTGCCCTGCCAGTCTATTACTTTCATAGGCGCAAACTTAAACACTGTTCGGATGTCAGCTACCCTCACAGATCAAAGAATCTCAGACATTCAAAGTCACGTGAGGATCATCCTAGCCAGCAAGAAAGTACAAGCCAGAATGGTTCTAAAGGTGTTGGGCCTCATGGCTGCGGCCATTACCCTTCTTCCCCTGGCCCGCTTCTATATGCCTGCTTCAGTGGATGTTGTTCACTCAGTGGTCTTACCAACAACTTCCGATGCGTCACCAAATACTGGTGACACAGATTTGCAAGAATCATCTTTCATGGTGGATTACTTCTCCCCAGATTCACCAAGGCAGACCCTTTGTACCCCCAGCCCCGGTAGCCACTGTCACTACGGACGCCTCCCTGATCGGGTGGGGGGGTCATTATCAGGGCAGGATGGTTCATGGGACGTGGCAACCGTTCGAATACCACCTGCACATAAATGTCCTAGAGATGAGAGCAGTGCTTTTAACATTGCAAGCCCTCAACGACTTTCTTCCCTTGGGACAATTGCAGTCCACACAGACAACATGTCTGTAGTATGGTATATCAACAAACAGGGCGGAACCAAGTCCTACCCTTGTGTCGAAGCTCAGACTTTGGCAATGGGCGATCTCCTCTCATCGGTTTCTGGTAGCAACGCATATCCCTGGGAAAACCAACATTTTAGCGGACAGATTGAGCAGAGCTATTCTCATGCCTCACGAGTGGTCTCTCAAACAATCTATAGTGGAGGAGATTTTTCTAGAATGGGGCCGCCCATGTTGCGATCTTTTTGCTACTCCCCAAAACAGCAAATGCCCAGACTTCTTCTCTCTCTTCCCACTGCCAGGCCATCCCCCCAGAGATGCTCTAACCCAGGATTGGCCCCAGGGACTTCTTTATGCCTTTCCTCCCTTTCCTCTGATTCCACAAGTACTCCAGAAAGCCACCATTTTGAGAGCCAAAATGATTCTCATTGCTCCCTATTGGCCTCGACAGATTTGGTTTCCGTTCCATCATCGTCACCTTTTGGTGCAGCCGTGGCATCTGGACCCAGTGCCAGATCTTCTGATTCACCAATCGGGTCAGCTGCACCGGTCTATCCCTTCTCTCAACCTCACAGCATGGTTGCACCACTTCCTTCCTTAGCCAGGCTTCCTATGATCTCTAATCCTGTTAGAGACATCATAGTAGCTTCCTTAAAATCCTCTACTAGGAGGATTTATACTAGCAAATGGAAACGTTTTTCTTATTGGGCAAAAGCCAAAAATATTGATCCCTTTACTGCTCCAGTACAAGCAGTTTTGGATTTCTTAGCGGAAATCTTTCACGGGCTCCTCTTCCTCCACGGTCAAAGTTCAGTTGGCTGCTATCTCGAACTTTCATGTCGGGTTCGCAGATCACAACATTATGTCCCACAGGCTTTGTAGAGCCTTCTTAAAAGGAATTTTTCTCCTGAAACCTCCAATCAGGAGTCCTCCTCCTCAATGGGACCTAAATTTAGTGCTGACATCCTTGATTCTTCCTCCCTTCGAGCCAGCTGTTTCATGTTCCCTGAAATTTCTTTCATGGAAAACTTTATTCCTGGTTGCTATTACTTCGGCTAGGAGGGTATCTGAACTTCATGCTCTCTCTGTTCACCCCCCCTGTTTAGTCTTCCACAAAGACAGAGTATCATTGAGAACTAATACGACCTTTTTGCCTAAGGTCGCCTCAGAGTAATTTGAATCAGGCTATTGATCTTCCTGTATTTTTCCCAAACTACTCAAACAGATCGGAACAAAAGTTACATTATCTTGATGTTCACCGCCAACTCAGATATTATTTGGACAGAACAAAACAATTCAGGAAATCCGATCAACTCTTTGTTTCTTATGCTGATAACAAAAAAGGCCTTCCTGTCTCAAAAGTGACCTTATCTAGATGGCTTTCTTCTGTCATCTCCGAAATTTATCAGCTTAGGGGAAAACAGCTGTGCTCGAAACCTAAAGCGCATTCAACCAGAAGCTTAGCCACTTCCACAGCTTTTCAAGCTAGACTTCCATTAGACACTATTTGTGCAGCAGCCACTTGGGCCACTCCTCATACCTTTGTTTCTCATTACAAATTGGATTTGGCCTCCAGGGACAGAGCCAGGTATGGCTCTACATTTCTCAAGATTCTGTTCCATTGAGCCACCCAGGATAGAGGTGCTAGGGACGCGGTCCCATCAAGCAAGAATGAAGGCGAGATTGACAACTTAACATTGAGAAGTTATGTACCTACCATAACGTTCCATGTTAGTTGTCTTCTCTCGCCTTCTTTCTTGCGACCCTCCCTCCTTCCCCCTGGCCTGGACAGACCTTTTTTCTCTACATGGAAGAATGTTTCTTAAGACCATACAGTACTGGTCCTCCAAAACCATCCTTCAGGCTTTTCTCTCCTTCTTTCTTCCTTTGGGAAGTTTTTTATGCTAGGTGTTATTGCCTATAGACAACAAATGAGATCTGGGTACTTACCGCCTTGCATCATGGGATATGGGGCTGCCTCGAGCTGGTAAAAGTGACTCTCGAGCTTAGCAAGTGCCGAGTCGGAGCCGAGGATCGGCTCCTAACCCATCAAGCAAGAAAGAAGGCGAGAGAAGACAACTAACATGAAACGTTATGGTAGGTACATAACTTCTCATTTGTGGGTCTTGATGCAGAGAAAGCTTTTGACAGAATAAACTTGGTTTTTATGAGTAGGATAATGGAAGCATTTGCATTCCCTGAGTAATAATGTTAATTAGGAAGATATATGAAGGATCTGGGATGAAAATTAAAATGGGAGGGTGTCCCTCTAAGTTGTTTGAACAGAGGAACCAGGTGGGGGGGTCCTTTTTCCCCATTATTTGCTTTATATTTAGAGCCCTTGGCAAAGAAAATAAGTGACTCAGAAAAGCAAGGATGTAATTGGTTTGGTAATCAAGAAAAGTTGCAGATGATTTTATTTTGTACCTCATAAATTCATAAATCCAGAAAAGGATGTTTCACTGTTATGGAACATTTTGAGACAGTATTTTCAGGGTATAAAATTAATGAAGCTAAAACAAAAGCTATGGCTATAAATTATGTACCCGCTCACAAATTGGCTCAGCAAAATACATATTTATGGGGCCATGATGAGATGAAGCATTTAGGAGTATGGATTAAAAAGCTTCTGTTGTAGCAGCAAAGGATATGAGAGAAGAAATTAAAAAGCTAATACAAAGTCAGCGAAAATGGAAGGTCTTGATTTATGGTTGGTAAGATACAAGCAGTGAAAATTATTAGCCCCTTTAATTTCATATACAGGTCAGGCATATTTTTATCACCCTGAGGAGAAGTTGTGGACTATTTAATAAAGAATTTACCTGGGAGGGGAAGAGGGGGAGAGAGAAGTGGGATAAATTGATTCTTCCAGTAAAACAAGGTGGTTTAATAACCTGATTTGAAGGGGTATTTTAGAGCTACACAGTTAAGGCTCATGTAAATAACACAAGCCTAGGTTTATAATTCAAAGTTAAAAGGGATGATGGTCATGCAGAGTGAAGTTTAGTACAGAGAAAGTGGGATTTTGGATGCAGATTCCTAAGGTGAATAATAACAAAAGTACAGAATGTTATATTCATGAAATTACGGAAAGCATCATCAGAAATATTCCAACATGAAAATGGAGAAAGGAGATTTTGCAAATAGGGATGACTGCAAGTAGGGGTACAGAAAATAGGCAGGAATGTCTGGAATTTACTGGAGAAAAGTGGCAAAGGAACCAAGGTCTTAGGAGCAAGTAATTAGTGAAAGATAATAGAGTGGGATGAAGTCAAGAAGACACTTTGACTGCGGCTAGAGACTGCCATCACCACCAAGGATTGATATCAGAGTATAGGCAAAGAGGGATAGTGGAATACCTGCTCTTGTGTTTTTTTTTTTTTTATTTTAGTTGAATCTAGAGCAGAAGCTGCTGTTAAAAAAGGATCAAAGCTGATAACTTTAAGAATCAATTACAGGAAGTTAGAAAAGATTGGGAAGAGAGACTGGAAAAGCAATTTATAAGAGAAGAGTGGGAGGGCATATATATGGCTCCCAAGTATGCAGCAAAGTACAGAAGGTTTAGAAGGCTTGGTTGGAATTTTTTGTGCATGTATTTTTTATACCTCAAGCAGACTTTCAAAGAATTTTTCATCAGGTGGATGGCAAATGTTGGAGGTGTGATGGGGAAAAGAGGTAACCGGGAACATGTGTGTTGGAAGTGTAATGAGTTGGCAGATTTTATAAATTCTATGCAGAGTACGCATTCAGAAATACTGGGTAAGCAAATGACTGAGTTTAATTCTGTTGGCTGCCAAAGAACATCTGCTAGAAAATGGAAGTCAAAGTATACAGCTCAGCAAGCTTTTGCCTGGTGCCCTGCAGAGTTCTACATCTGCAGAGAGACAAAAGAGAGACTTTGGAGTGATTAAGTATAATTTTTCTACATTCTTTTGCTGCCTTTAGCTAATTCCTCCTAAAACACTGATTTTCTAGAGTTTCTGTGATTTTAAAAAGCTTGTTTCAGCTACAATATTGTACTTATTTTACTGCCTGCACTTTAACAAAGTCGTTTTTGTGTTTAAATTACCTGTTTAACTGTTGTAGTCTACACACTCGTGTGATAGCCATTTATGTGCATTTAAAGTGTTTTTTTGATTGTATCTGCTTTATTTTCTAAAACTAAACAAAATATACTTGTTTTCCCACCTTTCTAAGCTAGTTTAGTCCAGTTTTCAGGTTATTGCTGAATTCAGGGCTGTTACAAGTTTCTGTGTTTGCCCATACCTTACTTGGATAGAAGGAAGTTTCTCTGTTCACTGTGAGAGAGGGAGCTTTGGGCAGCCCATCTGTCCCTGGAGTAGTTTCAGCCCAGAAATTAGTAGTTTATTGGTCATTTAGTGCCGGTTAGCTAGGGTATAACTATTCCCAGCTCCACAAAGTCTACTCTTCAGTTTTTCCCTTGGAACTAAACAAACTTTCAACTTAAGCACTCAAGCCATTCACTTCTCATCCCGGCACTTGCTCAAAACTCATAGCAAGCACTAATAAACCATAGCACTAGATCCCCCTATACTGTAGAGAAGGACAAGGCTCTGTATTCGACCTTACCAGCCAATCAGTAAAACAGTTCACTGTACCTATCCAGGCATGTCAAAAGGGCAGTTTCAGGTGTACTCTCCGGTCCAGCTGGTGAATCTCAGCATTTGAGACAATGTTACAATTGCCTCATTTACACGGACAACCCTCTTCTGGTTCCACCAAACACTAATACATGTGAGAGTTGCAATTAAACAGCCAAACTGGAGGCTAAGCTCTCTCAACCCAAGATTGGACCAGGCAGTCAAGAGGAGAAGGGAATTAACTTGCATCACACCACCAGTCTCACATAGACCTATGAAACCAGCACCAGCACACACAAATACACAAAAACATACTCTGAGGCTCTAAATAAATATCTGCAAAAGCAACAGAGACCTCCAAAGCAGACATCCAAGCAACCTTCACCCCCCCAACACAAACAATGAAACGCATTCTTCACAAAACCAGTGTGCCATGCAATCACAGCCTTTAAGGCAAAATAACATACTCAGCACAATAGTAATAGGTGACTCTATAGTCAGGCACACTTGACATTCCACTCACTAGGCTGAACAAGGAGAAGGTTACTGTTATAACTACCTGTTGCGTGCCAGGATCCGCCACATAACACAAGCACTTAGGTCACTCCAGAACAAGTACAAATATGACTCTGTCTTTGTCCATGTTGGTGTGAATAACCTGAGCTGTACCTCCCTGGACTACATGAAGAGAGACATGGAGGAGCTCTCTGATCACATAGCCCAGGCCGGTATGACCCTGACCTCGAGTACCATCCTGCCCTCACCAAGAATGATACCATGGTATAGAGAAATAATTATCAATTTCAACAATTGGCTAAGCTTCTGGTGTCATTCAAAGGGGATCCAGTGTCTGTCAGCCTGGGATGACATGTTCGACAAACCATGCTGCTTTACTAGAGATGGCTTGCACTTCTCACCATTAGGCTTTTGAATACTGGCCAGGGCTCTTGCCACCCCCATAATGCCTTTTTTAGGTAAGGCTCAAAAGACAAACCCACTGCTGTAAATAGCACAAGTAACAAAAAACTGAGGGTAATGCTACTCAATGCCAGAAGTCTAAACCTCAAAATGCACGCACTCGAGGCACTCCTCAGTATGGAGAAAATCGGTATATGTGCAGTAACAGAAACCTGGTTTTAAGGCTCCAGAGAGCACACCAGCACTACCAGACTACAACTCATACCATACAATCTGAAGTAGGCAGACTTCATTTGGATGCAACCTGTGGGTATCGGATCCGACCTCGGATCCCAGCCGGCATTTCAAAAGCTTTAGGCTCCGAGCTCCTAGCTCCTCCCTCTACCCATAATCCCCTGCCAAGCCCTAACTGACCTCAGATTTCGTTTGCCGCTTTCAAGTTGCAATGGACTCCTCGAGCTCCTGGTTACAGATAAGCATTTTGACAGAAAATTTTTGAAAAACTAACTTTTTTAATTTGATTAGTTAGAAGTGTATGTGTTAGGCTTTCCTCTCTCTCTCTTTTTAATTTTTCTCGGGTTTTGCGTAGTTTGTGTTTGTGTGTGTTTTAGGCCTGTTGGGGCTTAAGATGTCTGAAGCCCATAAGGCAGTATTCTCTAAATGTACCGAGTGTGGCCATAAGCTGTCCCCAGCGGATGGCCACCCTCGATGCGTTAAATGCTTGGGGGTTGAACACCTGTCATCTGGTTGTACCATTTGTGCAGGGTTCAACCCCCGAGCTTTAAGGGAGTGGAGGTCGAAGCTTGTTCTGGCGGGACTTCTCCCTCCAGATGCGGCTCCGGCCTCTGCCCCTACTAGTCAGCAGCCTTCAGCGGGTGCTGTGGTCTTCCCTCCCCCGGTTGGGACTCAACCTCCCTCAAAAAAGCCGGAGGAGAGGGAGACTTCAAGGGAGAAAGAGAAAAAGGAGAGACACAGGGAGAGGCACCATAAACGGAGAGCCGAGACCTCAAGTTTGGCTCCTCCATCTAAATGGGCCTCACCTGTGTCTTCTAGATCTCCTCCTCCTCGGCTCCACTCCCCTCGGTTCTCTTCTGGACCCGAGGAGGAGGAGGAGGCTAGCCCTTCTGTGAGGTCCCCGAGGCGGCTCTCTAGGTCCGCTTCGGTGGCCTCATCTAGATCCACCTTTTCCATGAGCGAAGCAGATATGGACCGGATGATGAGGCGTTTCATCCAGGCCCAAATGCAAATGGGAGTGCTCTTAGCCACCCCCCCATCCGGGAGGGGCTTCGACCCCTTTTTTTTGCCCCCCTTGGCTCCTTCTCTGACCCACACCCCGGGTTCGGAGCTCTCGGTGCCGGGCAGAGTTGGATCCGGGGGTGGGTCGGATCCGATAGGTCGGCGCACTTCGGATCCGACCCATCCCTTGAGTGCTTCGGGTACTTCGGACCCGACCTCTCGGAGCCGAGGGAGCTGGTGTGTCTGCGGCTCCGTCTAAGTCGGAGCACACCGGTCTCTCGGATCCGACGGTTTCGGCTCCGACTCCGGTCCGTGCGTCGGATCCGAGTGGGGGTCGGCTCTCGGGGCTTAGAGAAGCTAGCTCCCCCTCGGCCTTCGACGTAGTGGAAAGGGCACTGTTGAGGACTACCGGACCCCCGGTCCCTGCCACGGCTCCACCCCGCACTCCCTTGCAGTTGGGTCAGGCTCCCATCAGCCGGTCCCAAGGACAGCCTGCCTCGATGTCCCAAGTAGTTCCCTTGGAACATCTAGCTGCTGAAGAGGACTCCTCGGACAGTCCCCCCGAGGAAGTGCCTCGGAAGCGTAAGTGCAAGGAGGCACATGGACTCCCCAGAGTCCATTACGAAGACACAGACTTGGATGAAGGGGCTCCCAAGATCACCCCCAGAAGACATCTCCTTTGGAGATATTATGGAAATGTTAAGGATCAGGGGGGGGTGGTCTGCCCCCAAGGCCTCCTCAGACGAGTCTGTGTTCTTGGAGGCATTTGAGGCGGGCCCATCTACCTCTTGGGTGTCTCCTCCTGCTGATCCTCTGGTGGACCTTGTATCCACCAGAGCATGGAAGGATCCGGACACCGTTGAGCCTATACCCAAGCGTCCTGACCGTATCCTGAGCCCCCCGGCAGACCGCACTCACTGGAGTAAGGGCCCCCCGGTAGATGCCATGATGATGGCTGCAGCCACGAAGAAGGAGTTGGCACAGGAGAGTCCTTCTATGCATCCTTCGGGCAAGGAGTCCCGCTCGATGGATCGCATTGGGAAGCGAGTTTTTAGTTCAGCAACTTTCTCTTTGAGAGCGCTGAACTACATGGCACATGTTATCAGGATGCAGCGGGACCTCATTTAAGAGTACGCTGCATCCCGCCCAGAGTCCATATCGGGTGAGGACAAACAAGTGTATTCAACCCGTATGGCCACTCTTAGAGCGGTTTCCAATACGTCTATGCGGCTACTTTCTCACGCTACCGAGGGAGCCGCTAGAGCTAGCGGAGCGGGCCTAGTCATGAGGTGTCAGGCCTGGCTCCGCCACTGTGGTTTCGCAGAGCCCTTCAAGGCGACTTTCGCGAATGCCCCCTTTGATGGTTCTGCCTTGTTTGGCAAAACTGTTAGGGAAACGTTAGTCCAGAGCGAGAAGGACGGGAAGACGCTGTCTGCCGTCGGAGTCCGCTTCTCAGCTCCCCAGAGGTCCTTCTCGAAGAACCAAAAGGGACAGAAGAAGATGTGGTTCCGGAAGTCGCAGCAGTCTCAACCTGCTCCGGATAACCAGTCCTTCCGTGGCAGAGGAGGGATAGGGAGGTCGCCATCCTAGAGGCAGAGGGGCTCCTAGAAACTTTGGGTCCAGAGAACCTTTCTCTGACAGACTCACGCAACAGCCCTGAAGGGTTGCCCGGCTGTCCGTCTCTGGAGGCAGTCGGGGGACATTTTTCGAGGCACCTGACTTCTTGGGAGTCAATCACAACAGACCGTTGGGTGCTTCATGTGATATCCAGAGGTTATACCTTTCCCCTGAGCAAAATCCCCAGATTCCACAGCCTCCCCGATGTACCACCCGACCAAAGGGAGGCAGCAGCTGTCGAAATCGAGCAGCTGCTAGTAAAAAGAGCCATCCAACGCGTCCCCCGAGATCAGACCGGATCAGGGTTTTACTCCAGGTGGTTCTTGGTGCCAAAGAAAACGGGGGACTTAAGACCGATCTTAGACCTTTCCCTATTGAACCTGTCAGTAACCAAGCAAAAGTTCCGGATGGTCACCCTACAATCTATACTTCCCCTCTTGCGGGAGAACGATTGGATGTGCTCTATCGACCTCAAGGACGCGTACTACCACATTCAGATGGACAGGCGGTCCAGGAGGTTCCTTCGCTTCCGGCTGGGAGCCAGCCACTACCAGTTCAGGGTCCTCCCCTTCGGGCTCACCTCTGCCCCCAGGGTGTTCACCAAGGTACTAGCAGTGGTAGCGGCCCACCTGAGACTCCAGGGATTACAGGTCTTTCCGTACCTGGACGACTGGCTCCTAACGGCATCATCAAAGCGTCTACTGTGCTCAGCCAGGGACTATTTCCTTCTTATAGCCCCAAGGCTGGGCATCACCATAAACTGGAAGAAATCTTTACTGCACCCCACACAACTTATAGATTTCATAGGAGGAAGGTTGGACACAAGATCAATGCGGGCCTTTCTCACCCCAGACAGGCTGTCCAGCCTGAAGTGTCATATCACAGCAGTCCTACAACCGTTTCCGACAGCGGTTTCGGTCCTGAGGGCCCTGGGTTCAATGGCAGCAGCTATTCCACTTCTTCTTCATGCTCGCTTACACATGCGGGTTCTTCAATGGACCCTACAGGTCCAGTGGTCCCCGCTATACTCCTCTCTCAACAACCCAATAGCTGTCAGCAAGGCATGCAAGGACTCCCTGTTTTGGTGGCTCCAGTCTCCGGAGCCTCTAGCAGGGAGACCCTTTTGTGCGGCATTCCCCCGAGCCACGGTCACCACGGACGCTTCTCGCCTCGGGTGGGGGGGCATTCTGCGGGCAAGATTGTCCAAGGCACGTGGAACACCTCAGAGACCTTGTTGCATATAAATGTCCTGGAGATGAGGGCGGTGCTCCTAGCGTTGCAAGCACTTCACAGCCTTCTTCCTACGGGGACTATTGCGATCAAGACAGACAACGTGTCGGTTGTCTGGTACATCAACAAGCAGGGAGGAACCAGGTCCTATCCCCTTTGTCGAGAGGCCATGAGAGTCTGGGAATGGGCAATTTCCACCGAACGCTTTCTTGTAGCAACGCACATTCTGGGAAAATCCAACATCCTTGCGGACAAGCTCAAGTCGCACCATTCTTTCCCCGCACGAGTGGTCTCTCAATCCTCTGGTAGCGAAGAAGATTTTTGCTGTCTGGGGGCAACCCTGTTGCGATCTTTTTGCTTCTCACTCAAACGCCAAATGCGACAGTTTCTTCGCTCTACTTCCACCACCTGTGGAATCCCCGAGAGACGCTCTGGTGCATGCTTGGCCTCCCGGTCTCCTTTATGCCTGTCCTCCACTACCTCTGATGCAGAGGCTCTTGCAGAAAGCCAACAGTTTGGGGAGCAGAATGATTCTCATTGCCCCATTCTGGCCTCGTCAGCCCTGGTTCCCTTATCTATGGTCTCATAAAGTGAATCCGCCCTGGATTCTGAATCCGATCCCGGATCTCATCTCCCATCCTCTAGAACTTCCGGTCCCGAATCTACACACCCTGAAATTGGCAGCCTGGCTGCTCCAGTTCCATCCTTGATTAGGACTCCCGGTATCTCGTCACCTGTCAAGGCCATTTTAGTGGCAGCTCATAAACCTTCCACTAGGAAGGTTTATCGGAGCAAATGGAAAAGGTTTTCTATTTGGGCGGTCCAGAAAAGTATGGATCCTTTTTCAGCACCTATGTCTGCGGTGCTGGATTTCTTAACAGACCTCTTTCATCAAGGGGCTAGTTCTTCCACGGTAAAGGTACAAATGGCAGCGATTTTCCCATTATCATATGGGTCATGAGTCAGCTCCCCTCATGACTGCGAAACTTTGTAAGACCTTTCTCAAAGGAGTTTTTTTGTTGAGGCCACCATTCAAAGAAGCTGTACCACCTTGGGACCTATCCTTAGTTCTACAGGCCCTTACTGCTCCTCCCTTTGAGCCTGCAGCTTCTGCAGATCTAAAGTACCTTTCCTGGAAGACTGCCTTCTTGGTAGCCATCACATCAGCCAGAAGAGTGTCGGAACTTCAGGCTCTATGCATCAAACCGCCTTACCTTTCCTTCTTTCCAGATAGGGTGTGCCTCAGGACCAATCCATCTTTTCTTCCAAAAGTTTCTTCGGAATCTAATATTAACCAATCAATCAACGTACCTGTGTTTTTCCCCAAGTACAAAAACAAAGGAGAATATAAGCTGCATTCTTTAGATGTTCATAGACAATTGCACTTTTACATTCACAGAACGGCTGATCATAGACAATCAGATCAACTGTTCATCTCCTTTGCTAAATTTGCTTTGGGCAAAGCAGTTTCCAAAGTCACACTATCGAGATGGATTGCTAATTGTATTCTGCAGGCTTATGACACTTCAGGTAGGCCTGCTCCTCAAAGGGTTACGGCTCATTCTACTAGGGCAGTTTCCACGTCAGCCGCGTTTAAGTCCCGAGTACCATTGGATGATATCTGCGCGGCAGCCACTTGGGCCTCGTCTCATACCTTTATTTCTCATTATAAGGTGGATGTTGTTTCCAGGGGAAGAGCATCCTTTGGTTCAGCGGTGCTTCGGAACATCCTTCCATGATGGCCGCCCAAGATTTAGGTAGCTGGGGACTCTGTCCCACAGGTTGCAGACAAATGAAGTCTGCCTACTTCAGATTTAGAAGTTATGTACTCACCATAACGTTCCATCTGAGTAGGTGACTTCATTTGGATGCAACCATCCCCCCCTCCATCCCCCTGACCTTTATACAACGAGAGTTTATGCATCTATTTAGATACTTTTATTTTAGTATTATATAGGCAAACTCAATCTGAGGTCAGTTAGGGCTTGGCAGGGGATTATGGGTAGAGGGAGGAGCTAGGAGCTCGGAGCCTAAAGCTTTTGAAATGCCGGCTCGGATCCGAGGTCGGATCCGATACCCACAGGTTGCATCCAAATGAAGTCACCTACTCAGATGGAACGTTATGGTGAGTACATAACTTCTCATTTCGGCCACAAAACCCAGACCGAAGTACAAAAGGTGGGGGGAGTATACATATTCATCAAGGATAAACGCACCTCCCGGTTAGTGGCACAGCACAATGCTTCAGAGATCATCCACGTGCAACTACCAACGGGCAAAACTGCTATTCAAATTATAGCTTGCTACAGATCACCCACCATGTCCCAGGACCCCCACTCCGCATTCCTGGAAACACTAGGAAACATAAAGATCCTATCAAAACACCCTGATATTGGGTGATTTCAATTGCACAAACATTAACTGGGAGAACTACTCAAGTACAAACTCCCTTGCCCAACATTTCCTAGAATTTATAAACTCAAGTGCCCTGGATCAACTGGTCAGCACCCCCACCAGAGGTGACATATTGGACCTGGTCATCACCAACATGGGCTACTGGTGTTCCACACCGGAGGTCAACCCCTCGCTGGTTAGATCTGACCATAAACTAATTACTCTGGATATCCACATTCCGCCACCACCCCCGGTCAAAGAAACCACCGTGAAAAACTTTTCAAAAGCAAACTTCATGTTACTTAAGACCGAGGTGGGAAGTTTCAAAGCCCCCATGCTAAAGGATAATGCTGTCCAAGCTGCAAAATCCTTTACTAATGCACTCTTCGGGCACCTACAATAATGCATGGATCGTGCTATCCCAAACAAAACCAAGACTCACTCCTCAAAGAAAAGGAAACCAGTCTGGTGGACCCCTTGTCATAAACAAGCTATACAATAGAAGGAAGAAATTAGTACAGAAAAGAGTAAAATCCCAAGAAGGGAAGACATCCCTGATCAGTATCAGCAAGAAACTACGTTCCCTCATAAAATTGTCCAAGGCTAGCTTTGAAAGAAAAATTGCCATGGACTCCAAAGATAACCACAAAGCATTCTTTAGGTATGTCAAGAATCTAAGTGACAATTCCCAGATCTGCTCTGAGTTGGTGCAGAATGGCACAAAATATACTGAACCAACAGGTTCAGTGCAAACTTCACCCCCCTCTCACCCCCAAAAGGGCTATAACTATACCAGAAGAATGTAGTGCCCCTGAAATCACAGACATTTGGGTTAAAACCGCCCTCTCCAAAGCGAAAAACACAGCATCAATGGGACCGGACGGTGTCCCAGATTGCTTCCTACACGAGCTCAAAGATGAACTAACCCCTCACCTAAGCACACTGTTTAAACTCAGCCTCTCCACAGGCTACGTGCCCACAGAGTGGTGCACAGCAACGGTTATTCCGCTCCACAAAGGTGGAGCCACAATGGACCCTGGGAACTATCGCCCTATAAGCCTGACTAGCTTGGTCTGCAAATGGGAACCTCCAAACACATGGACCCTGGGAAGCTGACTTTAGGGACAGAACCCACTGGACTAAACCTTTGAGACTAAACCTGGTGGACTAGATGGCTTATAGATGGGTAGGTGGTGAGGCTTTTAGACTGGCAAGGCCTTCAACACCATTCCCACTTAGACAACCCCACAACACCATTCCCCACTTAGGGTGTTACCCATCAACACCAACCGAGAACCGAAACCCTTAGTCAACAGGCCCCACATGGTAAGAGCCACGGATCACATGAAGGGGCTCACGGACAGACTCTCGGAGTTAGACAAGGTAAGGAAGCAAAGCTCCAGTCCTAGGAGTCCCTTCTAAGGTCCCTCACTTGGGTACAGGAGGCTTATAGCCTGACAGGGACATAGCAACTGCAGACTAGGGACTTCTAGAACGCGACCAGGATAACATTGAGACCTCCAACCTCCTCTCTCCTCCCTCCAAAAGGGGGATCAAAATCCTCCAAAAGGTCCAGTCAAAACCATGGCCTGGTGCCAAATGCCAAAAGTCAAGCAAAATGCCAAAAGAACAAATCATCCCCTTTCCAAAACCACATAGGTGGTAGCCTCCAAGGAAGTGGTAGGAACCTATAAGGATCTGGGAGTGGATCTGGACCTCTTGTCTTTGATAATACTCTTTCCTTTTAGGTGGTCAAATCCTTCTGCAAAAATCCACCCCTCACATCAAGGTCTAATTCAAATCAAATCAAAAGAGGTCATTGGGCCCTCTACATATCATCCATCATACCCATCACCAACACTGTACCATACAATGCCACATACACCATAAGACACCTGCACAGGCTGCAACCTCACCAAACACCACCAAGAAGAGAATCACTGGCCCAAGCAGATGCCCCTATGCAGCTCGCTGAAGAAACTCTGCTGTCTGTTGCATACTCTGTGTCCTCTCCTGCGTGCCTGACCTACAAGGCCACCAAAGTCCCACCCACCCAAATTGATGGACATGCTCCACCCTATGAAAACCAATAAGCCCTCGCCCCATCACTCTAGGGATCTAAACAACCACCACAACAACACAGCTGGAGGGGAGGCTAGGCTCCTGTCCTGTCCTCCCTCCCCCCCTCTCAAGGTTCCAAGGTACATTAGGCAGAGGTCAGTCTAACCCTCTTCCTTCTCAAACCTTGAAACCTTTGGAAGTGGATGGGAACTTACCCCAGGATCACTTCTCAATGGCTGCTGGACAGATGCACAGGGAACAGAACTAAGGGGGGGGTAGCCAGCCAACACACATCCGGCTTAGCTTTATAAATGCCTTCAGGCAGAGATAGCCTAGTACCTACCTATCAACCTACAAGTCTAAATCAAATGTATTTTGAAGTATTGAATATTATAAAAGAGATAACGAACTGGAAGTGGGATCTTTGGAAAAAGGAAGAAACATTATATAGAACTAGAAATTGTGTTCAGGAGGAGGAATGAAGTTTAAGGAAGGCAGGAATTCTGCAGTTAATGTAATGTTGAACTGATGATAATTACAAATAGATATGTGACATAATATATGTAAATGCAAAAACGTTAATAATGTTTTTCTTTTTCTGTTTGTGTATGCTTGCCAATGTCTTAAGTCATAATTTAATGAAGGGCGTTAAAAAAACTAAAGAGTTGGGAAGGGTATATGCAATATTGTTTGGAGCTAGATAAGGCTTTGTCTAAAAAAAGGTCTCCAATCTCAGAAGAATGGAGTCCGGGTTTTGCGGCCGAAATGTAATGGTATGAGTTGTAGTCTGGTAGTGCTGGGGGTGCTCTCTGGAGCCTTAAATCAGGTTTCTGTTACTGCACACATACCAATTTTCTCTTGGCACTTACATAGCCAAAATGGAAGCAAAGCTCTCCACCCAAGATTGTGCTAGACAGTCAGGAGGAGAAGGCTGACACCCACACTACACCTCAAGCAACACATAGCCCTTCTAAACCCACACCACCAACACCACAACACCCACATAGAGCAACACTAAATCCACATACGCAAAGGCCCGTAACTGTAACCTGCCCAAGCAACAAGGACCTCTGAAGCTGAAATGCAAACAAACACCAATCACAACCAAAGTATCACATAGTTCAAAACTCCTGTGTGCCACCCAGCAACAGCCCCTAAGGCAAGACAATGTACCCAACACTTTAGTCATAGGTGACTCTGTAGTCCGGCACACTGATGTCCCTCTCACCAGGTTGAACAAGGAGAAAATTACAGTCAGCTGCCTGTCGGGTGCCAGGATCCACCACATAACGCATGCACTCAAGTCACTCTACAACAAGTACAAATATGACTCTGTCATTGTCCATGTTGGAGTGAATGACTTGAGACGTACCTCTCTGGACTACATGAAAAGAGACATGGAAGAGCTCTCGGATCATGTGGCCCAGGCAGGTATGACCCTAGGCCTGAGTAGCATCCTGCCTTCGCCCAGAATGATACCATAATATAAGGACAAAATGATTGACTTCAACTATTGGCTAAGCTTCTGGTGTCATTCAAAGGGGATCCAGCATCTGTCTGCCTGAGAAGACATGATTGACTGACCACGATGCTTTGCCAGAGATGGTCTGCACCTGTCGCCTCTGGGATTCAGGTTACTGGCTAAGGCTCTTGCCACCCCTATAGTGCCTTTTTTAGGCAAAGTTCAAAGAACAAAACCACCACCATAACAGGTACAAGCATGCAAAATCTGAAGGTAATGCTACTCAATGCTAGAAGTCTAAACCTCAAAATGCACTCTCTCGAGGCACTCCTAAAAATGGAGAACATCGATATCTGTGCAGTAACTGAGACCTGGTTCAAGGCTCCAGAGAGCACCCCTGCAATACCAGGCTACAACTCTTACCACACTTTTCGACCACCAAAGCAGGACCGAAACACTAAAGGTGGAGGAGTGTCAGTATTCACCAAGGATATTCACACCACCAGGCTAGTTGCCCAACACAATGCGTCTGAAATTCTCCAGGTGCAACTAACACTAGGTAAGACTGCAATCCAAATTGTAGCTTGCTACAGATCCCCCACCATACCCCAAGATTCTCACTACACCTTTCTAAACATACTGGAAAATATTAAGATAGAACCAAACACCCTAATACTGGGTGATTTTAACTACCCTGCCATTAACTGGGAAAGCTACTCATGTACCAACACCTTTGCCCAACGGTTCTTGGAATTCATAAATTCCAACGCCCTAGATCAACTAATTCATAGTCTCACCAGGGGCTCCAATATCCTAGACCTGGTCATTACCAACATGGGAAATCGATGCTCCACACCTATGGTCACCCCCTCGTTAGTCATGTCTGACCATAATCTAATCACCCTTAACATCCACATCCCACCCCCACCCCCCAGTAAGGAAACCTCCATAAAAAACTTCTCCAAAGCCAACTTCATGCTACTCAAGTCAGACGTGACAAAGTTCATGACACCCATGCAGACTGGAGCTGAAAGTTCAACTGCTGAATCCTACACTAAGGCACTGTATGAGCACATCCACTCGTGCATAAATCGTGCCATCCTAGATAGAACCAAGATGCTCTCATCCAAAAAAAGAAGCCAATCTGGTGGTCCCCTGCCATAAACAAACTTTACAACAAAAGGAAGAAACTGTTGCAGAAAAGAGGAAAATCCCAGGATGCAAAAAACTTCCTTACCAGTCTCAGTAAGAAACTGAGATCCCTCATAAAATCCTCCAAAGCTAGTTATGAAAATAAAATTGCCAAAGACAACAACAAGGCATTCTATAATTATGTCAAGAATCTAAATGGCAATGCTCAGATCTGCTCTGAGCTAAAACAGAATGGCATTAAATATACTGATCCCAAGGATATTGCCAATATCCTGGCAGATCGATTCAGTGCCAGCTTCACCCCCCTCTCACCCCGTAAATGGCCCATCTCAGTACCAGAAGATTGCCAAATTCCGGTAACAGCCACACAGGTAAAAAACGCACTCTCCAAAGCTAAGAATACAGCATCCATGGGACCAGATGGCATCCCGGGCTGTGTACTACATGAACTACAATATGAACTGGCACCTCACCTAAGTGTCATGTTTAATCATAGCCTCACCTCAGGTTTCGTGCCCACTGAGTGGCGCACAGCTACAGTTATTCCACTTCACAAGGGGGGATCCACCTTGGATCCTGGAAACTACCGTCCCATCAGTCTGACAAGCCTTATCTGCAAGGCCATGGAGCGTATTATCATGGAACTTATAAACAAAGACACTGGCAACCTTCAAACACTGGACCCCACCCAGTTTGGGTTCGTGAAGGGCCGATCTTGCCTCCTGAACTTGATTGACTTCTTCGAATCAGTCTCCAGAGCCATGGACAAGGGTAAGGTGGTCCACACAGCCTATCTAGACCTTGCCAAGGCCTTTGACACCATCCCCCACTCTGGAATCATAGATAAACTTACTAAGATGGGCATTAATTCCTACATCACACAATAGGTTGCTAACTGGCTTACTGATAGAACCCACACTGTAAAAGTAGCCAACTCCAAATCCCACTCCAGACAAGTGGAGTACCTCAGGGTTCAGTCCTGGGACCGCTCTTGTTTGGCGTCTACTTCCCTGAAGTACAGGCCAACACTAAGGGACTCTGGATAACAAAGTTTGCAGATGACTGCAAACTGGGAGCCATTATAGAATCCCCAAATGATGTGGATACTCTACAAAAGGGCCTTACAGAAACAGATGCTTGGTGCCAGAGCCATGGGCTCAAGCTCAATGCCAAGAAATGTATAGTTATCCCCTTTGGGAAAAAACATGTATCCATGAATTACCATATAGGTGGCAGTACACTAAACACTGAAAGTTTGATAAGAGACTTAGGGACACAGGTGGACAGTGGTCTCACCTTCGATAACCACATCGCCACAACAGTCAGGAAATCCTTCTATGTGGCTCACCTAATCACTAAGGGCTTTTCATCCAGAAAAAAAGGAGGTCATTGTCCCACTGTACCCATCCTTCATTAGACCCATTATAGAATACAATGCCCCGTTTGGTATGTACCTCTCAAGACATCTGCAACAACTGGAAAGGCCACAGAAATACCTCACTAAAGAATCACAGGCCTAAAGCAGATGCCCTACGCTGACCGCCTTAAACTCTAGCTATACTCTGTCGCATATCGTCTACTCAGAGGCGATCTTTGCTTAACATACAAGGCCATGTCAAACCCAGAGCTGCTGGACATGCTACACTTAAAGAAATCCCAATCCCTCAGAGCCACACACTCCAGGGATTTAAACCTTGTCATCACAATAAACAGAACATGCTTGAGGGATAGGTTCCTGACCCAGAGACTCCCCAGACTCTGGAATAGATTGTGCCCATACATGTCAAGCAGAGTGCCTCTTTGGTCCTCTTCAAAAGGAACCTTGATGATTGGATGGGAGAAAGGAAATTCACCCCAGGGATCACGTCTGTCGCCCTGCTAGACAGGGGTCCAGGGAAGTAAATAGTGTGGGAAGAAATAGCCAGGGAATTGTTATGGCTAGGCTTGTATAGGCCCTAGGGCTGATAGCCTAGTACCAACCTATGAACCTATGAAGAAGGCTAGGAAAGATTTTGAATTAAACCTGGGTCAAAATGTGGCAAAAAATCCAAAGTCATTTAGTAAATATGTTAAGCAAAGAAATGCTAGTTCCAACATTAGAGTGTTGTGACACGATAGATTAGTAATGGAGCCTTGTGTGCTGGTGCATCTGTTCATAGATATTTTGGAGAATTTGTTGTGGGTCACTCACTGGATAAAGCTAATAGGTATGGGTGACTGTGACTGACCCCTGATTTCAGTAGAAGTAATGAGAAAGCCATGGGTAAGAATCAAGTCTGATATTGCGTCTCGAGCTCATGGTTTAAATTCCTTCTTATCTTCTGTTAGCGATGGCATAAAGGATATTTTGCCGTATGTCTTGCAATTATCCTTGAAGTTTGGATTTGTTCGTACCTACTGGAAGAGTGCATATAATGTTTCAGTAAATGAGAGAGGTGGTAAGTCAGGTTTAGGGAATTTTAGACCTACAAATCTATCTAGTCTTATTCGAAAATGCTTTGAGAGGACCTTAATAATAATGCAGACTTCTGTATTATGATATTCATCAACATTTCTCATTGCGAAGATCTACTGTAACCAGTTTGGTTTATTACTCTTTTTAAAGTGATGTGGCAGATGCTTTTGCAGTTGATGCATTGCTCTTAGACCTGTCTAGGTCTTTTCATTCATTACCACCTCAACGACCAATTATAAAGGCTGGGAAAGGTGAATATTTAATACCTATGTACGCTGGCTAATATAATAGGACTACTCAAGTATTTATTCAGAGGTTTATATCTAAATAATTTCCCTTAAGGTGAGTTTTCATGGCTCTGTTTTAGGCAGTTTTCACTTCTACATGTTTCCAGTTATTGATAAAATATGAAACTGGGCTGATAACGTTTTTATAGGCTGTTAAGGGATGATCTGATGTAGATATTTGTGTTTTAAAAATCCAAAATTATGTAGTGTAATAGTGATTAATATAATACATCATGAGTTAAATAGAAGAAGAAATCAGTTTATTATGAAAAATAGGGTCATGGTAATAAAAATGGGAAGTAGCTATTTCCATCTTAAAACAGGTAGAAGATGCTGCTTTTTACCTTTAGAAATTAGAATGATAGATTAGAAATTAAAAAAAAAAAGTAAATGGTGTGGGAATAAGATGTAGTGGGGTTTCCCTAGATGGAGAGAGGCCTATAATAATCTCTGTTGTGCTCCAAGGCTGTCTTGTGAGCATTGAACTTTATTTGTATTGTTGTCAAAATGTGTGGGATGTGTATTTTGGTGTCCTATGTTAAACAGAAAATGTTTCTTTTTTAAAGAAAATAGCATTTTTGGTTCTTCTAATAAGAAACGCACTAAAATATGATTTAGTTGCATACTGAATTTCATCCTAAAAAAATACAAAATGTACATACTCGCTAGGAACTGAATGAGAAGGAAAAAAATTCTGAACACCCATATGATTAGATAAGACTGCTGATGGCCCCTACAGTCCATATCTCTGTATCCATAGGAATTATTACAGCAAGTTTCATAGCATGTCATGATCCTTAGCTTCAAAATGCACTTAGCTGATCATTCCAGGTGTTAAGATGTACATGGTTTTATTTACTGTAATATAATTTACTTCACATTATTGTATAAGGGGGGGTGCATATTTCTACAATGGAGAAAAAAAAACTTCCCTGTTTAGGAGAGATGAATAGGACTTTTACTTCTGATGTAATGGTAATCTGTAAGGATGTATTCTAAGGGATTATTCTGTATACCGAGCAGAAGTTCAACAAAGTAAATTACCCTGGATGGAAATGATATAATGCAAATTAAGACTGTGGTACTGAAGGTTTACAAGTCAGTCCATCTGGTCCTTATGAATAAAAGACAAATATCTCTATCCCCCTTTAAGACGTCTGTGTGAAGCTTTCATATCATAACATATGTGATCCATTACAAAATGCACACAGGATTGCAGTTCTGCGCATAGATATGGCCATGCAGCACAGTGTTGAATTTGACTTCATTGATTTATTTGCTGGAAACAATGGCATATTAGCTGTGGCATGATGTAAATGATTTTTTTCTGGTGAAGTGTCTAGGATATTTTCTTTTGACTTATTGGCAGCTTGGTATAGTAGCATTCTAAGTCACTGTTAATTTCTGGATTGGGCTTGAATGGCCTCTTAAGCAGTGCATCAGGTGCCTGATATAAAAGGTTGAGTCTCATTCCCTCTTTGAGGATTTATTATGAAACATTCAAGCAGTCACAACAGGATGATCTGGTGCAAAATTAATACAAGACTGATATAATAGTGTTTTAGTACAGTATGGTGTTGAATTTGAGCCCACCATTTCAGTTAATTCAGACTAGCATTTTAGGGATGACATGTTAAAGTGAAGATATAGGATGTTTACATCCGTTGAAAGAATATTTACATCTGTTGAAAGGAGAACTTGGAGCACATGTGTTAGGCAATAGTTTCTGCAATCCCTTTGAAAAGAGATCAGGTAGAATATCATTGGAATCTGGGTATAATGCCAGACTGTGACAGCAGGGTTCTACTTTAGAACATCAGATTCCCATAACGTCATTTCTCTTAAAAGCAAGACAACAGCGTAACTTTAAAAGAGTGAAAACCCAGAATGGTGAATTTCACCTCCGGGGAAACTAACCATTAGGCCAGCACTGACAAAAACAAAAAACTAAACTTAAACCCATCGAAGAGGGGGGGCTTTGCACCCCACACCCCCCTACTTAAATATTCCAACTCCGAGATTGCACAGTGGAGAAAAGGGCAGAGGTCAGCAGTGGTTGCCAAGTGGTTAGTTTCACGGAGGCGAAATTCGCCGTTCCTGGTTTTCGCTCTTTTAAGGTTATGATAATGTGGGAATTCGATGTTCTAAAGGGGAAACCGACAGACATTTTCTAAAGCACTGTTTTTGCTGGCCGGTTCCTCTGAGGCTGTCCACAATAAAAGCAATTTTCAAGCGACTCTGGTATTCCATTTGGGAAAAACACCGCTTCAGTCCTTGTCATGTAACATGTTCATCATTCCTACTTTTCAGTAGCCTTTAGGCTGTATGGGTTATCTTGCCCAAGACACAGCAAGCGGACAGTTTCCAAAAGCTGTTTCTTTCAACACCTTCACTCTTGATAGCTGATTGAGCAGCCCTGTGAAGGGAAAACCAGTAGTCAGAGTGAATAATCTTCAGTACTTTCTTGGCAGCTCTCGAAAAATCAGCATGGAGGCTTCATGGGAACACCAGCTAGCATTCAGTTTCTGTTCTGTCAGATAAGTCCACGTTTATTTTATTTGAGCTTTGAAGCTCCATTGCCCTTTTAAGAAATATTTCTTTTAGAAATTGGAAGTTTCCTGTCAGGGACAAACTGTTTTTAGCTGTAGCTAATTTGGTGGCACTTTCAATGAGAAAATGTACTGCTTGTGTATTATGATGAAGTTAAACATCTGGAAGTGTTTTAATTGGACAGCACTTCTACATAGTATGTTAATTGTGCTCACCGTGTGAAAACTTGCCTGCCATTTTTTTTCTGTCATAAATTTGTTTGAAGGATTTCAACAGGATTTTAGTGTGCTGCTTTTACATTACATTGTTTAAGGGACTGTGTTAGAATGTTTGTGTTGTGCTTGTGAACACTATTTGAAAACTTGCCTTCCGACCAACTGGTTTTTCAGTGAAGCTTTCTGCATTTGAAGCATCCTCCTTAGTCATAGCATGGATACTTAGCCACTTCTGAAGGTTCAACTTGCACTGTTCTTATAAAGAAAAAAAACTTGTCAAAGAGCACTTGTTGATTTCACAGGCTCAGTCAGTGCCTCAGCTAATGATGGGCGACTCTGCAGTGGCCAGCACTGGTTTTCTCATACCACATCTTACATCTCTGGCTTTCTCTAGTGTAGTCCTTTCAGCCACCAGGAACCAATCTCAGCCACATTTACTTTGCCTGTTCCCAAACTGAGTATGAGAAAAATCATCTTTTCTAGGATATGGAGACGCAAGAGGGATGCTACTCAATGTAGTTAGGAAAGAGAACTCTTGATGAGTGAGAAGTCACTTCTCTGGGTTGGTCATCAGTAATAGCGGTAAAGAAAAAAAACAAAAGGTTAAACATTTTTCATTTGAAGATACTGTGTCTATTAGAAAACATGATTTTCTTACTTTAGCTAAGTTGTTACAAGCTGTTAATCCTGGTACACAGAATACTTTACCTGTAAAGTAGTTCAGCAGAAACATTCCTGATGAAGACCTGTCAGAAGATTGGTATACATGTGACAAGGTCTCCTCTTCTGCAGTTTCACAAGCCAAATCCTCTGATTCAGAGGAAATTGTGTCCTGGCAATGTTCTTGGAGGAATTTTACTTTTCACAGATTGTAGCCAGAATGAATGAGGTGTTTTCACTGGAACAAATGGATGTTCCCTCTGAATTGAGAAAACATTTTGACTTGTTACAAGTAGATGTAACCCATTCTATTCAGATTCCTCCGTTAGTGCCAGCCTTGGAAGGGTATATTACTGTATCAAACCTGATTTCCAGTCTTCAGTTCCCAAAAAGCAGATAGGATTTATAAAGTTTCTGAAACTAACGAGCATTTATTCTACAAACGTAGGTCTGACCATACTTGCCATATCCTCATCTTCGCCAGCTGGGAACAAGCTTTTGGTGTCCTGTAGTCCTTCCCCATGGACACGGAAGGGAAAATATTGGACAGATTTGGTCAGAGAATGTTTTCTTCTTCCACACACATGTGTAGGATGTTTAACTGTCAGACTTAATATGGACATTTGTGCTTTGTAGCACAGGCAGTTTGAAAATTGGTTACCACACTTCCACTTGAAGGTGGTGCCTATCTGAATTCTGTTTCTAACATTTCTTAAATATCTAAACATTCATTAAGGAGTGTGTATGACTGTGCATTTACTGCGTCTAGAACCACTACTACTGCTGACAGTTTTGAGGAGACATACCTACATGCATACAAATATTTCAAGCACGAGCATTAATGCCCTTTTAGCCTGCCAATATACCAAAACACTTGTTCCCATAATAAGTGTCCAGACTGTTGTTAAAATATCGAAACTAGTATTTACTTTAATGTAATTTGGTAGTCTGTTCCATGCATCAGCTGCTTTGTCAGAGAACCAATTAGTACACTTCTCATTCCTATAGACTCTCTACATAGGTTGTCTGATGATTCTCTAGTACTTTTTGATAACCCCAAACATTTCCAGAGGTAGTTGTCTCTGAGTGCCCTAAATACCTGAATAAGATCTCTTCTTAGATATCTGTAAGAGACACTGTACAAGTTCAGATATTTTAGTCTTTTATAGTAACTTAATTTTTTACATCCGTGTATGTCCTTGGTACATTTCTGCTGTACTCTTTCTAGTTTACATATACTTGTTTTCTTATAGGGTTTCCATATTGTTATTCCGTACTCAAGTTTGGGTCTAATGTAACTAACAATGACTTCATTATTTTTGATTTCCTAGACATTGTAAATCTTTTTATACAACCTTTAGTTTTATAGTGATCATTAACTAATAGTTGATATGATTAGAAAAACTCATAGCTAAATCTGCCCATATACCCAGGACCTTAAATGAGTCTACAGTTTCAATCACTGTGTGCTGTATTAAATATTCACTTTTTAATTTATGTCTCCCCAATCTTGAATGTTTAGTTTTTGACGTATTTATCATCCTATTATTCTCCTGTGCCCAAATGGTCAATTTAGTGAAGTTATTTTGTAGACATGCCTTGTCTGTAGCACACAGGTTCATAGGTGTGTACTAGGCTAATGGCCCTGGGGTCTTTACAAGCCTAGCCGTAGGATTACCCTGGCATAGTGCCACCAACCTTAGTTTCCAGTGCCTCTGTCAAGTAGAGCCACTGGTGTTATCCCCCCCTCTTAAAGAGGGTCAGCGAGGTGCTCTGCTTGACATGTATGGGAAGTCTGTTCCATAGCATGGGCAGTCTCTGGGTTATAAACTTGTCCCTCCAGTATGTTCTGTTAATTGTGGTGATGAGGTTGAGGTCTCTGGAGCGTGTGGTGCGAAGGGATTGCGATTTCTTTAGATGTAGGATTTCTAACAGAGCTGGGTCAGACATGGTTTTGTAAGTCAAGCAGAGAAGTAGGTAAGGCGATATGAGACAGAGAATAGTTGGAGTTTTTTTGAGTCTGTCCATGTAGGACAAGTGTTTAAGGCCTAGGATCCTCTTTGTGAGGTACTTTTGCGGTCTCTCCAGTTGTTGCAGGTGTCTAGTGAGGTACATGCCAAATGAGGCATTGTACTTGACTGGCCTAATGAGGAAAGAGTAGGACACAATGACCTCTTTCTTCCTGGATGCAAAACCCTTAGTAATGAGATGTGCCACATAGGACTTTCTGACCACAGTGGCAATGTGGTGATCAATAGAGAGGTTGCTGTCAACCTGTGTTCCCAGATCTCTCATAACATCTTCTGTGTTCAGTGGACTACCATCAGTGTGGTAATTCATGGGAACCGTGTTTTTCCCGAAAGGGATGACTACACATTTTTTGGCATTGAGCTTAAGGGCATGGTTCTGACACCAGTCGTTGGTCACAGTGAGGCCATTCTGTAGGATGTCAACATCACTTGGGGAGTTAGTAATAGCTCCCAACTTGCAATCGTCTGTGAACCTTGTCAGCCAGAGTCCCTTCGTGTTGGCCTGGACTTCAGAGAAGTAGATACCAAACAGGAAAGGACCCAGGACCGAACCCTGTGTGACTCAACTCGTGACTAATTGGCAGTCTGACTTGGAGTCAGCTACTTTCACACTGTGGGTTCTGTGAGCCAGTTTGCAACCCGCCTAGTGATATAGGGGTTGATGCCAAGCTTAGTGAGTTTTTCTATGATTACTGAGTGGGGAATGGTATCAAAACCCTTGGCCAGATCAAAGTAGTCTGTATGAACCACCTTGCCTTCATCCACAGCTCTGGTGACTGACTCAAAGAAGTCGACCAAGTTGAGCAGGTAAGATGTACCCTTCACAAAACCAAACTGTGTGGGATCCAGAGTTTGGAGATTCCCTATATCCTTGTTTAAGTCCATGATGATACGTTGCATAGCTTTGCATATCAAACCTGTCAGGCTAATGGGGCGATAGTTCCCAGGGTCTCTAGTTGCTCCTCCTTTGTGGAGAGGGATAACTGTAGCAGTGCGCCATTCGGCAGGGACATAGCCTGAGGTGAGGCTGTGATTGAATAGCATACAGGTGAGGTGCCAGTTCACTCTGTAGTTAATGTAGAACACAACCAGGGATATTGTGAGGTCCCACAGAAGCTGTATTCTTGGCCTTGGACAGTGCTGTTTTAACCTGTGCAGCAGTAATACTGGGTGCTTGGCAATCTACTGGTATTGTGATTGGTCCTTGTGAGGGGGAGAGTGAGGTAAAGTTGGCACTGAATCTGTTGGCCAGTATACTGGCAATATCTGTTGGCTTGGTATAGGAGGTACCATTGTGCAGTAGCTCAGCGCAAATCTGGGTATTGCCGTGGAGATTCTTTACATAACTGTAGAAGGCCTTGTGGTTGTCTCTTCTATCTGCTGCAATTCTGTTTTCATACCTAGCTTTAGAGGATTTGATGAGGGGTCTCAACTTTTTGTTGAGGCAGAAAAGGGAGTTTTTCCAGTCTTGGGACTTCACCTTATTCCGCATCAGTTTCCTCCTCCTGTTGTAGAGTTTGTTTATGGCAGGGGACCACCAGATTGGCTTCCGTTTTTTGGAGGAGTGTGTCTTGGTTCTATTGGGTATGATGAGATCCATGCATTTGTGTATGTGTTCGTATAGTGCATTGGTGTTATGATTCTGCAGTCATGCAACTATTCTCCATTGCTTTGGAGAAGTTTTTCATGGTGATTACCTTTGCTGAGGGGGTGGGGGTGGATTTCTAATGTGATTAGTTTGTGGTCGGATTTAACCAGGGAGAAGCTGACTATTGGTCTAGAGCAACGGTCGCCCATGTTAGTAATGACCAGGTCAAGGATGTTGCTACCTCTAGTGGGGGTAAGAACGAGCTGGTCCAGGGCATTGGAATTAATGAACTCCAGGAAACATTGGGAAAGTGTATTGGTACATTGGTAGTTTACCCAGTTTATGGATGAGTAGTTGAAGTCTCCTAGTAAGAGAGTGTTAGGCTGGACCCTAATATTCTCCAGGGTGCATGTAATCAGTTTACCCAATTTCAGGTTGTCTACATATAGACTGTAGAACACCTCAGATAAAAAAGTTAGGTCTGAAAGAAACAAGTAAGGGCTTAGGACAGAGCCCTGTGGGACACCCTGACTGTAACCAAGAATTTCTCCTGCCCAGTTGCTGTATGATACCTGCCATGTCCTATTTGTAAACCATGCAGCTATCCATCTTATCAAGAGTACATCAAAACTTAGTTGTACTAATTTATTCATCAGTGTTTTGTGTATGACTCTGTCAAATGCTGAAGTTAAATCTATATAAATTACAGCACAATATTTCATTCATAGATGTTATTATATTGTTATAGAACATGTTACAGGTGGTAATAGATCTGTTTTCAACATATGCATGCTATCTGGTTTGTTTAAAATCCCAACCTATCCAGTTCTGACAATAACTTATCCAATATTTTCTCCATTATTTTTCCACAACATGAAAGTAGACTTAAGGGTCTATATGGTTCTGAGTTTGTCCTATTCCCCTTTACCTGTGTAAGTAATCAAATGTTTTCTGATGAGTAAAGTCTGAAATTTTATATTGAGCTTTAAATAAGAATGTTTTATGTGGCCCATCTGCTACTCAGGTCCTCAAATATTTGATGACTCAGAGAAGTTAATTCAGGGAGTTTCCAAGATTTTTCACCCCCCCATTTTCAAATATCCCAGATCCTTTTACGTTCAAGAAATAAAACAAAACAAAATTAATGCTTGCCTTATCAGGACAGCTAGGGAAACAAAAAAGAGAAAGCAGGAGAGGGATAACACAAAACAAAGATCCTTTCTTAAAAAGGGACAGTCTACAACTTCAGAATGATGATGCCAGCTTTCTTCTCCCCACCTCCTCCACTCGGATCCTATCTCACAAAGTCTGTCCCAGCAGCTGGTTGTGTACATTCCCCTTTCGCAATACATTGTTGCAGGCTCTTGGGTGTTAGTTCTGGGAGGGATGCATTTGACACTCTATACAAATACCTCCTTTTAGGAGAATTACTCCCCACCCTTTGAAACAAAATTATTTTTTTGGGATTTAAAGGACTTACTGTCACCATAGGAGTTTTCTATTCCATAATGTTTCTGGTACCAAAGAAAGTGCGAGACCAGTTCCAGAGTTTTACTTTCTAAACCTGTATGTGAAAGTTTCAAAATTTAAGACTGTGACTTTTGAGTCCCCCCCATCCCCAGGAAAACTTTATGATAACATTAGATACTATCACTTTCCAGTAGCCAAAGGCTTCAGGAAATGTCTCAGTTTTCTGAGCCTGTATCACATTATTAGTTTTCTGCATTACTCTTTGGTTTGTGTTTGACTGCAAGGGTGTTTACAAAGTGTCTGTGTCCAGTACTAGTTCACTGCAAACTGAATGGCATTCACATATTTCCTTATTCAGAAGAACTCATCTTTGCGATGACTTTTTCCATATTTCAGGAGTCATTACAATGGGTTTCTTCTTTTCTGACCAATCTAGAGTTCCATTTAAATGTTCAGAAATCCTCCTTGACCCTGTCTCCGAGGTCTTTCATGGATATCTTATAGACACTTTGCAGCAAAAGTCCTTTTTGACCCAAGGAAAGGTGGATTATGTGGAAACTTTCCTGAGCTTTTCAAATCTGTCTCGGACTTCAGACAGAAGATGCAAGAACTGGATCTGTGGAAGTCTACAAAGACGAAAGCACTTATTCTAATTGAACTTATAAAATTAATGTTCTGAGGTCAGTCCCTCTTTTAACGGAGGAGGATTTGCAGCTGGATTCATCTTGTTACAAATATTTTAGCTGAAAGGTTTGCTCTAAATACTTAGTTTCTTGACCATCATGTGTTGGAATTCTACATATTCTGGACATACATAGGCAGCTCGGGTACTATCTTGACAGAACAAAGTCCCTTGAAAAGTTCATCAACTGTTTGTTTTTTATGTCAGTACAAAGAAAGGGCAACCTATGTCAAAACAGACTTTTTTCAGTCATTTGGCCTCAGCTATTGCCTTTAGCTGTTTCCACCATGATAAACTAGTTCCAGGCATTATCAAGGCTCACTCTACTAGACCCTTGTCTTTGACGGCATATTGGGAAGGTAGGGGAGTGTAAAATTATTAGACACAGCTACATGGCCCCGTATACATACCTTTAGAAGTCGTTACAAACTGGATTGGATTTCTTTTCTGGGTCCAACATGGGCTTTGCTTGGTCCATTCTCTGTGGGTTCTTGGATCCATATCCTTCATTCATCCAGGTTAAGTACACTTTGGTAAACAATCTCTACATCTGAAAAAAAAAACTACTGCAGCAAGTGGGAATGATGAACATAGGACAGTTGTGTAAGTTGTAATTACCTATGACAGTAAATGTTGGAATTCTTCATTGCTGCAGTAGCTGCACCAACCTACCATTCCCCTGTTTTTGTATATAGTTACTCGTTGGGATGTAAATTATTTATTTCTTGTTTGTGTAGTTTAGGATAAGTATGCTCTTTCCTAACTTTTGGTTAAATAAGCCCTGACAATGTTTGCACTATGGGCAGCTTGTGGAGAGAAAATCAGCCGTCATAGTGAAGATGTGGGAGGCAGACAGAGGTTTTAGAAACTGACCATTTGTGTCTTGGGCAGGGCACAACCAATGTAGACTAAATACTGCAGCAGTAAGGGATTTGAACATCTGCTGGTATGGGTAAGTACAACTTTCATTAACTGTATTATTCATTATTTATTTGACATTTGTTTACCAGGGTGGTCTGACTGGGTCTACAGTACCTGTTTTCAACAGAGTCCCGGGGAGAAAAGCTCCACATACAGTACAATACAAATACAGTATAATCCAATACAATAAAAATTACATTAGAAATATTATACAGAAAATCAGTTGAATTAACAAACTGTTAAAAGATGTTGCAATATATTACTATACATCTAGACAATTCTAGACAGTTAAAACATTGCAGACAGTGATAGTCACACTCACCATACATGATGTAGATAGTGTCTAAAAGAATAGTACTTAGGTAGTGCAATGTGTGACATTCACTGTAATAGTACATGCAAAATAGAATGTTAGTTTCAGTTAGGAAAATAGCAGCCCGAAAGTTAGTGATGCAGATGGATAGTGAGAGAGAGTTGAGAAGAAAAGAAGCCCACTGAGTGGCGCACAGCTCCAGTTATCCCACTCCACAAGGGGGGGATCCACCTTGGAGCCTGGAAACTACTGCCCCATCAGTCTGACGAGCCTGATCTGCAAGGCCATGGAATGTAGTATCATTGAACTTATAAACAAAGACACTGGCAACCTTCAAACACTGGATCCCACCCAGTTTGGGTTCGTAAAGGGCCGATCTTGTCTCCTGAACTTGAATGACTTCTTCATATCAGTCTCCAGAGCTGTGGACGTGGGTAAGGCGGTCCACACAGCCTATCTGGACCTCGCCAAGGCCTTCGATACCATCCCCCACTCTGGAACCATAGATAAATTTACTAAGCTGAGCATTAATCCCTACGTCACTCGATGGGTTGCCAACTGGTTTATTGACAGAACCCACACTGTAAAAGTAACCGACTCCAAAACCCACTCCAGACAAGTGGAGTACCTCAGGGTTCAGTCCTGGGACCACTCTTGTTTGGCATCTACTTCTCTGAAGTACATGCCAACACTAAGAGACTCTGGCTAACAAAGTTCGCAGATGACTGGAAACTGGGAGCCATTATTGAATCCCCAAATGATGTGGATGTTCTACAAAAGGGCCTTACAGAAACAGATGCTTGGTGCCAGAGCCATGGGCTCAAGTTCAGGGCCAAGAAATGTATAGTTATCCCCTTTGGAAAAAGAAAATGTACCCGTGAATTACCACATAGGTGGCAGTACACTAAACACTGAAAGTGTGATAAGAAACTTAGGGACACAGGTGGTCAGTGGTCTCACCTTCGATAACCACATCGCTGCAACAGTCAGGAAATCCTTCTATGTGGTATGTTTCATCACTAAGGGCTTTTCATCTAGAAAAAAGGTCATTGTCCCACTGTACTCATCCCTCATTAGACCCATTATAGAGTACAATGTCCCATTTGGTACGTACCACTCAAGACATCTGCAACAACTGGAAAGGCCGCAGAAATACCTCACTAAAAGAATCACAGGCCTAAAGAATTTGCCCTATGCTGACCATCTAAAAAAAACTCCAGCTATATCCTGTCGCATATCGTCTACTCAGGGGCAATCTCTGCTTAACATACAAGGCCATGTCAAACCCAGAGCTGTTGGACATGCCACACTTAAAGAAATCCCAATCTCTCAGAGCCACACGCTCCAGGGATCTTAACCTTGTCATCACAATGAACTAAACTTACTGGAGGGATAGATTCCTGACCCAGAGACTCCGGAATAGACTGCCCATACATGTCGAGCAGAGCACCTCTTTGGCCCTCTACAAAAGGAACCTTGACAATTGGATGGGAGATGGGAAATTCACCCCTGGGGTCATGTCATTTGCCCTGCTAGACAGGGGTCCAGGGAAGTAAATATTGTTGGAAGAAATAGCCAGGGAATTGTTATGGTTAGGCTTGCATAGGCCCTAGGGCCAATAGCCTAGTACCAGACTATGAACCTAAGTCCTAAGGCTCTCTTCTAACTCCTTCTCTGCTTCTATACCACATTCTTAAACTACTGCTCAGGCTTTATTACTTAGGTTATTAATCCCTACGTCACTCTTGCAGTCTGTGAGAGATTGAAATGCGACAGAAGAGGAAGACCTGAGCATGAGGCAGGCTTTTTGCAGGAGCAGAGCTATGCATTTTTGAGATGATTTTTTTAAAGAGGCTTTGAAACGGGTTAGGCCAGCCATAGACCTGGTAGCTAGAGGTAGTGAATTCCAAAGCATAGGGACAGAGTATAAATACCTAGGTTTTCTTGTGGGTTTTGAGATGGCTAAGAGATTTTTGTCTTCTGATCATAGGGATTGATTTGTTGTGTAAGGTTTGACTAGATTGGCTAGTGCAGGGCAGGCAATAGGCTTGAAAGTAAGGTTGTGCAAGGTGGGTTGCTGAATAAAGGCAAGTTGGTTGGGGAGTTCAAGCCATTTTAATTCTAGGAGTGGTTTACAGTGGTGTGTGTGATATTTAGAGTTTGTGGCAAACTTTGCAACTTTGTTATAGCACTGTTCCAACTTGCTTAGGGTAGAATTTTGTAAGTTAGTTAAGATAGTGACACCATAAAGAAGGGAGATAAGTAAAAATGCTTTTGCAAAAGAGTAGTTTTGGTTGCTGCAGTAAAGAAATGTTTGTTTCTATATGAGAGTCCCAGTTTTTGATGAGCTTTCTTTATATTTTGCTGTATATGAGGGTAAAATGAGTTTGTCAATGATAGCACCTAGAAGTTTGGTTTCCTGCACTATTTCTATGACAGTGTTGTCAAATACAAGGATGTAAAAATGATCAGTGACAGAGGAGGTGTTTTTGGGATGAAAGCGTTACTAGTTTTGTCTTATTTGGATTAAGAAAGAGTTGGACATTCCTTAGCCGGGATTCAACTGCAGTAAAGGACTGCTGAGTTTTTGAAAGTAGTTCTGGTAGTGATTGAGCAGTGCCAGATTATGGTGGAATCACCAGCATTTTGAATGATGGTCCCAGGGTGAGAGGCAGTGTATCTAAGTTCTCCCTATCAATTTAAATTGTCTTCACCATTACTTTTATTTGCTGAATCCTGAAAACTTACACACCTCGTGTGTCTTGTCACAACTTATATATGTTGCATTCCCATTGTACTCTTTCCACTTACTTCGCTGGTCATATATGCCTTTGCTTTGATCAGGTCATCATGTTTTCCACCATTTGTTCTCAACAGCAGAGGCCAAGGAGGCCACTGTTAATTAATTTATGGATTACTTCATATGATTTAGACAGCTGTCCTGTTTCACTAAATGAAGTAAAGTATGATAGGGATTAATTTATGCCATATAACCACCACAGCTTTCTAAGTCCCACGTAAACAAGCTTAATAGAGAGGACTAATCAAGTTCAGAACAAACCACCCTACTTAAAGTCCAGGCTCCATTTATTATCACAATTTTCAAACATGTATTGCAAGTGATTCTGTTGACTTAATTGACTAGCGTATTATACTGTCCATATTTGAACATTATATTAGTATCTGGCTTTTTTGTTTCACAAATCATATTTGCTGGAAAAGTATACTGATAGTTTATCAAACTGTTTAACTTTTCTTATAGCCATTATGTCATCAGTATACTAATACAAGCAGCCAATCTCACCTATTCAACAACTTGAGTCATGTTTTGCCTGTTTATTTATAAGCTGGTTGTGTTGGTATTGTACATTTTTGTCTAACTTTAATTATAATTATCAAATATAACTTTACATGAGGATTCAGTCATATTAATACTGAAATGTAGTACTGCTTAATTTACATTTTTTAACTCTCCAAACCAGTTGGATTAGCATCTTTGTCAGAGAAGTAAATCTTTGCACAAGCCTGTCCTCTTCATTAGCTTCTTGAAACAAGTGTTGGTACATATTATATGTGTTTTTAGGTTAGATTATTCGAGTTTTACACTGCACATTATTCTGTGTTAAATAAGGAACTGGTATAACTAGCCTTCCTGACGGCACTATGCCTTAGCTGTGAAATTTGGTTCAGTGTGCTACTGATTTGCTATTGTGAAGCGTCATGTGTCAAATATTTTACTAAGTTTCAAATGCTGTTCTGTGGTGACTGCCGTCTGTGTGCAGTGCAAAGCTTTATTTTAACAATGAGGTCTTTAACCTCTCTGTAACAGTTATTTTATCTATTTTGGGGTGTAATCATAACTTTCTGGTTATTATGCTATGTTTTAAAGAATTTGAATTGTTTAGACATTTGGCTTGTTATAAACTTGGGCAACTGCTTAATTAATGGTGCTTGTTAGATGCATCCTTTACTACTTTGGGAGAAATATTGCAACATTACCATTCCTTTCATTTGATACAGCTAGGACAATTTGTTGTGGAATAACATTAATACATTAAAGCTGAGTGATTCTGCCAGGTGTTTCTGCAGTTGCATCCTACTAATGCTTCTAGGTGTCAAATATTGCTTGTTCATATTTGCATTAATAATTCTAAAACTGTGCTAGATAGAAAGTATTAAAAGATTTCATCTTAAAAGCTTAGATAACAGCAAACTCAACTGTATTGATATCTGTCATTTGTCTAGGGAGGTTAGAGATATTTGATGTTCATATAATATTTATTCATATTAACATACATTTCATGTTTTTTTCTAAATATCTTGATAATCAAATAAGACAGACAGAGCTGCTTGGCCTCATATGAAAACTGTCGGCTGGGTAAGCAAAATGCTGCTGACAGTATGTGTAAAACCTGAGCTACTATAAGTTGTTAAATAGTTAATGTGTTTACTGCGACTTATGAAATCCAGTTTTAAGACCTAGAACCTAAAGAATATTACAAATATAAAAATAGTTTGCGCAGAAGCGTTTACCAATAGTAATCCCTATGGTTCCAGAGATACGAACATTTGAAATGCAAGGAAATAATTTGATTATATCAAGAAGCTTAGGTTAGGCTCCTTCCATCAGAAGTTACAAGGCAAACGTCTGCTGCTCCATTGGAGAGAATGAATTAATAAAAGCCATTCAGTCTTGATTTCTAGTTTAATGTAAAACAGTCATGTTTCAGTTTTTTGTAAAAACCTTGCTGAAACAGTGATTCTGGTCTTTTGATGAATATCCCTCTCTTCTAGCCCCAGTGTTTGACATAAATGCTGAGCTTGTCATGTACATTCTTGGCTCTGGGTCTTGTAGCATTCATTTGTTAGTAGGATTACTGTCTTTCAGGCTCCATTTGTGTTTTGCAGCTTCTGCAGTGGGTTTATCCTTGAAGACCTATGACCCGCGTTTCTGTTCCATATTTGGTAAAGAAAATCTGACTGCACAGATTTTGTGTATACTGTCTCAAAAAAGGGTCTCAATGTGGCTATGTGCTTCAGCATTGCAATTTCATAAACACTGCAATTCAGTTTTATCTCCTGTGTTTAAGATCTCTCTGCAGACGTATTATGTTTAGCAAGTTTCGTTGCAGATGAATGTACTTTGGATTTATTCATTTAGCAATTTAGTTTCTTGTCTTATATTTTGTAGTTCTCAAAGTGCCAGACCGTTTCAAGTTATATACATTTAAGGAATTTTATCAGCTGAGACTAAGTTGATTAAATAAGGCAGATCACTCTGAAGTTTGTTGATGGTGGATAATTGCTGGGATTTCCATTTCTGATATCAGTAGCTAGGCACATCTGTGAAACTTCTCCAGCTGTTTCACTTTGAGGCATGCATGCCTGTTGTTGGCCTGCACTGATGTCAGTTTCCAGATTACGTGAGTGCCTTTATTCCTGCATTATCCAATTCTTTTTGGTGAATCTATAATTTTGGAGTGTGATCAAAATATGTCTTCGGAAAGTTCTCTAGTATCATACTGAAAATGACTAAATCTTCAGAATGTTCTCAATTTAACAGATCTTAATCCACGATGCACACCAGCACAGGGTTTTACTGCATGGAAATTTATTTATTTATTTATTTATTGCATTTGTTTACCGGGATAAGTCCACTGGGCCTAAAAGAGCCCATTTTCAGTGGAGGCCCGGGGAGAAAAGCTCCAACGAGATACAGAAAAAAATATAAACATTAATTAGTACAGAAGCAGAAACAGTGTTACAGATAATAAATATAGTATAATATAATAACATATACAGAATATATACGTAAAAGCAGGAATCTAGTTTGTTTGATTACAGCAATATATACAGAAAATATACATTAAAGCAGAATTCAATGAATTCAATCAGATTGGTATAAACAGAGATCCATATTATTGTATCAGAATCAACAAGTGAAGATAAAAATAAATATGGAGAAAATATCAGTCACTAGTAGCAAAAGACACAGGAGTTTAGTAATCATATAAGGAGAGTGAAGAGGTTAGGTTATAGAGCAGGAACATAGCCAGGAAGAGTTGAGATGATTTTTCAGTATTTGTTTGAAGGTGGTGGTGCTGCCATGAGATATTTGCTGTAAGCGAAAGTATTTTGGTCTGGCCACCTTCAGGTAGCTTGGCAAAAAGCTGCAGGTCTCCATTCTTCTGAGGACATTGGTGGCCTTGGAGGGTAAGCAGTGCAGTGATTAGTTATTAAGTCCTCCTTGGAAGTTTTGGATTAATAGAAGATTTCATTGGAGAAAGTAAGGTATCTGAAACACAGGTGTCAACCAGCATCTGCTTTGTCTGCTCAGTTGAACTGCTTTCTAGAAAGGGATTGATGTATATAGCTTTTATAGTTGTTTTTTGCCCAATGCCTGCTGACCATCATTTGTCCCCCATACGGAGTATTAAGCCTGCGAAGGAGAGAGGATGTCATCTAGGCAGCCAGGAGAATATCTTATGCATGCACCTGCCCATGCCCACTCCTACCAGTCACTGCCATGGTAACAGCGCTGTTGTCCTGACAGCCTGTATAGGGTCATTCGAATTTTAGAATGGACCCTAATTTTCCCCAGGCTGAGGAAGGCATAGGTGGAGGTGTTGGTATACTTCACCTCGACATAAAAGGGTGGCGTTATCACACAGGACTGCCTATGACTTGCAGCCAAATGTGTGCACTCATTCACACATAGGCTATTCTCACCGGATTGGGTGGCCATATTCATGGCCATTCCAAATTGCCAGTCCACTCCACACTTGCTTTCACCCCCTGTCATATTGCCATTTGTCCTTGGAGCAGTGACTGTGATCAACTAGGATCACCATCCCTGTCTCCAGGATGGGCATGTGCAAGCCTGCAATCAAACTGTGGTCACCTGGACTATAGTCTGAGCTTTATATCTTTTTGTCACCAGTGCAGGCTTAGCAAGGGATTGTTATCATACTGAAAGCTGCATGCTTGGCCAACTATTTTGGTGATATTATCTGAGGTATTACCACCAGCCTCCTAAGTTTGAGCATTTTGGGGATTGAGTATATTTCACCTGCTCACATGCTGATCATACCTATAATGACACCCCAGATGTTGGATGCCTGCACTGTGACATCCAGTAGATTTTGTCATTATAGAAGTGCTTTTTTCAGGATTAGATACCCAGGCAGGCTTTTTGCAGTGATGCATCACTTGTGATATGTCTTGACCATTGGACTACACTACATAAAACTTATCACATCAGGTGAGCCTAGGCTGCTTCCTTCTGGAGCCGAGGGTATGAGAGCATTTTCTTCCCCTTCAGTTTCCCCCAGGAATTGGATTCTGAAAATCTAGGGATATTCTTTATTTAGATTACTGCAGTACACTAAGCTGTGTGGGCGATATCCTGCTAAAGATACATCAGCCTGCTAGCTTCAGAGTTTTAGGGCACCTTCCATGCACCCAAAACTGTTAGCCTGAACTGAGCTTGACTGCAAGTCAGGTTTGGGTGCCAAGCTTTTCTTAGCTTTCCTGTTGCCAAAGAGTGCTGTCCTCTGCAAGCTTTCGATGATAGATGGTTGGCTAAAACTATTTCACTTTTGGGCATATAAATTATTTTTGGGGGAAAGTCTTCCACTTCCTTTTGTGAAAGAAAATTTTTTTCATAAAACTTAATTAAGCTAGGAGCTGTCCTATGAATTTTGATCACATTTAAATGGAAACATCACTGTTGTACTTTAGTGGTAAAAAGTTGTTAAAACTAATCTTTTTCTGTGGTAAAAGTTGTAGTTTTACTTTTGGGGCTGGGGTTATACTTTAAACTGCTTTTTACTGTGCTTTAACAGGGAAAGAGTTACTTTTTAAAACTTGTGGTGGTGCTGCGGTAACGTTGTCGACTCACAGTAAGACGTTGTCCCGTTCGATTCTCAGCTAGAGCATCTTCTGTGAGGAGACATGCGTGAATGGGCATACCTTCATTGAAGGTTGTGCTTCAGGGCTGGCAACTCTGCACGTAAAAATCCACCGCCAATCATTAGCGGACCGGAGTTCTGCTGTGGCGACCCCTAACCGGGAAAAGCCGAAAGACACAACAACAACAACTGACTGCTGCTGCCAGGCTTCCCCAGAAGGAATCAGTTGTTTCAGTGGGAAAACAGTGATATTTCCCAGTCCCCTGGGAAATATTTTGATGGGTTTCAAATGGAATTTCCAGAACCTACTCCTCCTCCTTCTCTCCTGCTTGTTTTGGAGGAGGTCGTCACAACCTTTAACTTCTCTGACAACCAGTCTGTTGCCCCCAAGGAAGCAGATAAAATATATAAAGTGGCTCATTCTTTTATGTTATATACTTATCCCAGATCAGACCCACCAGCTATTGCTTTGGTGAATCCTGTTGCTAAACATTTGGTTAATGTTAATCCCTGTCCTGAGAAGGATGGGTGTTTTTTTTTTTTTTTAAATATAGATTTCCGGGAAAAGTGTATTCTTATGCAACACTTTTTTTTTTAAATTAAATTCTTAACTGTCAAGCTCATATGTTGAGGTTTGTGCTTGCCTTTTGTGAGAATATGAGGAATCTTTTGGCATCTTTTCCATCTTGTGAGAAGAAATCTGCTTTGTAGAACTTTGCTTCTGTGTCTAAAGTGACTACCTACTGTTTAAAATCTACATATTCTGCTGATGCCACTTTTAAGGCTGCTGCCACTGGAGCTGCTATGAGGGCTGGCTTGCCTGGCTGCATGTTCTAAACCTCCCAGAGAATGTCAGAAATTAAAGTTTGAAATTTCCTGTGGATAGACTACTAGTTTTTGAACTTTCTACTAAAGAGATCATTAAAACGTGAGATGAGAGAGGACCATTGATTTAAGGGATCTCTCCGATTTTTCAGCTGTCCTCCAAGTTTGCCAAGGGATTCTCTGCTTCCTCTACAACCTTTAAAAAAATCAACAGACCCAGCAAGCTGCTGCTAAACAAATGTTTAAAAAGCAATATCGGGGAGGTTCCAGAAAGAAAACTGGAACCACCCACAAACAAAAGACAGTCTAATAAAGTTGAATGACTACATGAAGGTTTCCACACCCACCCTAGCAGTCACTTAATCATTCCAGGAAGTCTAAACCTCCATTTTTCTCTTTGGCAATAGTTGTTTGAGGCTTTCAGGTTCTGAGAATAGTCCATAAGTGTTACAGATAGAAGTGAGAATTTTACCCACCTTTTCGAGAGATTCCTCTTCACCCTCCAGACCAGAATCTTTCTCTCCCATCATTCAGCATATGCTTACTAAGGGAGTGATGGAAGTTATCCCTTCTTGTTAGCAGAAAGGTTTTATTCAGGGATGTTTCTGGTGGCAGAGAGAGGGAATTCCTTGAGACTAATTCTGGATCTTTTCTTTCTGAACCTGTCTGTGATGATGCCCAAGTTCAAAATGCTGTCACTTCACAGTTTGTTTCCCCTTATTCTCCATTTGAGTTTTCTAGTGACCGTAGATTAAAAGGATTCATATCATCACATTCATGTAGATACAGGTTTCAGACGTTTCTTAAAGTTTTCTGTGTCTGGGTCACATTACCAATTCTCCTTATTACCCTTTGGTCTATCTGCTTCTCCAAGGATGTGTGCAAAGTGCCTAGCTCCTGTGATCGCCTCCTGCTGCAGAGTGCAAGATATTTGCATTTTTCTTTATTTAAATATCTTGTTTATCTTTTCTGGCACTTTGAAACATGCTCTACAGTCCCTCAGTTGAGTAAGGGATCTCCTACACAGGTTGGTATTCCAAGAGAACATACAGAAGTCTTATCTAACTCCTCACAGGATTGTTTCCTGGGGTGATTCCAGGACATCTCAGTTCAAACAGCTTGTCTTCCACAGGAAAAATGTCTTTCTTTAGATTCATTTGAGTTTTTCCACTCAGATTACCATTTCAGCAAGGTAATTGCTCAGGAATCTCGGTCTCATGGCATCTGTGATAGTTAAGATGTCTTGCAAGACTCTACATGAGAAAAATTCAGTGGTGCCTATACTTTTTATGATATTATCAACCCCCCCTGACATTTCAAATTCTATTTTTAAGGTTTGTGACAAGGAAGAATGTGAAGTTGTTCAGTCTCGCCTTCATTCTTACTGATGGGTTTGGAGCCGATCCTCTGCTCCGAGTCGGCCAAATTGCAAAGCTTGAGGTCTCCAACAGCTCAAGGCCAAAAACCTATCCCATAATGCACCTCTACCTTCCCCAGATCTAGTTTGCCACAGCAACAGATCGTGCGTCTTCTACAGCTCAGGCCGTATTTTTTTCATATAAGTGTGTTCTTTTTGTGTTTTTTTTTTGGTAGTTTTTTCTGGATAAAGTGTATTCAGCTAAGGATAGTCTATCTTTCTTTGTTATTGTGCTAGTTTGCTAGTTTTTTTGAGAAATTCAAAAGAGCTTTGTATTCTCTTTTCTGGCATTAAGCCCTGTTGGTGCCTCTGTAGGTTTTCTTCCCTATCCCGTATAGCTGAGTTTGGGCTTTCTTCAGTTATAAATAACTGTAGCTGGTTAGGCTTAATTTCTTTTGCAGCAGGCTTCGTATATTGGTCTTAAACTATTAGTAGTGATTATTGCTTTTTCATTTGGATATCTTTCAGTGAATTACCTGCAAGGTTAGAGTTTTCACTATGTCTGAAAAAGCTAAGTCAGGGTTTAAAAAGTGCCCTAATTGCAAACAGAAAATGTCTATCACAGATGACAACACCACTTGTGTTTACTGTTTGGGACAGGTACATCTCCAGGAAGTTTGTTCTTTATGCCATGGATTCAGTGCCAGGGTTTTGGCGGAGAGGAAGAGAAAACTGGGTTGAACGTGGTCTTAAGTCTGCCTTTCAGTCAGACTTGGATACTGCTTCTCCAGGAAAATCAAAACCATCATCTTCTGCTGCAAGTTCAGATCCGGGAAAGCTCTTCGGTTCCGAAGATTTCTAAAAAGGTTCCTGTCTCTGTTCCACAGTCCTCGGAGCCATCTGTCTGTACAGGTTGTTAGTAGGAGCCGGTTCCCAGTTTTGGAACCAGTATCTCCGACCTCAAGATCGCCGATTCTGGGCTCACCGGCTCCTCCTGGAGCTTCCTCTCGAGCTTCCAAACTTTCAGATTTGGATGTGAATTGTGTGGTACAGAGACTGTTAAAGAATCCAGCGCTGGCTAAAATCCTGTCGGCTTCGACTCAGCCAGTTTTGGAACTGATAAGTCACCTCCCTTACTTTCTGCTCCTCCTGTGACTCGAATCGAGATATCTGAGCCGGAGGGAGCCATTCAGTCGATTGTGGAACCATCTGTTCTGACACCTGCTTCGGACCTGTCTGCACTGACAACCCTGATGTCTACTGGTCCAGCGGCACACTCTGGGAGCAGACACTCTCCCATCGGCTCCAGGGAGGGAAGTTGAACCGATGTGTCGGTTCCAACTCTTCCCCTTGGGGCCCCGGCACGGATGAGCTCGGCTCCCACCTCTGGCTCAGAGCCTGTGTTTTTGGTGTGGGAAGAGTCCATCGGAGTCCTTGGACCCATGTGCTTCCTCGCACTGGAGTCATGGTGCCTTCGATGCCACGAGGAGGGTTTTGTCCCCCCGGACAGTCATAACCTCTGAAATGGCCACATCCTCCCATAAAGCACCGGAATCTTCTCCGTCACTGCAAGACCCACTGTAAGCGTAGGGACCAGGAGCCTCAGGAAGCCCCATTAGGGGAGAACCTGGCTCTTCTGAGACCTCCCCAGAAGTTCCCACTGAAGAAGTTCCTCAGAAGAGGTTATGTAAGAGGAGACATTTAGATTCCCCTCAGGAATCTATCTCATCTGACACTGATTTGGAGGAATTGGAAGGGTCCCCAAAGTCCCCCTCTGAGGATATCTCCTTTGCGGATATCCTAGAGCTCCTTAAACAGAGAGGTGACTGGCAGCCCCTTAACCCTACTGAGGATAAATCGGTGCACCTGAAGGCTTTTAGGTTTCAACCCACCACCTCTTGGGTTTCTCTGCCCTTTGATGAGTTGATGGACCTTTTATCTCGAAGGGTGTGGGAGTCCCCAGATACTATGGACTCTGTTCCTAGGAGGCCCAACAAATTCATCTCAGCACCTCATGATAAAACCTTTTTATCCAAACCACTTCCTGTTGATGCCATGGTGGTTGCGGCAGCCACTAAGAAAGAGATGTTGGAGACCTCTACGTCTGTCCATCCTCCTAATAGGGAATCTAGGATTATGGACAGATATGACAAGCGCATGTTCAGTTGTATGACCTTTGCTCTTCGGTCTTTGAGCTATCTAACACACTTCACAAGGCTTCAAAGAGATCTCCTGAAAGAGCTAGGAGATACTCTCCAGGGTGCAGTAGCCGATACAGTGGCGGACAAAGTGACCTCTCAGCTTGCTACACTTAATTCTATCGTTAACTCTTCCATGCGCCTCATCTCATACGCAGCTGATGGGGATGAGTAGGGCAGCGGGTACAGGAATAGCTCTTCGAAGACATTCCTGGATACGCTTATGTTCCTTTGCGGAACCTTTCAAGTCATCTTTTGTGAACGCCCCATTTGATGGTTCTCCCCTTTTTGGACCAAATGTTAGAGACCCTCACCAGATTTGAGCAAGACAGAAAGACTCTCTCTGCCATAGGAGTCCGTTTTTCCACCCCTACTAGACCTTATGCTAAAGGTCAAGGGGAAGGGAAAATGTGGTTCCGCAAAGCCCAAGGAGCCTTTTCGAACTCATGAGGTGAAGCCTCCTCCAGGGGCAGAGGAGGGGGCAATGATGGAAGAAGATGCCCATGAAGCAGAGGGGGGTCCACAGAACCATGGCGACAGGGATCAGTTCCTTGGGAAGCCCTACCAGCGCTCCTGAAAGGAGGCCCGACTGTCCTGCTCTGGAGGCAGTCGGGGGACGTTTATCTTTGTACCTAGGCACCTGGCTCAAATTTACAAAAGACAGATGGGTACAAAATGTTATTTCCAGAGGCTATTTCATCCCCACCCCAAACCAACAAGAGGAATCCCAGACGTTCGCCCAGTCTACGGGATGTAGCAACAGTAGAGGTTGAAAAACTTGTTAGAAAAAAGTGTCATCCAATCAGTCCTGGCAGACCAACAAGGATGCAGAACTTACTCAAGATTCTTTCTTTTTAGTGCCAAAGAAAACAGGGGACTGGAGACCAATTTTGGACCTCAGCAAACTCAACAAGTGTGTAGAAAAGACAAAGTTCCAGATGGTCACACTTTAGTCTATACTCCCATTCCTAGGGAATGACAATTGGATGTGATTAATAGATCTACAGGATGCGTACTACCATATCAAAATGGTCAGGCCATCCAGGGATCACCTGCGCTTCAGGCTGGGAGCCAGTCATTACCAGTTTTGGGCCTTCGGTCTCACTACAGCCCCCAGAGTATTCACCAAATGTATGGCAGTGGTCATGGCTCACTTGAGAAATCAAGGAATCCGGGTGTTTCCATATTTGGATGACTGACTCCTCACCGCACCCACCAGGCATCAGCTTATTCAGGTGAGGGACAATTGCCTTAGATCTCTGTTTTCAAGTGGACTTCACAGTAAATTCAGAAAAGTCTGCTTTATTGCTGTCGCAGCATACAGTATTTATAGGAGCAGACTTGGACACAGTCAGCATGCCCTTAAGACTTCCTTCAGAAAGAGTGCTTACCCTATGACATCAAATTTTAGATCTCCTTTAAAAATACAAAGCAACAGCGTCGCAGATTCTCAGGCTGCTGAGCACCATGGCAGCAGCTATCATTGCATTACTTCTGGCGAGATCTGACATGCGCATTCTTCAGTGGCTGCTGTTCACACAGTGGACCTTTCAGGACTTACCAAGGAATCACCCAGTTCTGATAACCAACTCTTGCAAGAAGGATCTTCGGTGGTGTCCAACGTCTGAATCGGTGACCATGGGATGTCCCTTTGTGCTTCCGGTTCCAGTTGCAGCGGTGACCATGGACGCCTCCCTGATCAGGTAGGGGGGGCACTATCAGGAACAGGCAGCCCAAGGTACATGGCAGGTACATGAGGCTCAATTGCATAAAAATGTCCTAGAGATGAGAGCGGTTCTCTTAGCGTTGCAGTTCTTTCAAGACTCTCTTCCTCTGGGCATAATTGCAGTCCAGTCAGACAACATGTCCGTAGTCTGGTATATAAACAAACTGGATGGAGCCAGATCTTATCCCCTATGTCGAGAGGCTGTAAGTGTATGTTAATTGGCAGAGTCCACCCAGCACTTTCTGATAGCAGCGCATATCCCGGGAAAATCCAACGTGATAGCGGACAAACTCAGCAGAGCAATTCTGTTGCCTCACAAGTGGTTCCTCAGAAAACAAAGTAGCGGAAATGATTTTCCGCAGATGGGGCCAGCCTTGCTGCGACCACTTTGTGACTCCCACAAACACCAAATGCAGCAACTACTTTGCCCTAATCCCCTCAACAGGGACAAGTCCCTGAGGGACGTGCTCGTACATGATTGGCCCCTAGGACTCCTTTACGCCTTCCCTCCCTTTCCCTTGATTCCCAAAGTTTTGCAGAAAGCCAGTTTTCTGGGCAGGACACTTGCCTTAATAGCCCGATATTGGCATTGTCAAATCTGGTTCCCCTTTCTGAAGCCTCCTCTAGTAGAAGAACCTTGGATCCTGGACCCAATGCCTGATCTTCTGACCCACTCGTCAGGAGCTCTTTACTTCAGTCCATCAAGCTGACAGCTTGGCTGCTCCAATTCCCAGAATAACCAGGTTCCAAAATTTGTGGAGGAAGTGCAACATATTATTTTGTCCTCACATAAATCTTCAACCAGGAAACTTTGCCTCAATAAGTGGAAAAGGTTTTCAATCTGGGCTCATCAGAATAACATTGATCCTTTTCTGGACTCCGTATTAGATATCTGAGAGTTTCTGACCAAACTGTTCAATGAAGGAGCTGCAGCAGCAATCATTCGGGTACAACTGGCTGCTTTATCCAATTTCCATATAGGTGAATCAGGAAACGGTATGTCCCACACGATGGCAAAGGTTTTTTTGAAGGGTACAATGCATCTAAAGATCACCAGTTAGATCACCTACCGCTCCATGGAATCTGAATTTAGTCCTATCCAAGATTATTCTTCCACCCTTTGAACCTGCTTCTTCCTGTGAGCTGAAATATCTTTCATGGAAAACCATTTTCTTGGTGGCCATTACATCCACATGCAGAGTTTCGGAGTTGCAAGCCCTTTCAGTTAAGCACCCATGTTTGACATTCCACAAAGATGGGGTTTCCCTCAGGACGAACCCTTCTTTCTTACCCAAAATTTGTTCAGAATACACCCTTAATCAAGTGATTGAATTACCTCTTTTCTTTCCCAATCACACTAATCAATTGGAATATATGCTTCACAAGCTTGACGTCATAGACAACTTTGCTTCTATTTAGACAGGACAAAAGACCATAGGAGAGCTGATAAATTATTTGTCTCCTCCTCAGATTCCAAGAAAGGTGCAGCAGTATCTAAGTCTACCTTATCTAAATGGCTTTCTCCTTGCATATTCTTCATATACCACACTGCAGACATTTCCTTAGAGAATAAAGTCAAGGCTCATTCAACCAGAGCTGTTGCTACTTCCATAGCCTTTTTGGCCAGACTACCCATTGGTTCTATTTGTGCAGCTGCCACATGGTCTAGGCCGCATACCTTCATAACTCACTACAAAGTAGACAAGGTCTCTAGGGACAGGACTTCATTTGGTTCTGCTGTCCTTGGACAGCTACTCCCATGAGCCACCCAAGATTGTGGTGTTGGGGGCCCTACCCATCAGTAAGAATGAAGGCGAGATTGAACAACTCCATATAAAAAAGAAGTTATGTATGTACCATAACGTTCCGTGTGAGGAGTTGTTCTCACCTTCATTCTTATGACCCCCTTCCCCCACCTACCCCCATCCAATCTCTGGAAGTTCAAGAGAGGCTCTGTTTGGTTTTGGTTCTTCTGAAGAGTTTCCTCTCACAAGTTGTGTATGATTTCCTTTAGAAATCTGATGTAGATTTAGCACTAGTTCGCAGCAAACAAGATCTGGGGAAGTTAGAGGTGCATTATGGGATAGGGTTTCGGCCTCGAGCTGTTTGAGACCTCGAGCTTTGCAATTTGGCCGACTCGGAGCTGAGGATCGGCTCCAAACCCATCAGTAAGATGAAGGCGAGAAGAACAACTCACATGGAACGTTATGGTAAGTACATAACTTATTTTTTTGTGGTGGCAATACCAAATTTCTCAGATTCCAGGTCTGCCATTCTCCCATTTCCAGTAGAGTCTGTCACAGCAGACTCCTCAGACACTCCTTGGGGAAATGTCTTTAGGAATAAAACTGCAAAGTCTTTGAAACATAAAAGACCAGCAAAAACACAACCATGAGATGTTTGCGCATATAAATACTCTCAACCCTCTCAATCATCCGTGGTCCCTGGGACCTCTGTAGGTGTTTACAAGACAGCACAGTGATGTATTACATAAAGAAACAAAGGGGGAGCCAGATTTCCCTCTGTGCAGACTAGCCATGGTAGCCTGGAATGTAGATTTACTGCACAATCCCTCTCTGCAGGCATATAACACGCCATCAGAGCAAAATTGGGTAGCAAACGAGCTGAGAAGGTCAAGGACAGACACTCGTGAATGGAAACCAAATCAGTGAGTCTTCCAAGATTTGTTCCAGCTATGGGGAACTTTTCATAGATCTTTTTGTCTCCACTCTCAACCATCTGTTAGCAAAATTCTGCTCCAGGACTCCATCTAAGAAGGCCTAGAAGGCAGATGCATTTTTCACCAGTGTTCAAGGTCATTCTTAAGGACTATTCAAAGATCATTGTGGTGACTCTCTTCTGGCCCAGACAGTAGTGATTGTCCCTTATTTTGGAAATGGACAGGGGCAATTAGCACAAGCTTCCTCACACACAGAGAAGACCAGTAGTGGTTGATGCATTGTGACCTCAAATGGTACAGATAACTGCCAGGATGATAGAAGTTTAATAACTCATTACATCCGAGTGATGCCTCCAGGTGCATTTGCAGTTACCTCCTACTACTCCTCTAGGTGTCAAATATTACTTGTTCATATTGCGTTAATAATTCCAAAATCATGCTACATACAAGGTATCAGAATATTTTATCTTGAAGCATACATGATGGCAAACACAATCGTATTGATATCTGACCTCTGTCAATGAGTATTTGTTAGAATTGTAAGGTGATAACTTAAGTTTTAAAGGCGCAGGCCACACCCACAGGAGTTAAAGGTACACACTCAAAAGAGTTGCAATTTCTTTTCTTGAGGAAGTGCAGCATTTATTAACAGAGACCTATCTGTATAGGATAGGTGTTTGAGACCTTGGATTTTTCCTGGTCACGAACCTCTGTGGTCTCTCCACCTGCTGCATGTGCTTGGCAAGGTACATGCCGAAGGGGGCATTGTGGTCTATAGTGGGTCTGATAAGGGGAGGAGTACAGGGATGTTATGACCTCCTTGTTCCTGGGTGAAATACCCTTATTTGAGGTGGGCCATGTAGAAAGCCTTCTGTACAACGGAGGCAACTTGGTGGACAAAGGTCAGGTTGCTATCAACCTGGGTACCCAAGTCCCTCATGACTGATTGTGTGTTTAGTACATTGTTATTAATGTGATAATTAGTGGGGATGCCATGTTTGAGGCCATGCTTCTGGCACCAGTCATTTGCTTGGGTAAGGCTGTCTTGGAGGATGTTCACATCACTAGGTCATAAATGATGTAAAGTTTTCTGTATTGAAAGCACCTGGATGTAGCTTTTTCTTGTTTAAAAAAGACAGGTGTTTTCTACAAAGTCACTGATATTTTATTCTGTTTTACTCTACACTTTTTACTGTTCAGTTGAACAAAAATGTTCTGTTGTGTTTATCCAGTGGTTTGGTGAGAAAGAGAAAAATAATTCCCTTCTGATGAAATAGAATCTTTCAGTTACACACGCACACACATACACGCACACACACACACACACACACACACACACACACACACGCACCACTTTTTTGTAAAGGTAAGTTAGAAAAATTATTTTATAGTTGTGAGACTGCACAAAGCAATGCCATATCTCATGATCTGTTGTTTTCCTTCATCCTGATAGTTATTGATGTAGGAAAAGTTCCAGTTGTACTCTGATCCAATTTTATTACTACATTCACAGGTCTTTTTGTATCTTTCTAGGTCTGTGTATGCGAATGAGAGGGACTGCCGGGCAGCTGTTTGTTGGGGTGGGTTTGTATAGATCAGAATGCAAGTGAAGTGTGCTGTATCTTTAAGAAGCAAGTCAAGGCTGTACGTGCACGTATAAATTCCAGGCACATGCAGTCCGTAGTGCTATTTTGTAAGAGCAGCCAGAGTGAGCATGCATGATCGCAGTTATTAGTTTGTATCCAAGTTACTTAAGCTAAAGTCAGTAAACTTATATAGTGATGTGTTTGTATAAAATAAAGCTGCTTGAATAGAACCCACGGAGACTATTCTGTTGTGTCCAAAGTTGGAAAGCGACAGTTTGGTGTAATGGTGAAGGTCTTTGCCTCATAAATGTAGGATGTAGAGTTTGATTCTGACCTTGGGTTACTGGATAGGCCTAAAATGGCTTTTTAGGGCAGTCAGCCTAGTATTCATCTATGAACCTATGATGGGTTAGAGTCTACAGTCTTAAAGTTCATACCACAGGCTCCAGTTTCTATAGAAAATGCCAGGAAGCAATGTTATATGAAAAAGCTTTGGTATAAATAGGTGAAATTCAGCCTTAATGCATGGGTGTATATTAACTACATTCAAATAGGCTCCAAACCGAATAGCTAAAAAAAAAGTTATAGGCCCTCGTGTCCTAGGCCAATTTCCCCAGCTCATTCTCAATTTAGTGTTTGATTGCCTGCAGTAAGTAATCCTAAACTGTTGCACAAGTGTGAATCCATGTATGGCAGAAATTACCAGGAGAGATTATTAAAATATTCAATGCTATAAACATTTTTCTGCTGTATGGTGATTACTACCAACATTCAGAACCAGTCTGATGTGTACAAGTTACTGAAGCAATCCAAAAAAAAAAAAAATAAGGCATGGGAAGTATAAAACATTGGTAGTAATTTTAGCTGAATAGTCTTTCTCAGAAATGGGTATACTAACAGGTAATCACCAAATAGCAGTGCTTTTTAATCAGTAAATAACTGGCCACTGGCTTTTGAAACTGAATAAAAAGATCTTCACCAGAAAGTGAGCAGTGAGGGTTAAGAACTTAAATATGCAAGGTATAGTTTTGCATAGAAAAAAATAAATTGAAGCCTTCAAAGGGCAATTGTTATTTAAGAAGTCCTTGTATTGCTATTTCCTAACCAGTATCTGGCTATAAGAGGTGTACTGTGCTGTGTTTACTACTACCTACGTTCACAGAGTAAATCAAGCAAAATCAGTAATAAAAAGAAATGAATTCAGGAGTCCATAAACAGCAGTCTCCAAGCAAGCACTGAGAGAAGTTCTGCTATGAGCTTGGTTTCCACGTAGAGGGTCATACCAGTTGACCTCATGAGGGCTATCTCGAGTCACCACGGAGAGATATGTGGATAACACTGTAATATTTGAGCAGTTTCCGCCTAAAAAGGTTCCTGTCAGTCATAATTTGAATTAAGAGTAGACCTTGGATGGAGAAAGTAATACCTTAGTTTGGATTAGCTGTGTGTGTGTGTGTGTGTGTGTGTGTGTGTGTTACTGGCTGCCCCACCATGAAGAAAAACTGTCTTTTACTTTTCATTTTCGCAGTTGACTGCAGCTCCACAGCAGCTAAAACTACATGTCATGCAGTCTTATTCTTCCAGTCTATCAGACTTTTCAGTCCATTGTATTCTCCTACCCTAGGAAAATTCTGGAAAAATTAATTTATTTGCAACTCGCTCATCAATCTTTTCAACAAAATGCCATCTTCTTTCTCAAAAGCAGTATGGCTTTTGGTCTGTTCGCAGTAAATCTACAGCTTTCTGGACACTCCATGACAGCATTCTTCTTGCAGTAGACAAAGGCCTAATTTTTTTATTGACATCACTAGTGCCTTTGATGTTGCTGCTAGCTCAGTTCTCCTAGACCATCTCACTGACATAGGCATTAGTAATGACACCCTCTTCTGGTTCAGAAACTACCTCTCTAACCGCCACTTCCTCAGTAAATTTCAATTCATCAACTTCTAAATCAGTCTCTGCAAAAAGATGTAAGATCTATTTTGACACCTCTCATGTTTTCCACATACTTTAACAAACTTCCTTTAGATTTATCCCATTTTCCTGTCCTGCTTTTTGCTGGTGACATGGTCCTTTTATGGTCCAACCACACGCACTTCTGTTGAACTCATACTTCAGGCTAATTTCCATGCCCTTATTCAGTTGGTCAGTGATGAAACAGTTACTGCTGAACACCTATAAACCAAAACAGTGCTTTTTAGCACTAGGCAAAAGCTTACCATTGAAAATGTCCCCTCATTCAAATAACTAGGGATTTGGTTGGACCCCTTCCTAACTTTGCAGCTCCACCTGGACTACACACACGACTATCCTATTCTGGGCATATATGATCTCCCCTTTTCTATCTAGAACCTGTAGAAATGCTATAGGTAAAGGTTATCTTACTGGCTTAGCTAGAATATTGTCTCCCTCTAATTGCAGCAGCTTCTAAAAGAAATATAACCACCATTCAGTCTATTTCAGATGCCATTTGCAGATTCATCACTCTGTAAGAAATGAACATCATTGCAAAACCATTGAAAAAGCCACCTATGAAACAATGTGATGACTTTCTATTTGCCTCTCGATTTAAACTTATCAGTACACCCCCCTACACTAGCTTCCAGATTATTCAGTGATGCACTAACATACAACCCAGACATCTTAACCACTCATGTCCTCCGCTCCAAAGCTCCCCAAATAGGTTTCACTGCATAGACCATGCTTATTCAGTCCTTGGTCCCAAACTGTGGAAATCTCTCTCTTTTCCTAAAGGTCGTACCCCATTTTCTGATCAGAAATAAAAGGAATTTCAGGGCTTTAGGAAATTGCAACTGGTCTCTCTGTTCATATAACTTAACCTTTTCTTTCCCTTCTTCTGTTTATGTACCTTGCTCTGACTCCATTTGATTGCGACAGCTATGATTTCCACTGTATGTAATGCATGTATACGCTGTGTTTTTCAGTCACTCTGTTTATGATGTCATGTTTCTATTGCCTTTATACCCTTAAGCCTAGTATGATATCCCTTTTGTACATAATACAAGTATATATTGCATTATGTCTTTCACTCTGTATATAATGTCATGTATCCATTGTGTTTTCCCAGGCTGAGAATGAAATAGATCCAATGGGATCAGTGCTCTACCACAATTAACAAATTCAAAAATAGAAGAAAATTACCTTTCTCTTTTCCCAGCATTTTGTCTCACCTTCTGTGAATTTTATTGACACACTCCCAAGAACTGAAGCTCGAGTTAAAGGTATATCCCTTTTAAATATACTGTCCATTTTCTTTTCTTTTCAGTCCATCTGTGTTGGTGTTAATGTCACCAGTCCATTGCTGGATTGCCATATAGTAGCCAAGACAACTGAGTGCAGAAGCAAACAGTTTTATTAATCTGGGGCCTCAGCTATGCCTCGCAATTGTTAAGAATTTTGTCAGTAAAGTACTTGCAAAAGCATTAGTTGAAAGGAATTGATGATAAATGAAAAATTAAGAACATTAGAATCTGCAATTATGTTGCGGTCAACTAATTCTAGTTGCAGACATGGTTTAACCCATATTGTACCAAAGCACTATCCTTACGAATAAATCTTCATTACAAAGTAGCAGTTTCTGTAGGGGCTTAACCCCCTCAAATAGAATTTAACCTACCCTAGAATACAGACTGTCATTTCCTAATAACTACCTGCTTTTTCTGAAAGAAGTCTGACCAAATTTTTTTTTTGTTATTCCTTGTCTGAGAGCACCCCAGCACTACCAGGCTACAACTCATACCACATGTTTTGGCCATAGAACATGGACTGAAGCACAAAAGGAGAGAGTGTATCCATATTCATCAAGGATACCTACACCTCCAAGTTAGTGGCGCAGCATGATACCTCTGAGATCATCCACGTGCAACTAACATTGGGCAAATCTGCAATGCAAATTGTGGCCTGCTACAGATCACCCTCCATGACCCAGGACCACCACTCCACCTTTCTGGAGACACTGGAAAACATGAAGGTCCTACCGAGCACCCTGATATTGGGAGATTTCAATTACCCTACCATTCACTGGGAAAACTACTAGAGTACAAATTCCCAGGCCCAGCGCTTCCTGGAATTCATCAACTCAAACACCCTGGATCAGCTGGTAAACTCCCCTACCAGAGGTGAAAACATACTGGACCTGGTCATCACCAACATGGGCAACAGATGTTCCACACCAGAGGTCAACCCGTCACTGGTTAGATTAGACCATAAACTAATCACTCTGGATGTCTACACCCCACCACCACCCCCAACTAAGGAAACCACAGTAAAAAAACTTTTCTAAAGCAAACTTCACCTTAAGACCAGAGGTGGTAAGTTTCACAGCCCCCACACTAAAGGATAACACTGCTCAAGATGCAGAAACCTTTACAAATGCACTCTGAGCACCTTCAAGGATGCATGGATCGTGCCATCCCTAGCAAAACCAAGACTCACTCCTCTAAGAGAAGGAAACCAGTTTGGTGGACCCCTGCAATAAACAGGCTATACAATAGGAGGAAACTAGTTCAGAAAAAAAGCAAATCCCAAGAAGGAAAGACATCCCTGATCAGTATCAGTAAGAAACTAAGGTCCCTCATGAAATCATCCAAGGCTAACTTTGAAAGAAAAATAGCCAAGGATTCAATAGAAAACCACAAAGTCTTCTTTAGCTATGTTAAGAATCTAAGTGGCAACTCGCAGATATGCACTGAACTAGTGCAAAATAGCCCAAAATATACTGAGCCTACTGATATTGCCAACATCCTGGCAGATAGATTCAGTGCAAACTTCACCCCCCCCCTCACCTCCCATAGGGCCCACAACAATACTGGAAAAGTGTAATGTCCCAAAGATCACTCACACAGGTGAAAACAGCCCTTTCAAAAGCCAAATACACAGCGTCAATGGGACCAGAGGGTGTCCCAGGTTGCGTTTTGCACAAACTACAGAACAAACCAACCCCCCCACCTAAACACACTGTTCAACCTCAGCCTCTCCACAGACTACGTGCCCATAGAATGGTGCACAGCAACAGTTATTCCTCTCTACAAAGGAGGGGCCACAACTGACCCTGGTAACTATCGCCCCATAAGCCTGACTAGCATGGTCTGCAAGGCTATGGAGCGCATCATCATGGAACTCATTAACAAAAACATTGGGAACCTCCAAACACTTGACCTGACCCAGTTCGGCTTTAAGGGCAGATCATGCCTACTAAACCTGGTTGACTTCTTCGAGACAGTCACCAAGGCCATAGACGAGGGAAAGGTGGTTCACACAGCCTACCCTGATCTCTCCAAGGCTTTCAACACCATTCCCCACTCTGGTATTACAGAAAAACTCACCAGCCTGAACATAAACCCCTATGTCACGAGATGGGTTGCCAGCTGGCTTACAGACAGAACTCACACGGTAAGAATAGCGGGCTCCATGTCCGACACTAAACCAGTCACAAGTGGTGTCCCGCAAGGCTTGGTCCTGGGACCCCTATTGTTTGGCATATACTTCTCAGAAGTACAGGCAAACACAGGAGGACTATAGCTAATCAAGTTCACCGATGACTGCAAACTGGGAGCCATAATTGACTCTGGCTGACATGGATGTCCTCCAAAAGGGCCTTACTGAGACGGACACCTGTTGTCAAAGTCATGGCCTCAAGCTAACTGCCAAAACATGCATAGTCATCCCGTTTGTGAAAAACAAAACCCCCACGAATTACCACATAGGTGGCAGCCCCCTTAATACAGAAGAGGTAATAAGAGATCTGGGGACCCAGATAGATAGTAATCTCTCCTTTGACAATCATATTGCCAAAGTAGTTAGGAAATCCTGTGGCCTATCTAATTACTAAAGGGTTCGCATCTAGAAATAAAGAAGTTATAGTGCCCCTCTACTCGTCACTCATTAGACCCATCATAAAGTATAATGCCCCATTTGGGATGTACCTCACAAGACCCTTCCAACAGCTGGAAAGACCACAAAAGTACCTCACCAAGAGGATTACTGGCCTCAAACATATGTCCTATGCAGCCCGACTGAAGAAACTCTGGCTGTACTCAGTGGCATATCGCTTGCTCAGAGGTGATCTCTGCCTGACTTACAAAGCCATGTCCAACTCAGAATTGATGGACATGCTCCACCTAAAGAAATCCAAGTCACTGCGAGCCACTCGCTCTAGTGATCTAAACCTCTCCAAAACAATAAATAGAACATGCTGGAGGGATAGATTCCTGTCACAGAAACTCCCCATGCTTTGGAACAAAATTCCAAATTACATCAGGCAGAGCCCCACACTAACACTCTTCAAGAGAAACCTTGGCGAGTGGATAGATAACAGAAAATACACCCCTGGGATCACTTCATTGGCTCTGCTTGACAGAGGATGATCAGTTAATCAATGGGGCGGCAAAAGCCGACACTCTGGCTAGGCTTATAAATGCCCTCGGGCAGATAGCCTAGTTACCTACCTATCAACCTATATGTCCCTCGTAACCCAGGATTTTTTAATTAGTAATTTTTCTTTTGGTTTGTCCAATGTAAGACAATCCACAGTTGAAGAAATAATATGTACAACAGCTTTATGTTACGCGTTTAATGGCCAGTGGGAATAATCCAAAAGTTAACCTTACTGAATAGTGGAACAATGGATGAAGAACAAAGCACAGCTACTGCTCGGTAGGTACTGCTGCAATAACTAATGCTGTTCAGTGCTGGTATTTTTGGTTGAGCAAAGTGACATTTGTTTATTGCCTTCACTTTTACCTGTGTAATAAGCTGGAAGAGAATATTTCAGACATTTTCACATCACTGAAGAGCATGGCATCTTTTTAACAGTAGTGATCACCACCTCAGCTGTAACACTGTACCATGTAATGAAGCAAACTGGTTGCCCTTTTTATTTATCATATATGGTACAAGTTTGTACTTCTGTAAATTTTTGAGTATATACTTTTGAGCTGGCTGCAGACCAGTAGTCCCCCCCCCCCCCAAACACCTTTATTGAATTATCACTTGTGACATAGGCAAATTTACATTCATATAAAAGTAATCAAAATATAAAAACCTACATTATACTTCACATATATTGCTATGTATCATATAATATTTACATAAATTATTCAATGTCTGCATTTTTTTAAACAAGAAACATATTTTATTAAACCATCACTTACTACATAAGCAATCAGACATTTATATAAATGAAAACAAACTACACACACGATCGTAGTTGCAAGCATTTTACATCACAAACCATACTGACACACTCCCAGTTGCAAACATTATTGTTGCTCTTCTTTCGGCTTTTCCCGATTACGGGTCACCACAGTGGAACTCCGATCCGCTAATGATTGGCAGTAGATTTTTACGGTGCCGAGGTGCCAGCTCGATACCCAACCTTCAACAAAGGCACGCCCATTCACGCATGTCTTTCGAACTCCACTCGACTGCGTGGAGGACATGCAGACTCCACACAGAAAGCGCTCCAGCTGAGAATCGAACGGGAGAACCTCTTGCTGTGAGGCGACAATGCTACCGCTGCTATACATCACTTACCTACCCAATCTTTCTCAGTCAAACATTATGTAGCTCATTTAAGTTCTGCCGCTTTTTAGACGTCATTCCTCCCTTGTATGTATTGTTTCCACAATTCCCATTTTTTCCTATGTAGTTTACTCCTGCACTTTTCTAAAGATCTCAATTCCAGTTTTATCTCTGTTACTATATTCACTACTTCAAAATCTAAACCAACTATACTGATTTCCATTTTCTGCTAATTGCTTTTTTGGCAGCCACTATTATTAGACACAGCAAGGCCTTATCGTGTCTAGGCAATTCCGATTTTGTATCATTGCTCAGAAAAATCATCTTCCTTATCAGACCAATCTGCCCACCCTGCATCCCGCAGGGAATCCTTAAAGTCCGCCAACTCTCTACACTCACAGAAAATATGTTCCCAATTACCTCTTTCTTCTCCTTCATACCTCCAACATTTACTGTCTGTCTGAGGAAAAATTCTTTGGAGTCTACTTGGGGTATTAAATGTCTATGTAAACATTTCCAGGCGAAAATCCTACATCTTCTAGAATTTGTTGCATATTTAGGATACGTGCATATACCCTCCCATTGTTTCTTTGTGAATTGCTTATCAAATCTCTCTTCCCAATCCTTTTTAACCTTCTGTGATTGATTCTTATAGTTATGCAATATTTTATATGCTCTACTAATTATTCCTTTTTTAATGGCAGCTTCTGTTCTAGATTCTAATAAAATCTCTACCAGTGCTGGTCTTTTGTTTAGGACTGCCATATTTCTTTCTCTTTGCCTGTACTCTGATATCAATCCCTGATACGGAAGGCAGTCTTTAACCTGCAGTCCAAATTAAATTCTTGACATCTTCCCATTCTATCATCTTTCCATCTGTAGTGATTTGCTCCCAATGCATTGGTTCCTTTGCCAGTTTTCTCCAATAATTTCCAGCCCCCTCTTGCTTATTGTATGTATCCCTAACTGCAGTAATCCCTATTGGCAGGAACTCCTTTTTCCATTCCTGTGTTGGTTTAGTTCTTAGAATACTTTCTGCTGCTTTATGAATATAATATTCTACATGATCATTCTTATTCTCCTTAAAGGCCTGCATCCAAAATCCCAGTCTCTCCTTATTTCTTGATCTTCCCTTGTGTTTCATCATCCCATTCCACTTTGAATTATAGTTTTCTGCTTGCATTAAGTACAGAAGTCTTAACTCTGTAGCTCTGAAATACCCCTTCAAATTGGGTAATCCCAATCTGCCATGTTCTTCTGGAAGAATCAGTTTATCCCACTTGACTCTTGCTGTCTTCCCCTCCTAGATAAAGTCCTTCAGCTCTTTATTAATTGCTACCCACAATTTCACCTCTGGTTGTTAATATATGGTTGAACTGTGTATAAGACTAAAGGGACTTAAAACTTTTTAACTTGCTTATATCTTACTGTCTGTATCCATATAACAAAGCTTCCACTTTCTCGGTTTTTGTATTATCTTTTGTTTAGTCTCTTCCCACATATCCTTAGCTGCCACACTAGAATAATTTTAATCCATTTTTCTAAATATTTCATTTTATAATGTCCCCATAAATATGGGTATTCCTGAACCAGTTCATGTGTGGGTATGTAATTTACTGCTATTGCCTTTGTTTTAGCTTCATTAATTTTGTATCCTGAAAAGATCTGAAAATGTCTCAAAATGTTCCACAACACTGTAATGTCTTTTTTCTAGTTTTGTCAGGTACAAAATAATGTCATCTGGAAATAAAGCCAGCTTTTCTTGACTACCATACCAGCTATGTCCTTGAATTTGAGTCCCTTATTTTCTTTGCCCATGGTTCTAAATGTAATGCAAAGAATAAAGGAGAAAGAGAACACCTCTGCTTGGTTCCTCTGCTCAGACCAGTAGGCTTTTGATGTATATTACCTATTGTAACCCCTACCCCCATACAAAATATCAGTGATGTTTTTATTTTAAAGATTCCTTTTTAAAAGTATTCTATATCTAAGCATCTTTTAGCTGTTCTGTACTCGTTAAAATTAAGTGACTTCATTAAATGATTGATGTGGTAGGCAGTGCCTTAAATAGTCAGATGTTGCAGTTAGTTTATGGTACAACTTAAAAGAAATTTGTCATCCCAGTCACAGAAAAAAATGAGAACATATGTAGAAGTGAATGTGCAAATGAAAAACCAAGCCTGTTTTTTGAAGTAATAATATTGCAAACCAGATTGAAAGTGTAGCTACACCCAAGTAACTTTATATTTTGAGCAATGGCCCTTTGTACTGACTTCAGTGATGACACAACATGCCGTAATCCCTTTCATGTTCATAGTATTACCCTGCTGCAGTCATCACACTTGGGTTATCCTGTCGTCAGGCGGTCCCGCAGTCGGCCTGAATTCCAAAGTCTTGGTCCGGCGTCGGTTGCTGTCGCTTCTTCCCTGACGTCAGTGCGCCATGGGGTATATAAGAGGCATCCAATGCCATTTTCTTCAGTCTTTCTTGCCGCGCGGTGCCCGAAGCAGAAGCAGTTCGCAAGTGCCGGTCGGCCGACACCTGAGATTTTCGAATCTAATTTCAGTCCGAAGTCTTCAAAGCTAAGTACCCTGTTGGGGAACCTTTTCTTGCCTTAGTCCAATGTCAGAAAAAGTTAACAATTGCATTTCTTGTGGGAAGCAAATACCTCATAAGGACTTTTATTCTTATTGTATACCTTGCCTAGGCCCAGACTACGACGTCACTGGTTGTCTGTTTTGTGCTAGGTTCAATAAGTGAACTATAAAGTGACACTTTGATTTCGCACGACACAACTTCGGTAGGAAATTTAATTACACTATGCCGTCGGAGCAACCGACTACCGGCATGCATAAAAACCACAAAGATAAAGACAGGCAGCCTAGATCCAAGCCAGACTCCGAGGCCTCGGCTGGGCTGGTCGCCGGTTCTCCGGTTTTCAGTGAGGCGCCTACGCAGCCCCTGACGACTGCAGAATTGGAACCCCAGACCGCTTCGGATTCTCAAGCAGAGAGTTCTAGGCCGACGCAGCCATTTTCTTTAGGCCCTACCGACAACATTACAGAAGGAGAAGCCAGTGCTACGGAAACACCTTCGGTTACAGAAGGTGTCTTCAGACAGACTACTCTCACCATAAAATCTTATGCTAAGCTTAAGACTCCTCTAAAACCAAAAAGACTGCACAACAGTCTCCAGTTCAAGGCCCCATGCCTAAGAAACAGATGCTTAAAATGGCTGAGGATTTGATTTCTTTAATCAGCCCCAGACAAAAGGCCTAGACAAGAGGAGGATTATGCCTCCTCTGATCAAGTGTCTATTTCCTCAGGCTCCTCTGAGGAACAGGATTACTCCTTTCCCCCTTATGAAGATTCTGATGCTGAAGATTCCATTCCCTCAGCTTCTCCCCCTGAAGATTATTTCTTTGGGGAAACCTTACATACCATGAGGGAACATTTCCACTGGGAAGGTCAGGACTACTACGATTCAAAGAAAAGGCTCAGAGAGTTTCTTTTACTCCCCCAGCACAGACCACTTGCTATCCATCCAGTTTTAGACATTGTGGATGATGTTTACTTAGAATCTAGTTTAAATCCAGATTCTCTGCCTCCTGCTCCAGCCAAACCAGATAGATATTATAGAGTGCCTGAGTCTCACAAATTCCTTTACAAAAGCCCTGTTGCTGACCCAGAGGCCATCTCCCAGGGTCCCAAAGGGGCTAAGGTTTCTATGGCTAAAAATCCTGTACCCTCTGAAAGGGACTCCAGAGCACTAGACAGGTGGGGGAAGAAGGTTTACACCTCAGCTCCTCTAGCTATGAGAGCACTAAATTGTCAATTTCACATGCTGAATACCAGCAATTCCTAATGTCTCAAGTAAAATAAAAGATGAGCACGCACCCTCAACAGTCTGAATTCAAAGAAATGCAGGATCTGTTGCATGCAGCTGAACAGGTGGGCAAACATACTTTACAATGTGGATTTGATTCCTTGGAAGCTCCTGTAGAGCAGCTGTTACCGGGTCTGTTATACGTAGGCATGCTTGGTTAAAGGAACAAACTCTGCCTGATCATGTTAAAGCAAAGTTACTAGATGCACCCTTACAGCAGGATGTCTTATTTGAGGTTAAAGCAGAAGAGGTTTTAAAGAAAATGGAGGATAAGGCAAAATCTATGCAGACTGTCAAAGATTTCTTACAGGTACAACCCCCACGCTTCAGCAGAAATTGGCCAGCAAAAAATTGGTCCTTTCCAGCTTCTGACAGACCACAGAGGGGTAAATACAGACGCCCAAGGGGCAGAGGACAAGCACAAATCCCTTACAAACCTCGACAATGGGGCACTGCAACACAGAAGGGAGGAGAAGACAGGTCCCAAACTACTAGAAGACAAACACAATGACTTCAACCTCAAGCTGCCAAGCAAAAATCTCTTGGCAGCTCCCTTGGGAGGAAAATTAGCATTTTTGTAGACAACTGGCGCATAGTCACAAAGGACAAATGGGTCCGAGACATTAACTCACAAGGATACAGATTCCATTTCCACACCTTGCCAAGGATAAAAGGAATGCCAAACTTGCCACAAAATCAATGGGCAGAGGCACAAAAACAAATTACAGCTCTCATGGACATGAGAGCCATTCAACTGGTACCTACACAGGAACAAGGCCAAGGATTTTACTCAAGGCTCTTTCTAGTCCCCAGAAAGGGCAATGCTTGGAGATCCATTCTGGACCTTTCAATTCTAAACACGTTCTTGCAAGTACCCAAAATCAAGATGCTAACACTACAGCAGCTTCTTCCCATGTTGGGCAAGAAAGCTTGGCTAGTAACGTTGGACCTCAAGGAGGCATAACTACATGTCCCTATCAGACAAAATTGCAGAAGATACCTCCGTTTCATTGCAAGTTCAACCCGTTACCAATTCTCTGCATTGCCCTTTGGCTTATCTACTGCACCCAGGGTCTTCACAAAATGTCTGGCACCAATAATTGCATACTGCAGACAAAGAGGAATTCAAATATACCCATACCTGGATGACTGCCTCATCCAAGCAGAAAGCAAGGACATTCTCTTACAACATCTGACTTTTGTAAAACACCTTCTAAGTTGCCTAGGGTACACAGTAAACGAAAAGAAATCAAAACTAGTGTCCTCACAAAACATGACATTCCTGGGTGCCAGCTTGAATACAATGGCCCAGATGGCTTATCTGACTCCAGACAAACTACTACAACTAGCTCAATACTTCAAAATAATGGCAATAAAGACCCAACTCCCTGCAAGAAAAATTCTGCAGACCTTGGTCTTCATGGCATCTTGTATACTACTAACATTTGCAAAACTGCATATGAGGAAATTACAATGGTATCTAAAAAGCGTATGGACTCAACACAGCCACAGCTTGGAAACAATGATACCTCTCATTCCCTGCCTTCAACAGGAGTTTCTATGGTGGTCACAGGCATGTCACCTCAACAAGGGTCAGCCTTTCACCTTACCCCCAGCTAGGCAAACTATGACAACAGATGTATCGGACTATGCCTGGGGGGCACACTTGGCAGGACGGTGCGTTCAAGGCATATGGACTGCAGATCAAAGAAATATGCACATCAATCAAAAAGAAATGCTAGCTGTACAGAATGCCCTGACAGCCTTCAGGAACCTCTTACATCCAGGACAGCTTATAATAAGGATAGACAACACCACAGTAATGTGGTACATAAACAAACAAGGGGGTACACACTCCTACCCACTCTATGCAGGCAAGCAATGACCTTGTGGAACACAGCACTGGCTTACCAAGTTCAATTACAGGCTCAATTCCTGCCAGGAAAAAAGAACACATTGGCAGACGACCTAAGCAGGAACATCATGGATCCCCACGAGTGGAGACTGGATCCACAGGTATTTGCAATGATAACTCAAAAATGGGGGCGCCCAGACATAGACATGCTTGCCAGAACCATCAGCTTTCAAAATTTTGCACAAGGACATTTCACCATCAAGCTTGGAAAGTGGACGCACTCTCATTCAGTTGGAAAATGCTGACAGTATATGCTTTTCCTCCATTGCCCCTTCTCACAAAGGTGCTGCTGAAAGTAAGGATGGAGAGACCTCGAATGATACTCATTGCCCTGGACTGGCCACACCAGCACTGGTACCCACTACTAAGGAACATGGCCCAGGGCCCACCATGGATTCTACCACAAATTCCTCATCTACTTGCACAGCAAGGCATTCAGATTCTACACAGCCAGCTCAAAGCCTTAAATTTGGCTGCATGGCACATCACCTAAGCAACCAGACAGCCCCTCTTTCACAAGCTGTTATGGATGTCATTCTGGAGGCCAGGAGGCCCAGCACCAGGAAAGCCTACTCAAATGGAAAAGATTTTGCGCCTGGAACCAAGCTAAAGGCCAAAATACCCTTCAGCCGGACATGCCACAGATTCTACAATATTTAACTGAGATATTACACAAAGGACTTTCTTTTTCATCTATTAAAATCCACGCCTCAGCTGTTTCAGCTCACTACAACACGGATCCTCCCTTATTTTCACATCCTCTTCTAAGGCAGTATCTCAGAGGGGCAAAAAACATTAGGCCTCCCAGGAGAGCGCCAGCACCAACTTGGGACCTAAATTTTGTTCTGGAAAAACTTGCGCTGCCACCTTTTGAGACAGCTTTCTCAGCTGACTTAAAGTTTATATCATGGAAGACTGCCCTGCTACTAGCAATTACTTCAGCCAGAAGAGTCTCAGAGCTACAGGCATTCATGGCAGGTAAAGCCTTTCCTCATTTTTCATCAAGGCAGAGTCTCTGTACGAACTAACCCCTCCTGTATGCCAAAGGTGGTGTCCAGTGTGGCTCTAAATCAAACCATCCACTTACTCACCTTCTTTCCAAATCCACAGAACAAAGGAGAAAGACTCCTGCATTCCTTGGACATTCACAGGCAACTACGTTACTACTTGGATAAAACTAAGGCTTTCAGAAAATCTGACCAACTTTTTGTATCCTATGCTACAGCATCACAAGGAAAGGCTATCTCAAAACAGACCATTTCCAAATGGATAGGACATTGCATACGTTTCTGCTACACCCATCATGGAAAACCAGTTCCTGCTAGCATAAGGCCCCACTCCACCAGGGCAGCAGCTACATCTACAGCCTTCCTCAGGGGGGTGCCAACCAAGGATATTCTGGAAGCTGCAACTTGGAGTTCAGTACACAACTTCACCAAACCCTATCACTTACCACTTTGCTCTAAGACTAGAGCTGGCTTCGCCACTGCAGTTTTGCAGGGCCTTCTAGCCTCCTCTAACCCTGTTTGACTCCACCTCCCATCCTTAGCTTTGGGATTCTACCCAAGTGTGATGACTGCAGCAGGGTTACACGATGAACATAGTACAGTTTTGTATCTACCATAAATCTAGATGTTAGAGTGTATACCCTGCTGCAGTCCAGGTTACCCTCCCTCCATCCCCTCTGACCTAACTAAAACCTTTCATTACCTTAAAATTTGATACAACCTTTGTGGTGTATTTGCTTATAGCTGGAGGGATGTTTTGTTTGTGCTAAGCTTTTATTATTGGTACTATCTACTGACCATCTTTTGGGGGGGCACCTGACATCTGGGGGAAGAAAAACTGAAGAAAATGGCGTTGGATGCCTCTTGTATACCCCTGGCGCACTGACGTCGGGGAAGAAGTGACAGCAATCGACGCCGGACCAAGACTTTGGAATTCAGGCCGACTGCGGGACCCCCTGACGACAGGATAACCCAAGTGTGATGACTGCAGCAGGGTATACACTCTAACATCTACATTTATGGTAGGTACAAAACTGTACTTTTTCCACACAACTGGGTGTTATCCCTTTGAGGAAATGTAGTGTGAAGCATCTAATTGCATAATAAATTCTTGATAGTAGTTGGGACTGGCTGCTCCAGATGGTCCATTCAAGATAACATTGAGCTTCTGGAGTACCTGCTCACGGGGTGGTGTTCTGACTGACTTATCTGAATTTTTTTTTCTGCATTATGGTCTGAAAGCAGATTGACTCTTGTAAGGTTCAAGCTCCCTGTAAGTAAGTACCTCACTCTTCCTTGGGAGTGCCCTTGTCTCCTTTTAGTAACAGGGCCACCTTTCTAGTCTCAGACCTAATCTTTCCATCACCTACTGCTAATACAGTGTCATTCTTGCCTGACATTTTTTCATCTTATTATTCTGCTCATTACCTACCTAACATGTTGATTGTGTTCTTAGCAGGACTTGGTAAGGAAGAACATAGTCTCAAATTCCTCTTAGAATGTGGTCTGCTAACCTTGGGAAAATTACTGGGTATTTAACCCAAAGGGTAATTTATCTTGCTGCTAAAATCTAAAAAAGTTTCCGTTGATGCAGGTGTTATAGGGTATGTGCCAACAAACCTTTTTCAGATCAGTAGTAGTTAATTAACCATTGCCAACTGCTACAAGGTTTCATGTGTCTTAAGCATTTGTTTCTGTGCGACTGTTTGGTTTACAGTAGGTTACACCAAATGTGGTACTCCCAGATTTCTTTGTCAGTACTGCTGGCGAGGTTGAGGGACTGTGGAATTCTTGGATTTTCCCAGATCCAACACCCCCTGCTGTTACTCTTGCATGGTCTGCTTGACTTGCATAGATAACCTATAAGGAGTTTATAAAAGGGGCAGTTGGGTACTTGTCTCTACATTTTGCTCCAACAGTTTGAATACTCCTTTGCTTATCAGAGAACATGTTCCCAAACTCCTTATAGTACTATTTGGATTTTCTGAACCTGGGTAGAATGTAGATGCTGTTAAAATATTACCTCATTCACTGAGCTGTCTGACCAAGCATTACTTAAAAGGTCTATTACAACCCCATTCCGTCTTAAATCCACTGCAGATGATTAGTGCCAGTGTCCCTCTCTCTCTTGGTTAGTCTTCACCATGCTAACAAGTTAGTTTGGGTTAGTCTCCTACCTTTTGTTCGGCAGTATATTCTAACTCTCACTCTCTGGTTGCACAAGAAATACTGCTGCCATCATGTTTGCACTAGCTGCTCCTCTGCTAATGCCATGAGTTTCCTAAGCCTGGACCAGAAACATTGGGATATATTCCATGACAGAATCCTTATGAGAATTCCATTCATCATCTTGGCCAGCTTGCATTAAATGTAGAGGACCTTTCACCCTTTGACCATACATTAGCCCAAATGGGGCATCTGTCAGCATGCAAAGGTGAATTCTCTCAACATGGTCTTTAAAATAAAGTTAAACCTCTTTTGTCTGTATATGGTAGGGGTAAACTTTAAATGTTTTACCCTGCCACAAACAGGCCAGCAAGTCTGACATGAAATTTGTACCTGTAGTTGTCCGTATTCCCTGAGGAAGACCTAACAGAGCATTTATCCAGCTTCTCTCCCTCAGCAGAGTATGGAGCCACCACATCTGTGTACTTAATATTGTAGTCCACAGCCAGTACACTACTAGGATGCCCTCTAGTTCCATAGCTACCCTCTGAAAAAGCCCCTCAGTTATGGGCAGTGACACCAAATCAACCTTGGCTTTTTCTGATTGCCTTGAAAATCTTATATCAATGCTTACACATCTTGCAGTACTCTCTCATGCTTTTTGCCTTACCTGAACAGTAGAAGTTGTGTATAAGCATTCTTTTTATCTGCTTGTGCCCTTATGGCCTAAGGGAAAACTGAGGATCAACGTTTGCAGGCAGGTGGAAGTGCCCATCTGTAGGCGCTAAAGGACATTATAACCTTGTAATATAACAAGGGGATAATTTATGAGTTTATTCGTAAGTAAATGTAGATGTTATGTGATCCTCTATAGAGGTGGCTGAGCTATCTTTATCAGGAGACACCACCACTAATCCCCCCAGATCGTTTGTTTCTCCACAGCAAGCTTGACGTGGTCTCAACATTAGCTGGGCTAAGTACTATATTATATGTCTTTTTCCTGTCAGTAGTTCACTCATTTCAACCCAAATTACCCTTGATTCATGCGAATAAGGAAAAATAGAGAAGTTCAAAGTGGTATAGAAGAAAGAGCAGTTTAACGCTGTGTTGCAGATGAAAAACAGAAGGGGATATTGACAGGTAACAATTATATGGTGGAAATTAGGTAAATAAGAGGTGTTTAAAGAGGAGAAAGAGAGTTGGTCTACAGTTTGGCAGTCCAAGATCAGAAGAGGAATGGGCTGTGTGATTTGAGATGGAGATCTCAAGTTACCAACACACTAATATTATGAGAAGTGTGTGACAACTGGCTTGTGAACAAAGTAGGATTATTATACTAAAAGTGACAGTTAATCAGGTAGCCTGATGCACATCACTGAATCAAGTAGCCTGAAACCGCTAGAAGGAAGGTATAAATAAGGAAGAGGAGGTATGAATAGTTAAAATAAACAACCAGGTCAAGATGTGGACTGACCGTCAAAATGTTTTCAGATTTAGTTAGAAGTGAATTATAAATTAAGAAGGCTTTCTTTGAGTCATGTGAGTTTGAGACAAAAGAATGTTTCACATTTTGGAGATGTAGTTCGAGTAAGGGACATTCATTACCAGCTGTGCTTGTGGAGTAAAACTGTTTTATTTTTTAGTGGATGGACATTTGTCTGACTTGGTATATCATGATGTGTCCCTTTTTTTTTTTTTTTTTTTTTTTTTTTAAAGTAGGAGAAGTAACTGCATAGTTCCAACCAGACCGGGTGTCTCAGGGTCAAGCAATGATTGGTTCTGGATGAGAGGTTTACTGTGAATTTTCCTACTTAAAGCTTGAGCAATGCTGTAGTAATTTCATTAGATTGCATATTTGTGAATAAAGGAGAAGCCTGTAAGAGGGCAGGATGTTGATTGGCAAAGGGTAAGGTAAGCAAAGTGGTTTGAATATGAAGGTAAAAAAAAATACTTAATTATGAAGCCTAATAGTTTTGCATATGGTATTTATTCATTTGTGGACAGTGATAAGATAGAGATGGATGTCCTGTAAGTTGGAGTGTGATTTCGTTGAGAAATAGTAGTAGTGCTGCTTTGTTTTTGTTTGGGATTGAGTAGTAGCTAGGAGTTTTCCAGTCAAGTTGCCATGTTGGAAAAAGATTCCTTTGTTAGCTTTTGAACTTCTAGAAGAGTAGGGTCTGAACAGGTGAGGACTGAATGTTGCTCATTCCCTTCCCAGTCAATGTAAACAGTAGGTAGTGGTATCTGAAGGTGTTACCCACCCAGGGTCCTAAATGGAATGGATTGCCTGTGCAAGTACTACTACTTCATGACAACTGCGGGCTTAACAGTAGTTGTCTGATGTCTCCATGTTGCCAGTTGTGTCTTTGTCCTCTTGTAACCTCTGGCTGTACTCCACAAGCAGCAGTGTCCTGGCAATCGTTTTGAGAAAATGTCTGTTGGAGGCTTTTTCTCAAGGAGGAAGATCATGCCAGCTGACCTCTAAGGGGGTGTCTCATGATGGGCCACCACTGTAATATACATGGTTAGCACAGCAACATCCAAGCAGATTACCCCTTCTGAGGGTCCGTGGCAGTTTGTTTTCCCCTTGTCACCCAAATTTTGAATTTAAACAATAGATGTTTTAATGCCCCAAGTAACAAGTTGATCTGGCAAGTGTATGTGTTTAGCTTCCCTCCTAATGGAGACGGTCACAGAATCTTTTATTATTCATGTTGTACAGCTAACAACAGCTCCACAGTAATGTTTTTACTTGTCCCTATAATATTCCGTGCATACTTTTTGCAACATTTTTCACTACATTTTTATTGCATTTCACAGTTAAAAAAAAGTTGCAAGTCGTACAGTTTTTTTGTACATGTGCATTCCACAGCTTTGTTGCATTTTTACTGAAAGCATCTGCAGATTTATGTACAGTTCTTAATTGTTTTTTAATGTTTTATTGACATTTTTATAGAGGAACAAACAAACTAACATAAAACAAATAACAATGTCTGTTTTGTTGATTTAGCTCCGATTGAGCCTTTGGCACTTGCGCATGTGCGCAAGCACAGACACACACACTTGTTACAAGGTTGGGGTAACAGGAGCAATTTAGAATTGCACAACTGTGACAAGCATCACATTTAGCTCTCCATCATATGATGCAGACAGTTCTACTAAACAGTCTTCAACAGTGTCCCTGCTACATACAGGTCCATTTTTATTTCTGAATTTCCAGCTGCTTTTTATTTCATCTCTAGGTGCTAATAGGAGAAAATGTACCTAGCAGAGTGACTATTTGTATCTTGATAAGATTGTACTAACTGAGCCATCATCCCTTATGTAGGCAATACCTTAAGTGATATTTATACTGACCAGATGACATTTAGGCAAGATGCAAGGGGAATCCATGCAACTCTTTAGTGCTACCATGATGTCATTAAGATATGCCTAAACTGCCACTGGCTTCGGCAGATTTGATATTTGTACATTCTTATTTGAAGGCAACATGTTAGGAGTGCGTGCCTCCCCCCTTTTGCTGCACTGCAAGATTACTATTGGTATATGCATCCAAGTGCCTTTAGGAACAGAACCCTATAGCCTTTTAATGTTACTAGTAGTCAGTGGTGTTTGACAGCATTAAATGTAGGAAAGGCTGTGTCTGTTGGTGTTTGCTCTTTTGTGTCAGTACTTACAGGTCCAGCCTCCGCGGTTCAGTAGGCATTGCCCCTCCAAGAACTGGTCCTTTCCTGCCCCCTCCAGGCCAGCTCAGCCCAAACCTAGGGAAAGCAGACCCCCTCAGACAGCAGCCCCAGGGAATGCAGAGATCTAAGCAATGGAGCTCCTCCCCTTCAAAAACAGGGAGTACAAAGCCACCCCGTTATGGTAAGAACTCACAATGACTTTACACCTCCACCCCTTACCACTGCCCACCTGCTTGTGCCCCTAGGAGGAAAATTCTCCTTCCACGCAAGCAACTGGGCCACTATTACCAATGACTGATGGGTTCTCAACATAGTGTCCCAGGGGTACAGATTTTATTTCCACACTCTGCCAACCCCAAAAGGGTTCCCAGATCTTCACCCAAACCAGTGGGCAGAGGCCAAAAAGCAAGTCCTTTCCCTGCTCTCCATGAGGGCAATACAGCATGTTCCTGCAGAACAGGTAGGCCAAGGTTTCTACTCCAGACTCTTCCTGGTATCCAGAAAAGAGGGCACATGGTGCCCCATCCTCGATCTATCCATTTTAAACACCTTTTTGGTGATACCAAAATTCAAAATGCTCACCCTGCAGCAACTGTTAACAATGCTTTCCAAAGATGCTTGGTTAGCCACCCTAGACCTAAAAAGAGGCCTACATACACATCCCAGTCAGGGAATCGTGCAGGAAATACCTATGTTTCAGGGCAGGATCAATGCACTTTCAGTTCTTTGTGCTTCCCTTTGGCTTATCCACTTCTCCCAGAGTTTTCACAAAATGCCTGGCTGCCGCCATTGCTTTTTGCAGACAAAGAAATATTCAAATTTACCCATACTTGGACAACTGCCTGTTTCAGGCAGCAGTCCGGAAAAGCTCTTACAGCACCTGACTTTTGTAAAGGACCTACTGACCTCCCTGGGGTATACTATCAATGAAAACGAAACTAGTCCCCACACAAAAAATTGTATTCCTAGGAGCAAGCCTGGACACAGCATCCCAGATGGCTTTCCTTACTCCAGAAAAAGAAGCCTACCCGACAGGCTACTTTTCTCAATTAGCCACCAGAACGAGTTAACCGCAAGGAAAATCCTGCACGCTCTAGGGTTCATGGCTTCCTGCATCCTACTCATTCCATATGACAGACTGCATATGAGGAAACTACAGTGGTACCTAAAAAAGGCCTTTGGTGTCAACACTCTCAGGACCTGGAAACTATGATACCTGTGATATCCTAAGGAAATATTTTCTTGGGTGGGTATCAGCATACAACCACAACAAGGGACTTCCCTTCTCACAACCCCACACTGCCCAGACCCTCACCACAGACACATCAGACTATGCCTGGGGGCTACACCTGGATGGCAGGTGCATTCAGGGCCACTGGAGCCCAAATCAAATACATCTGCACATCAGCCAAAAAGAGATGTCAGCTGGTCAGCATGCCCTGACAGCATTCAGACCCCTATTCTTCCCGGGGCCTCTACTGAACAAAACAGACAACACCACAGTGGTGGTGTATCAACAAGGAGGGAGGGGTTCACTCTTATCCTCTCTGCAGGCTCGCTATGACCTTTTGGCACACGGCCTTAGCCATGCAACTACATCTGATAGCACAATTCCTGCCAGGCTCTCTAAACTCTCTGGCAGACTAGCCGATACCTGCTAGACCCACACGAGTGGCAGCTAGATCTCAGAACCTTCACCCTTGTAGCCCAGAAATGGGGCACCCAGAAGTTCGACCTCTTTGCCTCATACTCCAATCATCAGCTCAGAAAATTCTGCACCAGGAAACCTCAAAGCAAGGCCTGGAAAGTGGATGCTCTATCCTTCCAGTGGGTAAACCTTTCGATCTATGCATTTCCTCCTCTCATATCAAGGGTACTGCTCAAAATTAGGGAGGAAAAACCAAGGGCAATCCTGATTGCCCCAGACTGGCCATGCCAGCACTGGTACCCACTGCTGTGCAGCCTGTCACCCCTGCCACCATGGCACCTACCTCAGATCCCTACACTCCTGACCCAGGGAAATGGAGAATTCATGCTTCCCCAGTTGCAGGCCCTCAACCTGACAGCCTGGCTTATTCCCTGACCACCCCTCAAGCTGCCAGCCTAAGCAAACAAGTCCTAGATGTTATACATGAGGCCAGACGGCCCAGCACTAGGAAATTCCATGCTGATAAGTGGAAACATTTTTTGCACCTTGATGGAATGGCGCACAGCCTTACCTACCTCTCATCCTGGATTACCTGGCAGACCTACTACACAGAGGTCTATCCTTCTCTTAATGCCTCTGCCATGTCTGCTCGTTACAGCACAGAGCCTCCTCTCTTCTCACACCCTCTCATCAAACAGTTCCTAAGAGGGGGCTAAGGCCACCTAGAAGAGCTCCTACCCCAGCTGGGACCTTAACTTTGTGTTGGAAAAGCTCACCCTACCCCCCTTTGAACCTGCAGCTTCAGCAGAGATAACGTTTCTCTCTTGGAAAACAGCCTTGCTTCTGGCCATCACTTCAGCTAGAGTATCAGAGCTACAAGCACTCATGGCTGTAGAGCCCTTCATCATTTTCCATGCTGACAGAGTCTCACCCAGGACTAACCCATCTTTCATGCCTAAAGTGGTGTCCAGTGTGGCTCTCATCCAATCCATACATTTGCCCACTTTTTTTCCCTAAGCCACAAAACAAGGGGGAAAGGATTCTGCACTCCCTAGATGTGCACAGACGGCTCAGATTCTATCTGGACAGAACTAAATCTTTCAGAAAAACTGAACAATTGCTAGTCAGCTTAGCAGCAGGAGCAGAGGACAAGGCCATATCCAAACAAACAATCTCCAAATGGATAGCACATTGCATCCATTTCTGCTACAAACAGCAGAGGAAACTACCCTCAAAGGGGGTAAGGACAATTTCCACCAGAGCAACCTCCACCTCTGCAGCCTTTCTCAAAGGGGTCCCCACCAGGGACATCCTGGAGGCTGCAGCATGGACATCTGTTCATACCTTCACACCAAGCATTACCACCTGCCTATCTTCTCCAAATCCAGGGCAGGCTTTGCCACTGCAGTCTTGCAGAGCATCCTACCCAGCCTACAGTCTTCTTGACTGCCTCCACCCTTTTCTTCAGCTTTGGGAATCAACCCAAATGCGATGACTCCAACAGTGAAACACGAAGAACATAGTACAGTTGTGTACACTTACCATAAATGTAGATGTACGAGTGTATTCACTGTTGCAGTCCTGGTTTCCCTCCCGCCCCCTTCTCTCTCTCTCTGTCTTCCTCTCTCCTTACAGGGATTTTTTTGGTATTTACTTTCTACTGGTGGTGGTGTTCCACCCTAACCTAGCTCCCTGTTTGGGTTGCTCCTAACAGGGCAAAAAAAAACTGAAGTAATGGCGTTGGCTGCCTGATTTTATACCATTGACGACCTGGCATCAGTCCTGGAGCGACAGCAGCCAATGCAGAAATATTAAGCCTCTGGTATTCGAGCTGACTGAAGGCTACCCTTGGCAGGATAACCCAAATATGATGACTGCAACAATGAATACACTTGAAACATCTACATTTATGGTAAGTGTACACTACTGTACTTTATGCATAAATATATACATAAGCATACACACACAGATGCACTCTCTCACACACTCTCACACTCTCACACTCTCTCACTCTCTCACTCTCTCACTCTCTCACACTCTCTCACTCACTCACTCACTCACTCATGTAGTCAGAATACAGCTCAACCTATTTATTATGCCTTCATATTGTAAGTAGAATTCTGCACCTGACAGCTCTGTTTAATCAACTGTTGACTGCTAAGTCTGCAGTAACTGCAGTGTGGTATTAATAGTGCAAAACAAATACAAAAGAATCGCAACATAATGCTAAGGCAAAGTAATTTCAGTACATAATGTACACCTAGTGCAGGTACATTATTCACATAACTTTCTTTGTTCACTGCTGCTACTACAGGAGAACAGACAGTTCTGCAGAATTTATCTCTAAACCCACAGAACAATAGATGAGCTGTGGCTTGAGCGCACTTGTAGGTTTAAGGTGTATACTAGGCTAATGACCACTGAGACCTTTATAAGCTCATCCTTGCAACCTAAATATATCCCTAGAGTTGTTATGCCTTAGAGGTTATTTTAAGAGGTGTGTGTTAGGGCATGATTTAGTGGCTACCTCTGTCCATCAGAGACATGGTTGTCAGACCAAGGGTGAATTTTTAATTTCCCATCCACTGGTCCAGGTTACACTTGAATAGGGTTAGGGAAGAGCTCTACTTCTCATGGATGGGGAGGGCCTGCTCAGAGGCTGGGATTCTCTGAGATATATACCTGTTCCTCCAACTTGTCCTGGTTAAGTTGCAAGCAAAGTTTAAATCCTTGGATCTAGTTCTGGTGCTGCTCGTTTTGCAGATATGCAAAAGGTCCATTAAAGTGGAAGCCAGTGATGCCTTGTATGCCAGCATAAATTACCTCTCCGCAGTCTGTAGGAAACTGAGTATAGAGATTGGGTTTTGAAGCGATCTGCCTAGGACATTGTGTTTACACCCTTTAGTCTTATTTTGAGGAACATCTGTAGACATTCCAGTTGTTGCATGGGCCTGGTCAGGTATATAGTCCAAACAAACTATATTATTGTAAACCACCAGGAAAGAAGGGAAACTGTGCTTCCAGAAAAAGATTTATTCGTTTAGCTCATTCATCTGTTAAAGACCAGACTTCATCAGAACCATCAGGTTCATCAGGTTTTGATGGTCTGGTCTTAGATGAAAGCGCTAAACAAGTAAATCTTTTTCTGGAAGCACAGTTTGCCTTCTTTCCTGGTAGTTTACAATAATCTGGTCAGGTATATACAAAAGGGAACATTATACTTCATGATGGGTCTAATGAGGGCAGAGTTCAGTGGCAGAATGACTTCCCTAGGCATAGATGGCATGCACGTATAAGTTGAGTGACTTAGTGATTTTCTTTCGACCGACTTGTGTATGACATAATAAGCCAAGTTACTATCTGTGAGAGTCCACAAATCCCTATTGTCTACTTTTAGGAATATTTTATCAATAAGGGAGTTCCCTGGGTAGCCAACTTCCCAAAAGGTACTATTAGACTTTGTTTGGCAATGGGTTTTAAGCTATGGCTTTGGCACTATTCATTTGTTAGACCTTCCTGTAAGATGCTAGTAGTGTGTATGATGGCTAATCTTCAAACTTGGTAAACCAGAGTCTGTTGACAATGGCCTTGACTTACAAAAAATAGATACCAAAAAAGAGCAGACACAGCACAGAGTCCTGGGGGACTCCACTGGTGAACATCTTCTTTATGGAGGTGGTCTGTCTAATCCTAACTTCCTGGGTCTTGTCTTTGTGCCAGCTGGCTATCCAGCAAGTTACATAATGGTTTGTACTGAAGTTCGTGAGTTACTTTACAATGCTGGAGTGGAATGTTATATCTGATGCCTTAGCTAGGTTAAGGTTGCAGTCTGCACCATTTTGACATCATCCATTTCCTTGGTGACCTCTGAGAAGTCCACCAGATTCAGTAGGCATGAGACCTACCTTTGATATAACCAGACTGGGTTGAGTCCAACACCCAAAGGTTTCCTGCTTTCATTTTCATGTTAATTCTTCCCCTGGCTTTGCACATGAGACTAGTCAGACTAATGGGTCTTTATTTCCCTGGATCCATCTGGTCTACACTTGTGCCAAAGGATGACTTTTAAAGTCTTCCATTCATATGTGGCATGAAGCCTGTGCAGATGCTGTCTTTCAATAGTGTCACCAGTGGCCCTGATAGGTCATGTTTCAGGCTGTGTAGGAGGCATTCTGGATATTATTGGGGCCCATCAAAGCTGTATTGGTCTTAGAGAGCGCATCTTAAGACTGGCTCCCTTCTGAGAGTTGGAGAGGTTATGTTGGATGGTATTTCCTGATGGGTATATGGGGTGTAAAGTTTATAGGTGAATACTAGGCTAACTGCCCTGAAGGACCATTTTAAGTCTAGCCAGTAACCTGTAGTCAGAATTAAACCCTGTAGTACCATGTGTCTGTAAGGTGAAGACCTTAACCATTATGCCAAATCACCATCCTGAGTGTCAGACGAATTATTAGCTTCATCGCTTAGCTCCGTTTGCCAACAGTACTGCTTACTGTTTTGCACTGCCTTTGAGGTTTTGGACATGGCAAAAGGAGGCTGTATAGATGTTCTTCATTCCACATTGCTGCAGTCCTAACTATTGGGTAGTCCGCTGTCCAGTCGGCCCGAATGCCAGTATTACTTTGAATGACCCGGCGTATCCTCAGTCTTTTGCCGCATGGTCCGATGCAGAAGCAATTTTGCGAGTGCAGGTTGGCGTTCTGAAAGTTTCTGAAGTCAGAGTTTCAGACCGAATCAAAGTTAATATTTTGTTTTTCTTGCCTCAGTATTTAACCGGATGTCAGAAAAAGTGAATAACTGTATTTCTTGTGGGAAACAGATTCCTCATAGGGATTACCATACTTTGTGTATACCTTGTTTAGGGCCTGAGCACGGCGTTGTTGGATGCAGCTCTTGTGCTAGATTTAACAAGCGCACTAATAGGCGAAGGTTAGCCTGTGCTAGGTTGGTTTTGGGAGCGTGTAATATAAAAATGCCGCCGGATGCTCCGGCGCCGCTTAAGGATAAAACTGCAAAGCCTAGAATGGAAGAACCGACAGTCCCAGACGCGGTCCTTTAGAAGGCTCAGTGGAGCGGAGGTTCTGCCAGGAGTTTCTTTGGAGTCTCAGGGAGAGACTATACTGTTACAGGATGTATCCTCTCAGGAAGTAGGCCAGGCTGAGGGGCTTCTCAGGTGGCTGTTCTTCCCTCTCTTCCTAAGGTGGTTGGAGCCTCCTTCTGTTTCCAAGGCTTCTTTGAGAGGCAGGCCAAGTTTAGCTTCAGTGGGGATTTCTCCTAGTGCTTCAGGGTCTTTACCTAAGAAACATATGCTTAAAATGGCAGAGGATTTGATTACTATGATTAGAGGTTCTATGCCCTCCTGATAAGAGGCCTAGGGTGGAACCTGTGTTTGAGAGTTATGAGCAATGTTGGAGCTTCTGAGTCTTCGGCTGAAGATTTGCAGGAGTATCCTCCTTATTCTGATTCTGATGTGGATGATTCTACTCCTTCAGCTTCTCCTCCTGAGGATTTTTCATTTTCAGAGACTCTGCATTCCATGAGGGAGCATTTTAAATGGGAAGGTCAAGATTTCTCTGATTCCAGAAAGAGGAATTCTTGTTTTACCCCAGCATAGGCCTTTAGCTATACCTCCTGTTCTGAATGTGGTGGAAGATGTTTTGCAGAGGCTTCCTTGAATCCTGATTCTCTGCCTCCTGCCCCAGTTAAACCGGATAGGTACTACAGGGTGCCTGAAGCTCATAAGTATCTTTTTAAGAGTCCTAGGGCAGACCCGCAAACTGTCTCTCAGGGGCCTAAAGGTGTGAAGGCCTCTGTTGTTAAAAATCCTGTTCCTCCTGATAAAGAGGCAAGGGCTTTGGATAGATGGGGAAAGAAAGTGTATACTTCTTCCACTTTAGCCATGAGGGCGTTGAATTGTCAGTTTCACATGTTAAAATATCAGAATTATCTCCTTTCACAGTTGAAATCTAAGGTGGATGCTCTGGCGGAAGGTATTGAGTGTAAAGAGTTGCAGGATTTAGTTCATGTGTCTGAACAGGTGGGTAAACATTCCTTGCAGTGTGGTTTTGATGCTGTGCAGGCCTCCTTGAGGGTGGCTGCCACTGGTTCTGTTCTCTGTAGGCACGCCTGGTTGAGAGATCAGAATTTAGCTGAGCATGTTAAAACAAGGATTTTGGATGCTCCTTTACAGTCTGATGTGTTGTTTGGTTCGCCTGTGGAAGCAGTTTTAAAGAAAATGGAGGACAAGGCTAAGTCTATGCAGACTGTTAAGGATTTTTTGCAGGTGCAGCCTCCGAAGTTTAGTAGAAATTGGCCTACTAAGGGATGGACTTATCCTGCTTATGATTCCCAGTCTAGGGGTAGGTCTAGGCGTGGTAGGGGCAGAGCTCAAGGTTCTTTAGGCCTAGGACAGGGAGTTCCCCTGCTCAGACTTCTGGTGAGGGCAGGGGTCAGTCCTTTCGTAAGCAGACCCAATGACCTGCCTTTTCAGCTGCCAGTACATTCTCGCCTGGCAGCACCTTTGGGAGGAAGGCTGTCTCTTTTCAAAGAAAATTGGGATTTAATTACCCAAGACAGATGGGTTCTGGATATCATTCACCACGGTTACAGGTTTTATTTCCATACCTTGCCTCCTTTCAAAGGCATGCCAGACATTCCTCCTCTACAAAGAACAGAGGCTCACAAGCAAATTTCTCTGTTGAAATAGCCATTCAGCCAGTTCCTGTGCCAGAAAGGGGCCCTATTTTTTATTCTCGCCTGTTCCTAGTACCAAAGAAGGGGAACACGTGGAGACCAATTTTGGATTTATCTATCCTCAACACTTATCTGGACATTCCCAAGTTCAAAATGTTGACGTTACAACAGCTTTTACCTCTGCTGGGCAAAGATCACTGGATGGTAACTTTAGATCTCAAGGAAGCTTACCTTCATGTGCCAATAAGATTAAGTTGCAGGATTTGTCTCATGTTTTTGAGCTGGAAATTCTCATTATCAGTTCTCTGCTGCCCTTTGGCTTATCTACTGCCCAGAGTATTCACAAAGGTTCTGGCTCCAGTGATAGCTTACTTCAGGCTAAAAGGAATTCAAATCTATCCTTACTTGGACGACTGCCTGATTCTGGCTCAAGAAAAGGAAGACCTTCTACAACATTTGGAATATGTCATAGCAGTGCTAAGATGCCTAGGTATTCTGTGAACGAAATAAAGTCCAGTCTAGTACCCTCTCAAGACATGTGCTTTCTGGGTGTGAGACTGAATACAGCAAGATGGCCTTTTAACCCCGGACAAACAAAAGAATCTTTCCAGTTACTTCCATCAACTATCTCTTCAGTCCGGGCTGACTGCAAGGACAGTCCTTCAAGCCTTAGGGTTCATGGCATCTTGTATTCTGGTGCTTCCCAATGCCAAACTGCATATGAGGAAGCTACAATGGTATCTCAAAAATCTGTGGACACAGCACTGCCAGGATTTGGACACTGTCATTCAAATAATACCTTGCATTCAAAAGGAATTTTGTGGTGGCTCAGGAATGTCACCTAAACAAGGGACTCTCTGTGAGGCCAGAGGGCGAGTCAGATTCTAACGACAGATGCCTCAGACATTGCTTGGGGAGCTCATCTAAATGGAAAGTAGATACAAGACAAGTGGCCTGCCAGACTACAGCATCTACATATCAACATGAAAGAGATGTTAGCAGTCCAGTTTGCATTAATGGCTTTCAAGGAGTTACTTCTTCCAGGGCAGGTGTTGATTCTAACAGACAACACAACTGTCATGTGGTACATCAACAAACAAGGGGAACACATTCTTACCCATTGTGCAGACAAGCAATGATTTTATGGGAGACTGCTCAGCTTGCAACTAACTCTTCAGGCAAGGTTTCAGAACTCCCTAGCAGATGTGTTAAGCAGACAAATCATGGATCCCCACGAGTGGAAACTGGATCTTCATGTATTTCAAAATTGACAGTGTCATGGGGAACTCCAGACATAGATCTGTTAAACTTCTCCACTAAACCACCAGCTGCCAAAGTTTTGATTTCATCACACAGCTTGGAAAATGGATGCTCTTTCTTTCAGTTGGAAAAATCTTCATGTGTATGCTTTTCCACCTCTGCCTCTTCTCCCAAAGGTGCTTCTAAAGGTCAGACAAGACAAGCCAAGGATGATTTTAATAGCTCCAGATTGGCCTCGGCAGCACTGGTACCCATTACTGAGGAGTCTGGTAAGGAAGCCTCCATGGCCTTTACCCTTGATTCCACACCTGTTGTCTCAGAGGGACGGTCGTCTGCTCAATGTCAAGCTTCACTCTCTTCATCTAACAGCCTGGCATATTCTGTTTTGAAAGACAGCAGGTCTCAGCTTCCTCAACAAGTTTTAAATGTGATTATGGAAGCCAGAAGACCTAGTACAAGGAAAAAAAATGGAAGAGATTTTTATTTTGGACTGCAGCAAAGAATTTGGAGATTTCTGAGCCTAATTTGAGTGTGGCTCTTCAATATCTTACTGAGTTATTGGACAAAGGTTTGTCTTTCTCTTCCATTAAGATTCATGCTGCAGCAATTTCAGCTCACTATGATTGTGACCCACCATTGTTTTCACATCCTTTGTTCAAGCAATTTCTTAGAGGGCAAAGAATATAAGACGAGCTCCTACTCCTGCTTGGGACCTCAATTTTGTGTTGGCTTTTACTACTCAAACCTTTTGAGCCTCACGGCTACTGCTGAACTGAAATACTTGTCATGGAAGACTGCTTTTTGTTGGCCATTACTTCTGCTAGAAGGGTTTCTGAGTTGCAGGCCCTTATGGCGGTTGAGCCTTTTGATTTTTCATAAGGATAGGGTATCATTACGACTAATCCTTCCTTTATGCCTAAGGTGGTTTCTAGTGTGGCTTTAAACCAAACTATTCATTTGCCTACTTTTTATGCAGATCCCCAAAATAAAGGGGAAAAGATTTTGCACACTTTAGATGTACACAGGCAATGCGTTATTATTTAAGCAGGACTAAGGATTTTAGGCAGTCTCAGCAGTTGTTTGTTTCTTTTGCTTTGAGTTAAGCCTGTGTCAAAACAAACTATTTCTAGGTGGATTGGGTTTTGCATTGCATTTTGTTATTCCCATCATGGCAAGGAGATTCCAGCTGGGATTAGGCCTCATTCCACTAGGGCTACTGCCACTTCAACAGCATTTCTAAGGGGTGGCAACTAAGGATATTTTGGAGGCAGCTACTTGGAGTTCAGTGCATACTTTCTCTAAGCATTACCACCTTCCTCTCTACTCTAAGTCTAGGGCTGGTTTTGCCACAGCTATTTTGCAAGGCATGTTATCAGCTCCTGCTTCCTTATGATTTGCCAGCCTCCCTTACCTCTGCTTTGGGATTCTACCCAATAGTTAGGACTGCAGCAATGTGGAATGAAGAACATAGTACAGTTTTGTACCTACCATAAATGTAGATGTTCGAGGATCCACATTGCTGCAGTCAATTACCCTCCCTCCTTCCCCTCTGTGTTTAGGGGTGGTTGTGTAGGTGAGATTATATTCTGGAACTTTTGTATATGTTGTATATATTTTTGGTGCAGGTATGTTTGGTGTTTTTTTTTTTTTGGTTTTGGCCTTGTCTTTTTAGGGTCTTCTGACATCTGGGGCAAGAAAAGACTGAGGATATGACGTCGGTCATGCGCATTAGTACCCCGACTGGACAGCGGACTACCCAATAGTTAGGACTGCAGCAATGTGGATCCTCGAACATCTACATTTATGGTAGGTACAAAACTGTACTTTACCGTTGGCTTGGAACACTATCTTGACATCACCTTTTGCTTCATGGAACTTAATTGGTTCTCTTAGTTGTCTGTTCAGTTTGATGAGAGAGTATTTGTCTTTTTTGGTGTTACACTTCCTAATTTTAGCTATAATTTTTTGCAGTCTGTTTAATTTTGGGTTCTGTTAGGGTGGTTTATTTTCTGAGAGTTTTGGGTTTGCTTCTGGTAGGTGTAGCAATCTCTATGCAGTCATTCACATAGTTGAGCAGTGCTTCTTTGAAAAAATCCGCATAGGCTTCTGTGTCATCTGAGTTTGGAGGGGCTTGAAATTTTGACAGGTTATCACTTGATAAAAGGTAGTTTGCCTTGGAGCTGTTTCTAACTGTTAGAGTTTGCTGGGGGTTGTAAAATTGATTCTTATTTCAAAGGAGATTGCTTTGCTTGTGGTCTGACCATAGCAGAGGACATGATGTTGAGGGGGAGCATTCTTCCATATTTGTGAGTACCAGTTCTAGTATGTTTGTACCTCTAGTAGGTATATGCACTGACTGGTCCAGGGTGTTTGTGTTTACAAATACTAGGAATCTCTGTGCCTGCAAGTTTGGGATCATGTAGGATTCCCGGTTTATAGAAGGATAATTAGTCCCCCATGAGTATGATATTTAGTTGAATGGCGAGTGTCTTCAGTAGGTGTGTGTAAGCTGAGAGTTTCATGAGACATAGAGGGTGACCTATAGCTTGCTAGGGTATGGTATGGGACTTTGCTTATGGTAATCTGGACTTGGAGGAACTCCAGTGTATCATCCTGTTTTACCAGCCTTGAGGTAAGCTAATTATTGATGCAGATCAAGGCAGTTCTACCTTTAGTCCCGGTCTTTGCAGTTGCTGGTCTAAATGTTTGGAAGACAGTTAAGCCTTGCACTGCAGAGGTACTCTGGATTTAAACCATGTCTCGGTGGCTGAACAGATGTCTGCATTGTGCAATGTGAGGAGAGATTGGAAGGAGTGGAGTTTCTTGTTTAACAGCAGTTGTGGGTCTTTGGTATGTTTAATACAAAAAAAGCAAGTTATATTTGGGGGACAGGGCTACATAAGACCCAAATCTGGATGGTTTTATCCCCCCTCCCTTCTTTTTATACATTGGAAAATTTCAATGCAGGGGGATACACAAGTCCTTCTTGAGGGGGGTTTATGAATGGAATGTCTCCTTTGATTGAACAGCTGACAGACCAAGCCCCAGTTTACAGCACCATGTAGACATATTATATAATGATTAACATATTTCCCAGTGAGCAGTATAAATTCATGCATTGTCAGGCTCCTGCATCTATCTTCTAAAGCCTGAGCTCAGCCTACAACCCCATTTATAGAGGCTGAGGTTTTTGGTGCTGTGATAGTGGCTCCAATGAGCTTTAATGCAACACCTACATAAAATGATATCCGTCAGTTACAGAAGGTCTCACCAAAGTTTACAAAACTTTTGGTGGCTTTCTGGCAAAATATTGAAGACGTCTTTAGTTAAATAGTAATGTCGGGCACTTTTGTTTCAGCCTTCATATCCTACAGTAAATGCATACTAATGCAAAATTGGTTATTTTAACTATTTTCACGGTAAAAATTATGCTGATGTGAAGCAGATGGCTAGACTAATTTATCTGTATTCATTTTCAGTTTGGTCTCCAAACTGTCCTGTTTTTGCAGAATGTGCTTCATTTGCTTTGTTAGAGAAGTATTGGGCACTGCAGTCACTGAATAATAATGACAGTTAATACAAAATTGGTTATTCTAGCATCCTTCCAGGGAAAAAAATAGTTGGACTACAGTGAAGCAACATTTCTTTGTACCTACCTACCTGCTTGCTGCTGGGTCACTCTACATATCAATCCATCTTGAAGTAGTTCACTTCATTTGATCTTAAACCTGTGGGTTTCAGATCCACATCTGATCCGACACTGCCGCATTTTCCAGCTATGGATCTGAGCTCCAGACTCCTCCCCTTACCCATAACACCCCCCAATCTCCCTTTAGATGTCGTTTGCCGCGATAGTGGTTACAAGTGTGGTTTCTGAGCTCCAGCAAGTGGGTCATGTAAGTGAACTAATCTCTGTTTTTTTCTCTTTCTCTCTGACTTCTATTTCTTTCTTACATCCTTTACTTTGTCACGTCCGGGTCGATATAAAAAAAAAAAAAAAAAAAAAAAACCCTTTCCTCTCCTCCTCCTATCCAAGAGCGTGCGCACACACCTTTGGACTTGTGTGGGTATGGCAGAAAACCCTAAAGCAGGATTTAGGAAATGCACAGTGTGTGGCCATAAGTTATCCCCGGTGGAAGGCCGCACACTGTGGTAGGTAGTTTACCTCGGTGCCGATCACCTCAAGTTCCCCTGTCCTATTTGCGCTAGTTTCAACCCCAGGGTACTTGAGGACAGATGGGACAAACTGATATTGAAGGGATTGCTCCCCTCTTCAGGGACTACTGTCCCTTCCTCTATAGCAGGGATAGCAGCGGCTGCTGCTTTTACTTCTTTTCCCTGGCCTCTGGGACTCAAACTCCCACTAAGAGGTCCGGGGAAGGGGACAAGGCCAAGAAGGACAGTTTCTGTAAGTGGTTCCCTGACCGCTCTTCGGAGGCAGTTCTGCTAGCGACTAGGCCTGGATCTCCTCACTTACTCGCCCCAGGTTCTCCCCCGAGTCCGAGGAGACTTGTAGCCGGTCCCCAGTAAGGATCCCCCCCCCCCCACCGGCTCTCCCATTCAGTTTCAGTGGCATCCTCCCGCTCCATCCGAAGTTTAAGTGGAAGCGGAGATAGACAAGATGATGCAGAGTCATCCGCACCCAGATCGAGATGGGTGTCTTGCTGACGCCCTCTCCCTGTGGAGGGGGCTCCTTGCAACCTTTGTTCCGACCAATAACTCCTTCTCTGATCTGACCAGTGGTTTTGGAGTTCTTGGATCCGAGGACTCTCAAGGTCGAGGGGTTGGTGTCAATGGTACCATGTACTTCGACACTGGCCATTGCTTTGAGCTTGTCTGGTCTGAGGGGGTGCTGTCTGCTCTGAGCAATCAAGGAGGCTCGGCTCCAACTCCCCTCAGGTCAGATGGAGACTGGCCCCACCAGTATGTCCCAAGAGGTTCACACCCCTTTGCATTCGATGTGGTGGAGAGGGTTCAGTCTTTGTTGAGGCCTGTGACCATTTCGTCCTCTGACTCCGCCCAGACCCCTCTGGTTCTGAGTGCGGTTCCGACCGTCTTGCCATCTCAGGGACAGCCTGTGGTTGTGATGCCCCAAGAAGTTCTGGTGGAACATCAAGAGGTTTGTGAGTCCTTCTTGGCGTGTCCCCCCGAGGAGGTACCCCGCAAACATAAGTGTAAAAGGTGGCACTTGGACTCTCCACCAGAGTCCCTCACGGAAGACACGGACTTGGATGAAGGGGAAGGTTCTCCAAGGTCACCCTCAGAGGATGTCTCTTCTGGAGACATCGTGGAGCTCCTTTGCCAGAGGGGAGGGTGGTCAACCCCTAAACCGAACTCAGATGAGTCTGTATTCATGGAGGCATTCGGCTCAGGCCCATCTACTTCTTGGGTGTCCCCTCCTGCTGATCCACTCGTGGATGTGATGACATCTAGGGCATGGAAGGAGCCGGACACCGTAGAGCCCATCCCAAAGCGCCCCGACGAAGTGTTGATCTCTCACCCCCCCCCCCCCTGTCAAGACAGGACACATTGGAACAAGGGGTCTCTGGTAGATGCGATGATGGTGGTGGCTGCCACCAAGAAGGAGCTCACTCAGGAGAGATCCACGGTCCATCCCCCTTATCGATAATCGAGATCAATGGACCATTTTGGGAAGCAGGTATATGCTTCAGCAACCTTCTCTGTAAGGGGGTGGGGCTAAACTATATGGCATATGTCATTAGACTCCAGAGAGATCTAATGAAGGAGATCACGGAGTCGACCCCAGAGTCCATGTCAGCAGAGGACAAGACCTTCTCCGCTCGAATGGCCACTCTAAAAGTGGTTGCCAACACGTCCATGCAATTGCTGTCTCATGCCATGGAGGGAGTCACAAGGGCAGCCGGAACAGGCGTTCCTATCAGGCATCACGCCTGGCTCCGGTTGTGTCCGTTTTCAGAGCCCTTCAAGGCATCGTTCACCAACACCCCTTATGATGATTCTTCCCTCTTCTGGAAGTCTGTGAAAGAGACTTTGGTCCAGAGTGAGAAGGAGGGGTATGATACTGTCTGCCATCGGGATCCACTTCTCTCCTCAAAAATGCTGAGGATGATGTGGTTCTGGAAGTCTCCGGTGTTTTTCCTGGGATGCTTAGGGTTCTCTGTTCCCCAGAGGCAGAAGGGGTCAGAACAGATGCCGTCCGAGAGGCAGAGGGGGTCCTAGGAATTTCTGGTACAGAGAACCCTTTTCGGAGGGACCTGGGCAACATCCCGGAGGGGTTTCCTGACTGTTGATCTTTGAGGCATTCGGGGGTCACCTGTTGCGCACAAAGGCATGGGAGTCCTTTACAGAAGAACACTGGGTGTTGTGAATCATATCCAGAGGATATTTGGTTCCGTTCAAGGAACATCCCCATCCATACAAACTCCTCCCAGATGTCTCACCTGCGCAACGAGAGGAGGCAGTACTAGAAGTAAGAAAGCTGCTGAACAAACGAGTCATCCAACCGGTCCCCCATGTCAGTCTGGATCCGGTGTCAGTAACCAAGACAAAATTCTGGATGGTCACGCTTCAATCTATCCTGCCTTTTCTGCAGGCCACAGACTGGATGTGCTTGATTGTTCTCCAGGATGCGTACTATCACATCAAAATGGACAGACGCTCTCGGAGGTTTCTTCGCTTCCAGCTGGGAGCCAATCACTGCCAGTTCAAAGCCCTCCCCTTTGGTCTCACCACAGCCCCCAAGGTGTTTACCAAAGTGAATGGTGGTTGTAGCAGCTCACCTGAGGCTCCAGGGTATTCGAGTCTTTCTGTACCTGAATGATTGGCTCTTTGCTGCCCCCTCAGAGCATCTACTGTCAGGCCAGGGATTACTTCATCCAGTTAGCAAACATTCTGGGTATTACCATCAATCTGAATAAATCTTCTCTACAGCCGGTCCAGATTCTGGACTTTATATTGGGGCACTTTTGGACACACTTCAAATGAAAGTTTTTCTCACCCCGGACAGGATACGCAGTTTGAGTGCATGTCTTACAAATTCTTCATGCTCAAGTCCCCACAGCCGCAGCAGTGCTCAGGGCTTTAGGTTCCATGGCAGCCACAATCAGTCTCCTGTCATTGGCTCGCCTGCATATGACAGTTCTTCAATGGACACTTACGGTCCAGTGGTCCTTGTTAGACCTCCCTCTCACCTTTTGAGTGAGAATCTCAAGGGCGTGCACGTACTCCCTTCAGTGGTGGATTCAATCTCCAGATATCCTCAAGGGACGTTCCTTTCACCCTGTTTTTCCAAAAACCACGGTGACCACAGATGGCTCCCAGCTAGGGTGGGGTGAGGCACTACTCAGGAAGGATGGTCCAAGGGACGCAGGTCCCCCTCAGAGACAGAGTTGCATATCAACGTTCTAAAGATGAGAGTGGTTCTTCTGGTGTTGCAGGCAATTCATGCCCATCTTCCTCTAGGGACGATTGCCATTCAGACAAGACAGTATGTCAGTAGTCTGGTACATCAGCAAACAAGGGGGAAATGAGAGTGTGGGAATGGACAGTCTCCACCAGCAGCTTTCTAGTAGCAATGCACATTCCGGGGCGGTCCAACATTCTAGCAGACAGGCTCCGCAGGTCTAGTCTAATGCCTTACACGTGGTCTCTGAATCCTTCAGTAGCAGATCAGATCTTTCTAAAGTGGAGTCAGCCTTGCTGCGATCTCTTTGCATCTCCTTCTAATGTGAAATGCAGCGAGTTTTTCGCTTTGAACCCCCCGGAGGGGGAAGCCCCTAGAGATGCACTGGTTAATGCTTGACCTCCTAGTCTCCTATATGCTTATCCTCCACTTTCGCTTGTGTCCAAGTTTCTTCTGAAAACTCCAAAGTCTGGGGAGCACGGTTATACTCATAGCCCCATTCTGGCCTCACCAGGTTTGGTTCCACTCGCTATGGTTTCACCTAGTTGTTCCTCCATGGACGTTGGATCCAGTTCTGGATGATCTTTCTCATCCCCCAGGAATCCCTCATCTAGATTTGGACAGTCTGAAGCTAACGGGTTGGCTGCTCCCGTTCCTATGATTATCAGTACTCCCGGATTGTCATCTCCTGTAAAGTTCATTTTGGTGGCAGCTCACAAATCCTCCACCAGAAAGGTGTATCATAGCAAATGGAGATGTTTTTCCATATGGGCTACACAACAGGCTTTGTACCCTTTCACGGTTCCTCTTTCAGCGGTCTTAGAGGTTTTGGCCAGCATCTTCCATCAGGGTGCTAGTTTTTCTACAGTTAAGGTGCAGCTGGCAGCTATCTCTAATTTCCACGTGGGGGTGAATACTTCTTACCTGGCTTCTTCTAAACTTTGTAAGATCTTCCTTAAAGGGATGATGTTAAGTTGTCTATCTCGCCTTCATTCTTGCTGGATGGGTTCGGAGCCGACCTGGCGCTCGGCGCCGCGCCACTCTAAAAGCTCGAGAGTTGGTTCCACCGGCTCGAGGCTTCCCCTATATCCCACAATGCTAGGCGTGAGTTACCTCAGATCTCGTTTGCCGCTACAGCTATCGAGGTGTGTTTTCTACCGGCACCATGTTAGTGAAAGTTAGACTAGTTTAAATTCTTTAGACTTAGGCTAGCTTAGAGTATTTTTCTTTCCCCTTAGTGTAGTGGACTTATTATCCCTTCTACCTTTTATCCAGCCCCTTTTTCTAAAGAACTTATAGTTCTTTCCGGCCCTTCCTTCCCTATCCTTAGGGTGTGTATGTGTTAATTAGGGAGTTTTATTTAACTTACCTTTAGTTTAAATAATTCCTTTGAACCCTATCAGTGTAATCTGTGTGTGTGTGTTTTCTGTGTGTGATTACACTTGGTTTCTTGAATATGTCCAAGGATACAAGGTCTCAGGCTTCAAGTGTGACTCGTGCTGTCAGAAAATGTCTCTGACAGACGGTCACACTTCTTGTGCCTGGGACCTTTGCAGGACTCTTGTGCTGTATGCCATGGCTTCAGCCCTAGAGTCCTGCAGGAGAGAAAAAATAAACTCATTTTGAGGTGTTTAATTAAGCCTGAAGGTTCACTTTCTGTGTCATCGGGGAAACCTTCTAAGGCTTCTAAGACCTCGGCTCCAGCTTCAGAGTCGAGGCCTAAGGCTTCGAAGCCTACTGCTTCATCGGCTCCGGCTGGAGCCGATGAGTCTTTGACTGCAGTATCCGTGGTTTCCGTTCATTCGGCTCCAGCGTCTCCCCTGCTGTCTGAACGGAGCCATAGATCTCGCTCCTCCAGGTAGTCGAGGCTCTCGGATCACGACCTCCAGAGGGTAGTGAGTAGACTTTTGAAGTCCGAGGCACTGGCCCAAATGCTCCAGAGTCCGACTCATCAGTCTATGCCTCAACTTATTCCAGTAAATATTCCTCCTCCGACTCCTTTGAGCTCGGAGCCGGGGCATCTCGGAACCGAGACTGTGGTAGCGTCAGAGCCGATACATTTGTCTTCAGCTCCGTCGGCTCCGATTTCTTCTTTTGAAGAATCTCGGCGCCGGGCTTCCCTCATCGGCTCCGGGGGGGTGAGTGGCATCGGACCCTTGTCCGACCCCCCTCTCCCTCTCGGTGCTGAGTTCGGCTCCGACATCGCCTCGAGCCATCTCTGTTGGTGCCGAGGAGGTTCTCAGCTTCGGAGCGGGGACCTCTGGCTCTGCCTGACAGGGTGCATTCGAGGTCATGCGAGTGTGTTGGAACCTTGTTCGACTCCACAGTCGGCTCCGTCCGCCCCTCCCTCTTGGTGCCTTTGGTTATGTCGACTCACTCCCTCATCCCAGACTGCAGAGAGCAAGCTTCTCAAGAATCCCCTGTGGGATCTCATCCTCTTCGAGGCCTCTCCTGAATTGGCAGAGCCCCTAGGAAGAGAAAGTGTAAGAGGAAGCACATAGACTCACCTGAGTCTGTCACCTCTGACACAGATTTAGAGGATTCGAGGGGTCCCCCGTTCCCCTTCTGAAGATGTCTCTTTGCAGACATTCTAGAGATCCTGAAACAGAGGGAAATTGGCCAGCCCTTAACCCTTGGAGGATGAATCTGTGTATCTTGAGGTTTGGCTCTCACCCTTCCACCTCCTGGGTGTCCCCCCCCCCTTTGATCCCCTCATGCAGGTGGTTGCAAAGAAGGCCTGGACGGCTCCTGATTCAGTGGACCCTACCCCCAGGAGACCCACCAAATTTATAACAGCACCAACTGACAAGCAATTTCTCACAAAAGGTGATGTTCTTCATCTCACATTGCTGCAGTCCTTACACTTGGGTAGTCCGCTGTCCTCGGTCGGCCCGAATATCAAAGTATAAGGCTGACGTCAGTCAGGGCGCATTTGACTGACGTCAGAACGTCAGGGTACAAATGCGCATGACCGACGTCATATCCTCAGTCTTTTTTGCCGCATGGTCCGATGCAGAAGCAGTGTTGCAAGTGCCGGTTGGCGTTCTGAGATTTTTCGATTTAGAAGTTTCAGACCGGGTTCAAAGTTGGCTAAGTACCCGTGGGGAATATTTTCGTTTTTCTTGCCTCAGTCATTTACGGATGTCAGAAAAGTTAATAATTGCATTTCTTGTGGGAAACAGATACGCATAAAGATTATCATACTTTGTGTATTCCTTGCTTAGGGCCTGAGCACGGCGTTGTTGGCTGTTGCTCTTGTGCTAGATTTAATAAACGCACTATAAAGAGAAGGTTGGATTGTGCGAGGTTAGTCTTTGGGAAGCGGTGTAACTATAAAATGCCGTCGGATGCTCCCGCCGCTTCTTCAAAGAAGCGCAAGGACAAGGCAGTTAAGCCTAGGCTAGAAGAACCGTCTGTACCTCCGCCCGGTTCTTTAGAGGTGTCGGTGGAGCCGGTGGCTCCACGGAGGTTTCTTTGTGTTCCCAGGGGAGACCTTATTATTACAAGATGTGGCCTCTCAGGAGACTAGTCAGACTGAGGGCTTCTCATGTTACTGTCCCCTCCCTTCCTAAGGTGGCTAGGCCTCTCCTTCTGTTTCAAAGGCTTCCCCAGGGGCAGGCCAGGTTTAGCTTCAGTTAGTGTTACCCTAGCTCTTCAGGTACTGTGCCCAAGAAGCATATGCTTAAAATGGCAGAAGATTTGATTACTTTGATTAGGGTTCTATGCCCCTCCTGATAAGAGGCCTAGGGTGGAGCCTGAGCTGGGGGTTTTGAGCAGGCTTCAGATGTTTCAGAGTCTTCGGCTGAAGACTTGCAGGAGTACTCTCCTTATTCTGATTCTGATGTGGATGATTCTACTCCTTCTGCTACTCCTCCTGAGGATTTTTCTTTTTCTGAAACTCTTCATTCCATGAGGAGCATTTTAAGTGGGAAGGTCAGGACTTCTCTGATTCTAGGAAAAGGCTTAGGGAATTTCTGTTACCCCAGCATAGGCCTTCGGCTATTCCTCCTGTTTTGGATGTAGTGGAAGATGTTTTTACGGAAGCTTCTCTTAATCCTAATTCTTTGCCTCCTGCTCCTGTTAAGCCGGATAGGTATTACAGGGTGCCTGAAGCTCATAAGTATCTTTTTAAGAGTCCTAGGGCAGACCCAGAAACTGTTAGCCATGGGCCTAAAGGTATTGAGGCTTCTGTTGTTAAGAATCCGGTTCCTGCAGACAAGGAGGCTAGGGCCTTGGATAGATGGGGCAAGAAAATCTATACTTCTTCCACTCTTGCTATGAGGGCTCTGAATTGCCAGTTTCACATGTTGAAATACCAAAATTATCTCCTTTCACAATTGAAATCTAAGGTTGATGCTCTGGCAGTAGGTATTGATTGTAAGGAGTTGCAAGATTTAGTGCATGTTTCTGAACAGGTGGGTAAGCATTCTTTGCAATGTGGTTTTGATGCTGTACAGGCCTCGTCTAGGGGGGCTGCCACTGGTTCAGTTCTTCGCAGGCACGCCTGGCTGAGGGATCAGAATTTGTCTGAACATGTTAAAACAAGGATTTTAGATGCTCCTTTACAATCTGACGTGTTGTTTGGTCCTCCTGTTGAGACAGTTTTAAAGAAAATGGAAGACAAGGCTAAGTCTATGCAGACTGTTAAAGATTTTTGCAGGTCCAGCCCCTAAAGTTTAGTAGAAATTGGCCTACTAAAGGGTGGGCGTAGCCTTGTTATGATTCACAGTCTAGGGGTAGGTCTGGACGTGGTAGGGCAGAGCTCAGGGCTCTTTCAGGCCTAGAACAGGGAGTTCTCCTGCACAGGCTTCGGTGAGGGCAGGGGTCAGTCCTTTCGTAAGCAGACCCAATGACCTACCTTTTCAGCTGCCAGAGCCTGCTCGTCTGGCAGCACCTTTGGGGGGAAGGTTGGCACTTTTCAAAGAGAATTGGAGTTTGATTACCCAGGACAGATGGGTATTGGATATCATACACCACGGCTACAGGTTTTATTTCCATACCTTGCCTCCTTTCAAAGGCATGCCATTCCTCCTCAACAAAGAATAGAGGCTCACAAACAGGTTTCTCTGTTTGCTCGACTAGGGCCATACAGCCGGTCCCTCTGCCAGAAGTGGGCCTAGGATTTTATTCTCGCCTGTTCCTAGTACCAAAGAAGGGGAACACGTGGAGACCAATTTTGGATTTATCTATCCTCAACACTTATCTGGACATTCCCAAGTTCAAAATGTTGACGTTGCAGCAGCTTTTACCTCTGCTGGGCAAAGATCATTGGATGGTGACTTTGGATCTCAAGGAGGCTTACCTTCATGTTCCTATCAGACTATGTTGCAGAAAGTATCTGTTTTCGAGCTGGGACTTCTCACTATCAGTTCTCTGCATTGCCCTTTGGCTTATCTACTGCCCAGAGTGTTCACGAAAGTTCTGGCTCCAGTGATAGCTTTCTTCAGGCTAAAAGGAATACAGATCTATCCTTATTTGGACGACTGCCTAATTCTGGCTCAAGGAAGAGAAGAGCTTCTTCATCATTTGGATTATGTGATTGCAGTGCTAAGATGCCTAGGGTATTCTGTGAACGAAATAAAGTCCAGTCTAGTACCCTCTCAAGACATGTGCTTTCTGGGTGTGAGACTGAATACAGCATCCCAGATGGCCTTTTTGACCCCGGACAAACAAAAGAGTCTATCCCTTTACTTCCATCAACTATCTCATCAGTCCGGGCTGACTGCAAGGACAGTCCTTCAAGCCTTAGGGTTCATGGCATCTTGTATTCTGGTACTTCCCAATGCCAAACTGCATATGAGGAAGCTACAGTGGTATCTCAAAATGTATGGACACAGCACTGCCAGGATCTGGACACTGTCATTCAAATAATACCTTGCATTCAAAAGGAATTTTGTGGTGGGCTCAGGAATGTCACCTAAACAAGGGACTCTCTGTGACCCGGCCAGAGGCGAGTCAGATTTTAACGACAGATGCCTCAGACAAAGCTTGGGGAGCTCATCTAAATGGAAAGTGGATACAAAACAAGTGGCCTGTCAGACTACAACATCTACATATCAACATGAAGGAGATGTTAGCAGTCCAGTTTGCATTAATTGCTTTCAAGGAATTACTTCTTCCAGGGCAGGTGTTGATTCTAACAGACAACACAACTGTCATGTGGTACATCAACAAGCAAGGGGGAACACATTCTTATCCTCTTTTTTTGTGGGAGACTGCTCTCAGTTTACAGCTCAATCTTCAGGCAAGGTTTCTGCCAGGAGCACAGAACTCCTTAGCAGATGTGTTGAGCAGGCGAATTATGGATCCCCACGAGTGGAAATTGGATCCTCATGTATTTCAGAAATTGACAGTGTCATGGGGAACTCCAGACATAGATCTGTTCGCTTCTCCACTAAACCATCAGCTGCCAAGATTGTGCACAAAAAGGTTTCATCCCACAGCTTGGAGAGTGGATGCTCTTTCTTTCAATTGGGGTAATCTTCATGTGTATGCCTTTCCACCTCTGCCTCTCCTCCTAAAGGTACTTCTAAAGGTCAGACAGGACAAGCCAAGGATGATTTTGATAGCGATTGGCCTCGACAACACTGGTACCCATTACTGAGAAGTCTGGTGGAAGCCTCCATGGCCTTTGCCTTGATTCCACACCTGTTGTCCATGGGAAGACAGCCATTTGCTAAATGTCAAGCTTCACTCTCTGCACCTAACAGCCTGGCATATTCTGTTTTGAACCATAGTGGGCCTCCACTTCCTCAGCAAGTTTTAAATGTTATTTTGGAAGCTAGGAGGCCTAGTACAAGACAAATGGAAGAGATTTTTGTTTTGGAGTGCAGCAAAAGATTTTGATGTTTCTGAGCCTAATTTGTGTGTGGCTCTTCAATATCTTACTGAGTTGCTAGACAAAGGTTTGTCTTTCTCTATTAAAGTTCATGCTGCAGCAATTTCAGCTCACTATGATTGCAACCCACCATTGTTTTCTCATCCTTTGTTCAAGCAATTTCTTAGAGGGGCAAGGAATATAAGACCCCCATGAAGAGCTCCTACTCCTGCTTGGGATCTCAATTTTGTGTTGGAGAAACTCACTCTACAACCTTTTGAGCCTGCAGCTACTGCTGAGATGAAATATTTATCATGGAAGACTGCTTTTTTGTTGGCCATTACCTCTGCAAGAAGGGTTTCTGAATTACAGGCCCTTATGGCGGTTGAGCCTTTCTTAATTTTCCATAAGGATAGGGTATCATTACGTACTAATCCTTCCTTTATGCCTAAGGTGGTTTCTAGTGTGGCTTTAAACCAAACTATTCATTTGCCTACTTTTATGCAAATCCCCAAAATAAAGGGGAAAAGATTTTGCACACTTTAGATGTCCACAGGCAGTTGCGTTATTATTTGGACAGAACTAAAGGTTTCAGGCAGTCTCAGCAGTTGTTTGTTTCTTTTGCTTTGAGTTCTCAGGGCAAGCCTGTATCAAAACAAACTATTTCTAAGTGGATTGGGTTTGCATTGCTTTCTGTTATTCCCATCATGGCAAGGAGATTCCAGCTGGGATTAGGCCTCATTCCACTAGGGCTACTGCCACTTCAACAGCTTTTGAGGGGAGTGGCAACCAAGGATATTTTGGAGGCAGCTACTTGGAGTTCTGTGCATACTTTCTCTAAGCATTATCACCTGCCACTTTACTCTAAGTCCAGGGCTGGTTTTGCCACTGCTGTTTTGCAGGGCATTTTGGCACCTCCTGCTTCCTTGTAGTTAGCCATCCTCCCTTACCTCTGCTTTGGGATTCTACCCAAGTGTAAGGACTGCAGCAATGTGAGATGAAGAACATAGTACAGTTTTGTACCTACCATAAATGTAGATGTTCAAGATCCACATTGCTGCAGTCTCCCCAATGCCCTTCTTCCCCTCTGTAGTTAGAGGTGGTTGTGTGGGTTGGGTTGTACATTTTGTGTATATTGTATATATTGTACATATAGTTAGTGCAAGGGTGGTTGGTTGGTTGTTTGCTGTCTTTTGGTTTTGACCTTTATTTTTAGGGTCTTCTGACATCTGGGGCAAGAAAAGACTTGAGGATATGACGTCGGTCATGCGCATTTGTACCCTGACATTCTGACGTCAGTCAAATGCGCCCTGACCGACGTCAGCCTTATACTTTGATATTCGGGCCGACCGAGGACAGCGGACTACCCAAGTGTAAGGACTGCAGCAATGTGGATCTTCGAACATCTACATTTATGGTAGGTACAAAACTGTACTTTTCTGTGGATGCTATGGTGGTAGCTGCTGCCACCTAGAAGGAACTAGCTGATCCTTCAGTGCCTGTTCATCCCCCTAACAAAGAATCTAGGTCTATGGACAGGATGCAGGCGGATGTTCTCGTCAGCGACCTTTGCTATGCTCGTGAACTACCTATGCCATTTTACTCATCTTCAAAGAGACTTGATCAAAGCGAGTGACATGTTGAAGGATCCTACGGCTGCGGGTTTTCAAGACAAGATGAACACTCAGCTGGCTACCCTGAACTCCATAGCTAACTCCTCCATGCCTCCTTTCTTATGCGGCTGATGGGCGAGCAGGGCGCAGGAGACAGGTGTGGCCTTACGCAGGCATGCCTGGATGCGGCTATGCAACTGGCGGACCCTTTAAAGCGTCTTTCACTAATTCCCGTTTGATGGATCATCTCTTTGGTCCTCAAGTGAAAGAAACCTTGACTAGGTGCGAGACAGATGGCAAGACTCTTTCTGTCGAGTCCCGTTTTCTACTCCTTCTAGGCCTTACCCCAAAGGCCAGAAAAGTGGGAAAATGTGGTTCAAACAATCTCAAGGGACTTCGCCTGACACACAAAGTCAGTTCCGCCAGAGGCAGAGGGGAACAACAATGTAGCGTCGCCCTAGAGGCAGGGGTCCAGAACCAGGGCAATCGGGAAGTCTTCTGATAAGCCTTTTCAGCATCCCTGACTGCCCACCTTCGAGGCAGTCGGGAAGATTGTCACTGTACCCAGAAGCCTGGCTATCCCGGACTCAAGACAAATGGGTACAGTCCATCAGTTCCGAAGGCTATTTCATTCCCTTCGTTTGCATTCCAAACCAATCAAAAAAATCCCTTCCAGATGTTCCACCTCAAAGGGATCTTGCAGCTTTGGAAATTTCAAAGCTGCTTGCAAAAGAGCAATTCAGCCAGTGCCAGCAGACCAACAAGGATTCGGAATATACTCCAGGTTCTTTTTAGTCCCAAAGAAAACAGGGGACTGGAGACCAATTTTGGATCTCAGTATCTTGAACAAGTCAGTCAAGAAAACAAGATTTCGGATGGTCACGCTGCAGTCCATCCTTCCCCTTTGGGAAAGGCAAACTGGATGTGCTCTATAGACCTTCAGGATGCACTATCACATAAAATGAACAGACGCTCCAGAAGATTCCTCCGCTTCAGGCTGGGAACCAGTCATTTTCAATTCAGGGCCCTGCCCTTTGGTTTCACCACTGCCCCGGTGTTTACCAAATGCATGGCAGTGGTAGCTTCTCACCTGAGACGTCAAGGATTCCAGGTGTTTCCATATTTGGACGACTGGCTCCTCACAGCTCCCACCAAGCATCTTCTTCTAATGTCCAGGACTACACCTTCGCATTTGTCAAAAGTTAGGCATTTCAATAAATTGCGAAAAGTCTGTTTTGTCGCCTTGTCGTACTATTACCTTCATAGGCGCAAATCTAGACACAGTCAACATGTCTCAGTAGACTAACACATCAGAGAATAGCAGACATACACAAACTGGTCTCACTCCTCTTCAGCAGCAACAGAGTCAAAGCCAGGTTAGTTCTGAAAGTGTTGGGGATTATGGCGGCTGCCATACCTCTGCTTCCATTAGCCAGGTTCCACATGAGAATCCTTCAATGGATGCTCTTCACCAGCAACTTCCGATGTCCCACACCATTATGATTACGCAGACATGCAGGAATCATCTTCTGTGGTGGATGTCTTCCCCTCAGCTCTTATTGGGAAGACCCTTTGTCCCTTCCCCTCCGGTTGCTACTCTGACAACGGACGCCCCCTGATCGGGTGGGGGGGGCATTATCAGGGCAGAACTGTCCAGGGCACATGGCAACCACACGAATGCCACTTGCACATAAATGTTCTAGAGATGAGAGCAGTGCTTTTAGCGTTGCAAGCCCTTCAAGACTCTCTTCCCTTGGGAACGATAGCAATCCAGACGGACAATATGTCTGTAGTGTGGTATATCAACAAACAAGGCGGAACCAGGTCCTACCCCTGTGTCGAGAAGCACTCAGACTGTGGCAATGGGCGATTTCTTCTCAGCGGTTTCTGATAGCAACGCATCCCGGAAGTCCAATCAAATCGGACAAGTTGAGCAGAGCTATCCTCATGCCTCACGAGTGGTCTCTGAAAGACTCTGTTGTGAGAGAAATTTTTCTCAAGTGGGGTCAGCCTTGCGATCTTTTGCTACTCCCCAAAACAGCAAGTGCAGAGATTATTTCACCCTATTCCCCTACCAGGTCAGCCCAGCAGAGACGCCTAGTCCAAGTTTGGCCCGGGACTTCTGTATGCATTTCCTCCTTCCCACTAATCTCTCAAGTGATACAGAAAGCTATCGCTCAGAAGGCTGATCCTCATTGCTCCTTACTGGCCTCGACAGGTTTGGTTCCCCTTTCTACATCAATTTCTGTTGAGCGACCTTGGCATCTGGACCTAGTTCCAGATCTTTTGATCCATCAGTCGGTCAGTTTCATCGCTCCCTTCCCTCTCTGAACCTCACTGCTTGGTTCCTCCAATTCCAACCTTAGCCAGGCTTCCTCAAATATCTCACTTTGTCCGAGATATTTTGATAGCTTCCCATAAATCTTCCACTAGAAAGATTTATTTGAGTAAAAGTGAAGCGTTAGCCTGTTGGGCTCAAGGAAGGGACATAGATCCTTTCACTGCTTCTATCCAAATGGTCCTTGATTTTCTAGCTGAACTCTTCCATGCAGGTTCATCTCCTTCTACTCTTAAAGTTCAATTGGCAGCTATTTCTAACTTTCATGTGGGCATTTCAGAGTCTGCCATCATGTCCCACAAGCTTTGCAAAGCCTTTTGAAGGAGTTTTTCACTCAGACCTCCGATAAGAAATCCTCCTCCTCCTTGGGACCTGAATTTAGTTCTCAGTTCTTTGATTCTCCCTTCGAACCTGCAGCCTCCTGTTCTTTAAAATTGGTATCATGGAGGACTCTCTTTCTGGTAGCTATTACTTCAGCTAGAAGAGTTTCAGAACTTCATGCACTCAGCTGTCGACCTCCTTATCTGTTGTTCCATAAGGACAGGGTATCTTCTGAACCAACCCGTCTTTTTACCTAAGATAGCCTCGCGTCTAACCTAAATCAAAGCATTGACCTCCTGTGTTTTCCAGAATTTTCTAACAGGTCTGAACAAAAATTGCATTGGCTAGATGTTCATAGTCAGTTAAGGTACTATTTGGATAGAACCAAACAATTCAGAAAATCTGACCAGCTGTTTGTCTCTTATGCAGAAGGCAGAAAGGGACTTTCAGTTTCAAAGGTATCATTATCCAGATGGCTAACATCTCTGATTTCCCTTGTTTATAAAATTAGACACCAAAAGCTGCCTAACAAACCTAAAGCCCATTCTACCAGAGCTTTGGCTACTTCTATAGCCTTCCAAGACAGACTGCCTATTGACACCATTTGTGCAGCGCTACTTGGGCTACTCCTCACACTTTCATTTCTCATAAGTTGGATTTAGCCTCTAGGCATAGAGCTAACTTTGGTTCCACTGTTCTCAAGAGTCTGTTCCGTTAGGCCACCCGGGACAAGGTGCTAGGGACGCGGTCCCATCCAGCAAGAATGAAGATAGACAACTTAACATATAGAAGTTATGTTCTTACCATAACGCTCCATGTTAGTTGTCTTCTTCTGCTCTTGCTCCCACCCTCCTTCCCCCTGGCCTGGACAGACCTAGAGGAGTTTGATTGTGACCTCTCTTTCTACCACCTCTTTACTTTAGGTATATGCTGCTGTGCATATTTTCCTGGATCAGGATGTAGGTCACCCTTCTCTTCTCCCTGGTTTATAGAGGTGGACTTTGTTTATAGTTATTCTATTGCTATTATAAGCTGGGCCTAGCTTACAAATGAGATCAGAGGTAACTCACGCCTAGCATTGTGGGATAGAAGCGTCGAGGCGGTGGAACCAACTCTCGAGCTTTTAGAGTGGAAGTCGGAGGCAGGTCGGGCTCGAACCCATCCAGCAAGAAGAAGGCGAGAAGAAGACAACTAACATGGAACGTTATGGTAAGAACATAACTTCTATTTTCTTCTTAGACCTCTGGTTAAGGACCCTATGCCTCCATGGGATCTTACCTTAGTGTTACAGGCATTGGGTTCTGCACCCTTTGAACTGGCAGCATTGGTTGAGCTTTAGTTTTTGACATGGAAAACTGTGATCTGAAGGAGTCGTACTTCATTTCATCTGCAACCTATGGGGTATTCAGATCCATATCGGATCTGAGCCGGCAACTTATTTTCTAGCATCTTCTCCGAGCTCCTCCCCCTACCCATAATACACAACCATCTCCTGTCTTCCCTGAAATCTTGTTTGCCATGCCATAGTGAGCATCGTAGTCTCCTTTGCTCTGATCTTCAGGGATAAGTAAGTTAGTTATTTCTATATTGTGTGCAAGTGGTCATTAGTTCCCCCCCCCTTTTTTTTAATGTACGCTGTTTGTCGGTTGTAGCTTTAAAAATAAAAAAAAATAAAAAAAGTTTTTCTTTCTGAGAGTAGTTTCTAGGCCCACTTCCCTTAAGTGTGTGCTAGCATGTTGTGTTCCCTCTTTAGGGAGTGGTGGTAAGTTTTTAGACTATGGCTGATCAGCCTAAGTCAGTTTTCACAAAATGGTCATGATGGTCTCACACTGTGTGTAATCTGTTTGGGAGTGCCCCATTTATCCACTCAGTGTACAGTCCATGCAGGCTTCAACCTGAGGGCCTTCAGGGATAGCAACGCCAAATTGGCTGCCAAGGGTCTTCTCCCTGCCTCCATGCTGGATTCTGCCATGGCATCGATCTCTGGTACTCCCGCCCAACCACCCACTCAGACAGGGACTCAAACTCTCGCTCGTCCTGGTGTTGGGGAAGATAAAGACAGGGAAAAAGCAAAAGAGAGAGGAAAAAGAAAAGGACAGAGAAAAGCGCAAGGAAGACAGAGAGGAAGAGGGATAGGCCTCGCAAGAGGTCTCCAGATAGGGAACCCTTCCCTACTCCACCATCCAAGACTTTGAGGCCAACTTCTCCAAGGCTCCACTCACCCCATTTCTCGCCGGAGCTGATGGAATCTTCCGATCCGAGGCCTTCCTCACCCTTCCTGAACAGACCAGCCTGAGTCGATCGGACTTGGACATGGACAGGATGATGCGGAGATTCATTCAGACCCAAATACAGATAGGAGTCTTGCCAGACCCCCCCTCCCTCCGTAGGGGGGACCTCCATGCCCTTTTTCTGCCCCATCTCTCCTTTCCCAAGCCGTGCAGCTGCTTCTGGGTTTTTGGATCCGAGACTCTTTGAAGCTGGTAGCTCGGCGCCGACGGTTCCTCCAACCTCAACTCCGGCTGTTACCTTGAGTTCCTCGGATTCGGCTAGTTTGGATCCGAGCGACTATCGGAGCTGTGGACAGGGAGTTGGACCTGTGGGATTGGATCCATCTTCGGCTCTGACCTTTTCAGATTTGAACCATTCCCTTGGACCTCAGGCTACCCTTGCCTCGGCTCCGATCCACGCTTCGGACCCAGGGGAGAGCTTCTTCCTTGCTGGATGCCAAGGAGGTACGCTCTCATGCGTTCAAGTTGGTGGGGAGGGTTCTCTCCCAGGGATTGAGACCTCAGCCCATCCCCTCGGATTCCACCCAGACTCCACTGGATTTGGCAACGACTCCCTTCATCTTGTCTCAGGGACAGCTTGTGCCAGAGGAGCCCCAGGTTATTCCTCTTGAGGAACCCCCTGCGGCTCACGAGTCATCTTCAGAGAGTCCCACTGAAGAGGGTCCCAGTAAGCGCAAGTGCAAAAGGAAGCACTTGGACTCCCCTGAGTCCCTCACTACAGACATGGATTGAGATGGAGAAGGTTCCCCCAGGTCACCTCCCAAAGATGTCTCCTTCGGAGACATCATGGAGATCCTCTGCCAGAGGGAAGGTTGGTCAGCCCCAAAACCTTCTACGGATGAGTCCATGTTCCTGGAGGCCTTTGGCACGGGCCCATCTACTTCCTGGGTGTCCCTGCCAGCGGACCCCTTGGTGGACTTTACCACACAGGCATGGAAGGAATCTGACACCGTAGAGCCCATCCCCAAACGCCCCGACAAGATTCTTTCTCCTTCCACCGACAGCCCTGGTCTAAAGGAGCCCCAGCTGATGTTATGGTGGTTGCAGCAGCCACCAAGAAGGAACTGGCGCAAGAGAGTTTCTCAGTCCACCCTCCAGACAAGGAGTCCAGGTCGGTGGATAGGTTTGGGAAGCGGGTTTATTGGTCAGCAACCTTTTCCGTCCGTGCGCTGAACTATTTGGCACATGATACGGCTGCAGTGAGACCTTGTCTCAGAATTCACTGAGTCTCTCCCAGAGTCTTTATCGCAGCAGGACAAACCACTGTTCTCTGTGAAAATGCCGACACTGAAGTCTGCATCAAACACGTCCATGCATCTCCTTTCCCATGCCACAAGGAGCAGCTGGGACAGGTGTAGCCATGAGGCATCATGTCTAGCTCAGGTTGTCAGTTTGCGGACCCTTTCAAGGCATCATTTACTAATGCTCCCTATGATGGTTCCTCCCTTTTCAGGAAAGACGGTACATGACACTCTTGTCCGGAGCGAAAAAGTTGGGAAGACTTTGTCTGCCATCAGGATCCACTTCTCTAACCCTCAGCGGTCCTTTTCTAGGAACCAAAGAGGGCAAAAGAAGATGTTCTGGAAATCTGTCTTCCTGGGAGTTTCAGGAGAACTCTTCCCCCAGAGGCAGAGGCGGACAGGATCGACGCCGACCCAGAGGTAGAGGGAGTCCCAGGAATTTTGGGTCTAGGGAACCTTTTTCTGACAGGCCCACTCAGCAGCCCTGAGGGGTTGCCCGACTGTCCTAATCTGGAGGCAGTCATAGGGAGGTTGTCATTGCACCCAGCGGCATGGGAGTCAATAACTGCTGATTGTTGGGTGCTACAAATAATATCCAGAGGCTACACTATCCCATTTGTTGCCCCGGCAAGTGCTACAAGACGCATCCTGGATGTCCCAGCCGCTCACAGGGAGGCCGCAGCTCTAGAGGTTTCAAAGCTGCTTCACAAATGAGCCATCAAACCGGTCCCCCTCGACCAGTCCGGATTAGGCATTTACTCCAGGTTCTTTTTAGTGCCAAAAAAGACGGGAGACCTCAGGCCAATTTTGGACCTGTCAACCTTGAACCTGTCTGTCGCCAAACAAAAGTTCCGGATGGTCACCCTACAGTCCATTCTACCTCATCTCCGAGAGGGTGACTGGATGTGCTCGTTAGACCTCCAGGATGCTTACTACCATATCAAGAGCCACAGAAGCTCCAGGGGATTTCTTTGCTTCCGGCTGGGAGCCAATCACTTCCAGTTCAGAGCTCTACCCTTTGGTCTCACCACAGCCCCCAGAGTGTTCACCAAGGTAATGGCAGTCGTAGCAGCTCACCTGAGGCTTCAGGGAATTCAGGTATTTCCTTACCTGGACGACTGGCTCTTCGCTGCATTCACCAGGTGTCTTCTGTGTCTGGCCTGAGACTACTTTCTTCTCTTGGCGGTTTGGCTGGGGATTGCAGTCAATGTTCACAAATCCCTTTTGCAACCAGTACAAGTTCTAGACTTTATTGGGGCACGGCTGGACACTTTGCAGCTAAAAGTTTTCTTAATATCTTACACCTCAGGTACCACATCACTCTAATCGTGAACCTCAAATTTCTAAAGGCGAGCAATGTTCTCTGAGCCTTGGGCTCCATGGCTGCCTCAATCTCTATTCTCCCTTGTGCAAGCCTTCATATGCAGGTCCTTTAGTGGACTCTAGCTGTCCAATGGTCTTGGCTAGACCTGCTCATAGATTTTCCGATGAGGATCAGTCACACCTGCAGGACATCTCTCCTTTGGTGGCTCCATTCACTGGACGTTGCAGCGGGACACCCTTTTGTGTCATCTCTAGCCCAAGCTACAGTGACTACGAATGCCTCCCAACTCTGGTGTGGAGGGGGGCACTGTTAGGGAAGGACAGCCTAAGGCACTTGGTCCCAGATAGAGACCAAGTTGCACATAAATGTTCTAGAGATGAGTGCAGTGCTTTTAGCGTTGAAAGCCTTCCACACTGTTCTTCCTCTGGGTACGATTGCAATTCAGTTAGACAACATGTCGGTTGTCTGATAAATCAACAAGCAAGGGGAAACCAGATCTTATCCTCTGTCACGAGGCCTTGAGAGTGTGGGAGTGGGTGATTTCCACCGGTCGGTTTCTGATTGCATTGCACATCCCGGGACGTTTCAGCATTTTAGCGGACAGATTGAATTACTCTACCTGTTTTCTTTCCAAATTTTCAGAACAAAGGGGAATATAAACTTCATTTGTTAGATGTTCATAGACAGCTTTGTTTCTGCCTTCATAGAACACAATCCTTTCATAAGTCCGATCAATTATTTCTCATTTTCTAAACCTTGTTTGGGAAAGGCCATTTCCAAGGTCTCTTTAGCCAGATGGATCACTCTTTGCATTCTACACATCTACTTCAGATAACGAAGTTATGTACTCACCATAACGTTCCATCTGAGTAGTTATACTTCATTTTTTCTGCAACCTTCCCACCCTGCGTCCCGCTGACCTTTTCATGTGAATAAACATTTGAGATTTATTTAGTTGAGTTGCTAATGTGTATAGTTGCAGCAAACTCGATCTGAGGGAAGATAGGAGATGGTGGTGTATTATGGGTAGGGGGAGGAGCTGAGAGCAGATGCTAGAAAATAAGTTGCCGGCTCGGATCTGATACAGATCTGAATACCCCACAGGTTGCAGAAAAAATGAAGTATAACTACTCAGATGGAACGTTATGGTGAGTACATAACTTCTTTTTCTTGGTGTCTGTTACCTCAGCCAGAAGAGTGTCAGAGCTTAAAGCTTTTTCTATTAAGGTGCCTTACATGATCTTTCACAAGGATAGAGTGTCAGAGTGTCATTGCATACTAATCCATCCTTTCTTCCTAAGGTGCCCTCGGAAGCCAATATTAACCAGACGATAAATTTACCAGTTTTCTTCCCCAACTTAAAGAGCAAAGGGGAATGCAAGTTGCATCTGCTTGATGTTCATAGACAACTGAGATTCTACTTGCATAGGACAAAGCCCTTTCGCAGATCTGATCAGTTATTAAACCTTTTTAGGCAAGCCAGTTTCCAAGGTAACAATTGCTCGATGGATTTCCTTGTGCATTGCTCGAGCCTGTGAGGTAAAAGGTAGGTCCCTGCTAGGACAAGTGAAGGCGCACTCTACCTGATCTATGACTGTCAGCTGCCTTCTGGTCTAGTGTCTCCCGATGATATCTGCTAGGCAGCTACTTGGTCCTCATCTCATACCTTCATTTCTCATTACAAGTTGGATATTGTGTCACTGAATAGAGCATCTTTTGGTTTTGCGGTGCTTCAGAATATCCTTTCATGAGGGGGACCCAGGAGTTTATGGTAGCTTTGGACTCTGTCCCACAGGTTGCAGATCAAATGAAGTAAACTACTTCAGATAAGGAAGTTATGTACTCACCATAATGTTCCATCTGAGTAGTTGTACTTCATTTGTCTTCACCCCCCCCCTTCCCTCTGACCTTATGATGGATACAGGCTGTGTTTAACTTTGTATAAGTGTTTGGCACTTGACTCTCTCCAGGTCAGGGAGTGTCATGGATATCCTTGTTATGATAAGGCGATATTGGGTCGGGTATATAATACCTTTTAGGCAGTAAACTCGATCTGAAGGGAGATGGGGGCATTATGGGTAAGAGGAGGACTCTGGAGCTCGGAAACATAGCTGGAAAATGCATCAATGTCGGATCCGATGTGGATCTGAAACCCACAGGTTGAAGACAAATGAAGTACAACTACTCAGATGGAACATTATGGTAAGTACATAACTTTTTTTTCTTTTGCTGTGTTATGGCTCATATACTTTTATGATTTCCCACCATCAGCAGTAAATGGTAAAACATGTAGGAATAAGCAGTGCAGGAACTTTAGAGCAGGAGGTGGATTACAAGCTTTTTTTGCTGAGACTTCCGACAACACAGCAGAGCTAGCCAGTTGTGTGATTAGGCAACATCAGACATCTTTTCATCTGAGACTGTCAGCCATGTTAACAGCAGTTGCAGAGATAACTACAAAATGTGAGACTTAATTTCATTTTACTTTATTGTTGCACATTTAAAATGCATTCTACTACTATTTTGCACTTTGCAGCTTTTGACATTTTATTTGCAGGGTGTAGAGTGTGGCAGGCAATGCTAATAGCAGGCTGCAGAGCGTGTGCGTCTTGCTTGAGAATGGGGAGCATTAACATGTTTTTTATATAAAAAATTGAATGTCAGCTGTACTTGTTTTCATTGTTGTTTTAAAATACACAGTTGTGGTACTACCCTTCTAGTGTTGAGGTCAAAAGATGAATGGTATAGATGTTCTTCAAGGATGCATCTGCAGTCCTAACAAATGGGTTGTCCTGCCTCAGGCAGCCCTTCGGTCGGCCGGATTCCAAAGTCTGGGTCTGGCCTCGGCTGATGTCGCACTTCACCCGACGTCATAGCTGCTGTTAATTGGGTATAAAGGCATCAGCCGACGCCATTTTCCTCAGTCTTTCTTGCCGCGTGGCTCCCGAAGCAGAAGCTGTTTGCAAGTGCCGGTCGGTTAGAACCAGAGATTGCTACTACCGAAGACTTCTAAAAAGCTAAGTACCCCGTTGGGGACTCTTTCTTGCCTCAGCCGATGTCAGAAAAAGTGAATAACTGTTTAACTTATGGGAAACAAATACCTCATAATGATTTCCACTCTTACTGCCTACCTTGTTTAGGCCCAGACCACGACGTAGCAGCTTGTCTAGCCTGTGCTTCCTTCAACCGACGGACACTTAGACGTCGGTCGGAGTTTGCAGAGGAATTTTTTGGCTCCGCTTTTGCTTATAACATGCCGTCGGAGACTCTGACTTCACAATTAGCAAAAAAGCGTAAGGAAAAGGACCGACACTCGCGGTCCGTGGTTTTGGCCGAAACCGCGGTTAAGCCAACCGCGAGTGTCTCTGTTTCGGCTGAAACCGAGTCCGCGGTTCTTCCTTCGGCCGAAAGCATGCCTCCTACAACCGAGGTCTCATCCAGCATGGCTGAATCTGCTACTGAAATTCCACCTGCACTTACAGGTTCTCAGGATTTATCAGGTACTATCCCCTTAGATATATCTACTCCTGCACGTGGAGCTGCTAGGCCCCCTGCATCCATGTCAATTAAGGCTTTTGCCAGGGCTAAAGCAGCTAAATCAACAAAGACCGTGCCTGCTAAAACCCCCTCTCACAGGCCTAGCTCTATTACTCAAATGCTTAGTCTAGCAGAGGATCTCATTTCTTTGATCAGGGGATCCCAGCCTCACCCTGACAGGGCCTCTCACCCCCCTCCAGAGAAGAGGCCTAGAGCAGAGCCCCCTGAGCCACTTTCTACTGATTATTCCTCTGATGATTCAGACAATACAAATCCCCCAGAGGGCCCTTATTCTCCATATGAGGACTCTGATGCAGAAGAATCCATCCCTTCTGCCTCTCCTCCTGAGGAATTTTCCTTTTGGGGAAACCTTGCATGCTATGAGAGAACAATTTCAATGGCAGGGCCAGGATTTTTCAGACTCTAGGAAAAGGCTTAGGACCTTTTTACATTTGCCACAGCATAGGCCTTTAGCCATTCCTCCAGTTCTTACAGTTGTGGATGATGCATTTAATTATGCTTGTACTGCTCCTGACTCTCTTCCTCCGGCCCCTGCTAAGCCCGACAGATACTACAGGGTTCCGGACACACATGATCACTTGTATAAGGCTCCTATTGCAGATCCTGAAACTATTTCACAGGGCCCCAAAGCTGTAGCAGCTGCCACTACCAAAAACCCCCTCCCCTCTGAAAGAGAATCTAGGGCTTTAGAGAGATGGGGTAAAAAAGTGTATACTTCTGCTACTCTTTCGGCCAGGGCCTTGAACTGTCAATTCCACATGATTCAGTATCAGGAATTCCTGTTAGATCAGTTAACTAAAAAACTGTCCTCACCTGAGCCTTTAGACCGTAAGTCCCTTCAGGATTTGGTACATAACACTCAGCAGGTCAGTAATCATTCCTTAAAATGCGGCTATGATGCACTGGAGGCTTCCTTTAGAGCAGCTATGACTGGTACAGTGATCAGAAGGCATGCATGGTTAAAAGAGCAATCCTTACCAGACCATGTAAAGTCCAAGCTTCTAGATGCTCCCATGGAAAAGCACAGCTTATTTGGCTCCCCTGCACAGCAAGTGTTGAAGAAGGTGGAAGAAAAAGCTAAATCTGTCCAGACAGTTAAGGATTTCTTACAGGTCCAGCCTCCTAGGTTTAGTAGGAACTGGTCTTCCAAGAATTGGTCCTTTCCAGACACCACCAGAGCACAGAGAAGCAGAAATAGACGCCCAAGAGGCAGAGGTCAATCCAGAGGTGCCTACAGTTGACGTCAGTGGCAGCCTAACAGCCAGAGAAGTACTGCCACAGATCCAGCCACTACCACTTCCACAGGACAATCACAGTGACTTGGCTCTGAAACCGCCTATCAGGGAACAACTAGAAGCACCCTTAGGCGGAAAGTTAGCCTTATTTTCAGTAAACTGGTATTACATTACAGGAGACAAATGGATTTTACAGACAATAGACAAAGGCTACAGGTTTCACTTCCATACTCTTCCAAGGAAGAGAGGAATGCCAAACCTACCTCCAAACCAAAAGACAAACGCTCTACAGCAAATAGACCACTTACTAAGGATGAGAGCTATAGAAAAGGTACCAGCTATGGAACAAGGACAAGGATTTTATTCCAGGCTTTTCCTGGTACCAAGAAAGGAAAACCAATGGAGACCTATCCTCGACCTGTCCGCTCTGAACACATCTCATTGTTCCAAAATTCAAGATGCTGACCCTACAGCAACTTTTTCCCATGCTGGGCAAGGAGTCTTGGCTGGTGACTCTGGATCTCAAGGAGGCATACCTGCACGTCCCCATACGACCAAATTGCAGAAGATACCTCAGATTTCTTGCAGGATCAGAGCATCATCAATTCTCAGCATTGCCTTTTGGCTTATCTACTGCGCCCAGAGTATTCACAAAATGCCTGGCATCAGTAATTGCTCATTGCAGGCTTCAGGGAATTCAAATTTATCCATACCTGGACGACTGCCTGTTACAAGCGGACAGCAAAGACAAATTAACAAAAGATTTGAAAAAGGTTATTCACCTGCTGCAAGCCCTGGGATACACAGTCAACACAAAAAAGTCAAGGCTGATACCATCCCAAAGGATAACTTTCTTGGGTGCAGAACTGGACACATCAAACCAGATGGCATTCCTCACAGCAGAGAAACAGAAGCAACTACCACTCTACTTCATGGCATTAACAGCGCAGAACCAGCTTACAGCAAGGAAAATCCTGCAAGCCCTGGGTTACATGGCATCCTGCATAATATTGATTCCACATGCCAGACTACATATGAGGAAGTTGCAATGGTACCTGAGGAATTTATGGTCTCAGCACAAGCACAGCCTAGAAACCCAAATTCCAATAATTCCATGCCTGAAGCAAGAATTCCAGTGGTGGGCCCAGGCCTGTCAATTGAACAAAGGACTGCCCTTCCACAGGCCTCACCAAGCCAGACTATCACCACGGACGCCTCAGACCTCGGTTGGGGGCACACATGGTGGACAAGTGCATACAAGGCTTATGGACTCAAGACCAGATGAACCTACACATAAATCAAAAAGAGATGCTGGCAGTAAAGCAGGCAATTCAGACATTCAGACAGTTTCTTCAACAGGGTCATTTGCTGATAAGGACGGACAACACCACAGTTATGTGGTATATCAACAAACAGGGAGGCACACATTCATATCCTCTATGCCGGATGGCAATGGACCTCTGGAATGTGGCCCTGAACCTCAACATTCAGCTCCAGGCCATATTTGTGCCAGGAAAAGAAAATATACTAGCAGACATCTTAAGCAGAACTACCACGGATGCTCACGAATGGATGCTGCACCCAGACATCTTCAGATCCATTACAAGGAAATGGGGACTACCAGAAATAGACCTGTTCGCATCCCCACGCAACCACCAATTGAAAAAATTCTGCACAAGGACATACCCATTTGCTTGGAAGGTGGACTCCCTATCCTTCAGTTGGGAAAACCTGACAGCATATGCATTCCCACCTCTTCCTTTGATGCACAAAGTGCTACTGAAAATCAAAGAAGATCACCCAAGGATCATCTTGATAGCTCCAGACTGGCCGAGGCAACATTGGTACCCGCTACTGAGGAGTATGTCTCGGGAACACGCATGGCCTCTACCCTACTTCCTCTACTGCTAACACAGAACTACTTCAAAATCCTGCATCCAAACTTGAAAACACTGCAGCTAGCTGCTTGGAACATTACATAAGACAAAATAACCCAGATTTATCTCAAAGGGTTAAAGACATTATCTTGGAGGCTCGCAGACCCTCAACAAGGAAAACTTATTCAGCAAAATGGAAAAGATATCTCATTTGGAGTGCAACAAAAGGAGTAGATGCATCATTGGCAAACATAGCTAACATCCTGGAATATTTAGCAGAGCTTTTCCACAATGGCCTGTCTTACTCCTCCATTAAGATTCATGCATCAGCAATTTCAGCAGAATACAACATGGATCCTCCAGTCTTTTCTCAACCTCTACTCAGGCAGTTTCTGAGAGGAATTAAAAATGTAAAGCCACCAAGGAAACCACCATTGCCTACATGGGACTTGAACTTTGTGTTAGAAAAGTTGACACCCCCCCCTTTTGAACCAGCAGCAACAGCAGAATTACAGTACTTATCTTGGAAAACTGCATTCCTGCTTGCAATCACTTCAGCAAGAAGGGTTTCTGAATTACAGGCATTAATGGCAGTACAGCCCTTCCTTATCTTCCATCAGGATAGAGTGTCCATGAGAACTAATCCCACTTTTATGCCAAAGGTGGTCTCCAGGGTATCATTAAACCAAGCAATACACCTTCCCACATTCTTCCCCAACCCACAGAACAGGGGGGAAAGACTACTGCATACCTTGGATGTGCACAGACAATTACGCTACTACCTGGACAGAACCAAGAACAATAGAAAAACTGACCAGCTTCTGGTAGTATATGCAACAGGAATGGAAGGAAAAGCAATTTCAAAACAAACAATCTCAAAATGGATAGGAAATTGCATTAGATTTTGTTACTCTTTTCATGGAAAGGCAACTCCAGAAAACATCAGACCTCACTCCACAAGGGCTACAGCCACTACTACAGCTTTCTTATGAGGAGTGGCTACCAAAGACATTTTAGAGGCTGCTACTTGGAGCTCCGTGCATACATTTGCTAAGCATTATAATCTACCTTTATACTCCAGATCCCGAGCAGGTTTTGCCACTGCTGTTTTGCAAGGGATCTTAACTACACCATAAACTCTTACTGCCTCCTTAGTGCCTCCTCCCCCAGTTTGGCTATGGTATTCTACCCATTTGTTAGGACTGCAGATGCATCCTTGAAGGACATAGTACAGTTTTGTACCTACCATAAATGTAGATGTCCGAGAGGTATGCATCTGCAGTCAGGATTACCCACCCTCCTTCCCCTCTGTGGTACTCCTAGGGTATTTACTCATCTTGTAGCTAGCTGGGGGAATCTATTATGGTGTATTTGTTTGTATATATGTATATACATGTTTATTTTTATTTGCTCTCTACTGTTTGGAATCATTTGCATTTATCCAAATTTAGCCTTCCTAGAGGGCACCTGGCATCTGGGGCAAGAAACACTGAGAAAATGGCGTCGGCTGATGCCTTTATACCCAATTAACAGCAGCTATGACGTCGGGTGAAGTGCGACATCAGCCGAGGCCAGACCCAGACTTTGGAATCCGGCCGACCGAAGGGCTGCCTGAGGCAGGACAACCCATTTGTTAGGACTGCAGATGCATACCTCTCTGGCATCTACATTTATGGTAGGTACAAAACTGTACTTTTTGCTAAGGGCTTTTCGGAGCATTTTAGTCTCTTCAGTCATCATCACCAGTTCACTCACATTTAAAGAATAGATCCCCCTTCTCTTCTGAGGAAAATTCTCTGTCAGAATCAGAAGACAAACTTTATTATACTTCCCAATTATCCTCTCCTGCTGTCTTTGAGTAAGAATCTAAAGAAGACTTCTCTGCCAACTCCTTATTTGAGAATATTTCTTTTTCAGGCACTTGCTAAAAGGAAGTTTTCCATTGGGAAGCGAATGGAGTTTTAGAAACTCAGAAGAGGTGTTATGATATCTGCACAAAGACTCCAGAAAACCTCTAGCTAATACTACTTGCCATTGGGCCTGGGAGGTTGCATTCGACTCTGTATGCTCTTCTGCTGATGCTCAACTTGCTGATTTCAAAACGCCTGGTAGGCTGTATAATGTGCTTAAATTAAGCATGTATCTTTTCTGAAACCCCTCTAGCAGACTCTGTCATTTTCTTGAATAAGGGGGGGGATCTTCCAAACTTTAAATTTCTTCCGGCTTCATACCCAGTAACAACGGTGGAAGGGCATTTGACAAATATAGCAAGAAAGTTTATTCAACTTTAATTGTGGCCTTCAGAGCAATAAATTGCCATATCCAAATTGATAAATTCATTCTTGCTACTCTCTCTGACATGATTCAAATACTTTCTAATTTGCTGCCTCCTGATGCCATATCCTCCCTGACTAATATGCCTTTTTATGTACCTCAGTTTACCAAACAAACTGTAAAGTGTAAAGATGCAGGTTCTAGAGTTGCAGCTACAGGATCAGGAATGAAAACATTTGCGTGGCTCAGAGTACAGTGTCTCCTTGAATATGGTAGAGCCTACATCCTTAATGTCCTATTGAATAAAGAAGTCCCGTTAGGTAGCTCCTGTGTTGGGGTTTCAGTTTTGTTGAAAGAAGCAAACTGATTCAGGAAGTAAAACAACTTTTCAATCCCCCAAGTCCAAAGTATATTAGAAACCTTTTTTTCAGCCTTGGACCTTTTTTCAGAAAGTCTTTTAAACTAGGGCAGCAGAAGTCAAGTAAAAAATATGAAAAGAAATGGTGGTGCACAAAAACGTCTGCTCAAACATGTTTTCTTTGACTGTGTTAGCACCCCACTACCTTCACCACCACAGTTATCCTTGCAGAGTTGCAGCTCATCTGTTTCTTTTTGTACCATTTTGGAAGCAAATAACAGATAGTTTGGTACTAAGAATAATTCAGCAGGGCTGCAAATGACAGGTGGAGATTCTACCCTCTATAGTCAGGAATGCATCAAATGCCTCATCATCCAAAAAAAAAAAAATCAAACATGTCTGTTTCATCCCATTCTGCTACAAAGGCTGGTGGTGGGGTGGGTTGGGGGCAGCGGGAGTTGTAGTAGTGGTTCCCATAATCCATCAGGGAAAAAGGTTTTATTGCAAGATATTTTTAGTATCCAAGAAAGAAGTCCTCTGAAGACCAGTGTTAGGCCTTTCACTTCTAAAAGAATTTCTAAAAATTGTAAAGTTCAAAATGCTTACCATCTAGATTCTCTTCCTTTTCCCCTCACATCTGCTTTCTTGTTATTTTGGATCTCAAAGATGCTTATATACTAACCCGCAAAGATTTCAGATGTTTTAAGATTTTTTTTATCTGGATTACATTTTTAATATACACCCTTACCCTTTAAACTCTTCAGAATTTCAAGAATGCTCACAAAATTCCTGTCTGCTGTAAATTGGCATTTGTAGAATACAAGGAATACACATCAATCCCTGTTTAGATGATTGCCTCACCTTAGCCGAATCATCTCAAGACACCCAAGTGTCCTTTCTCATCGCCATAAATCTTTTTTCAAAATTTAGGCTTCAAACTCAACTTGGTGAGATTCTTCCTAATTCATTCCAATAGATTGACATTTCTAGGATGCTTGTTAGACTCTTCGGTCATAGTGGCCTTTCTTCCTCCAGAAAAGCTTTCCTTTTACCATATTCAAGTTCGCTTGTCTATGACCACTGCAAAGGAATATCTTAGAATTCTATGCTATATGCTTTCAACTATTACGTTTCTCTTAACCTGACTTTGTATGATGACGTTCAGTGGTTCCCCAGATTAATCTGTACCCAGCTCTAGCATCGGGTGTTCTTGACTGTTATTTATGTATATATATTTATAAAGATTCTTGTGTTGGGCAAATCCTATTCAGTTGAACTCTGGTCTTCTTCACCATTCTACCCTAAACCCAGTCTGTGACAAATGACACTTCACACACTGCTTGGGAGTCTGTGCCCAAGGGAGTCTGTCTAGGGGACTTGGAATTCATATTTCAAAAAGAAACTTATTGATCTCAATGCAATGATGGCCCTAATAAATATACTAGAATCCTTGCATCATCAGTGGACTCTAGGACCACTTTTCACAATACCATAGTAATGTGGTACATAAACAAGGGGGATCCAGATAATTCTCCTTTGTAGACTAGCTGTGATCATTTGGAAAATTGCATATCAGCACAATCGCTCTCTTTAGCCAACTTACATTCCAGTCAGAGCAGAATACTATAGCAGACACACAGGTGGATATCCAAGATAGATCCCACATTAAAGGAAGATGTTCATTATTCTCACTGCTGCAGTAGCCTTTACACTCTGAGTTGTCTTTTGCCCAAAAGCTCTAGTTCGTTCCCACATATTCAATTTGACTGTTGATTGGGCAGCCCAGTGAAGGGAAAATCATCAGTCAGAGTGAATATTTTTTGGTATTTTCTTGCTGTCTTATGAGGAAGTAACTCAGAGGCTTTACAGGAGGGGCAGCTGGCCTTCATCTTCAATTCTGCCAGCTAAGTTCCCAGTGAGTAACCCTTCTATGCAGAATATTGCTCTTAAAGAAAATAAATTTGCTAGGGCTTTTTCAGTGGTATTGTCCATTTAAGAAACCCAGTGCCTTTCTAATATAGTATGTTACTTGTCAGGGACCACTATTTTTATCTTCGGCTGTTTTGGAGGTATTGTAGTAGGAATATGTGCTGCTTGTAAACTTTGATTTTTTTGTGATGGTCTTCGGTAGTGTTTGATTTGAGCATGAACTGTTGCAGGGTATGCTCGTGTGTGCACACTGTTCAACAACTTACCTGCCATTTTTTCTGTCTGATCAGTTTGGTGAGAAACTGTTTTTGACAGGAGTTTAGTGTGCTACTTTTGCATTACTGTGTTTAGGGGACTGTGTAGAGTGTAAGTGTGCTATTTGTGAACAAACTTCCTACTGACTCATTGCTGCAAAACTTAGAACATCCAAAGCATCCTCCTCGCTCACAGCATGGATACTTAGCCCATTTCTGTTGTACCTAAAAAGAAGAAGCAACTTACCAAAGAGCCCTGAATCCATGGTCTCACTCAGTGCCTTAGCTGATGGTGGGTAAGTCTGCAGTGACCATTCTTTGTTCCTCAGACTACTCAGTCACCTCTTCACCTTCCTCTAGTGTAGTCCTTCCAGCAACCACAAAGCAGAGGTTAGCCATGTCCTCTTTATCTTTGTCTGAACTGGGCAAGGAGGAACCATCTCTTCTAGATCAGGGAGACTCACTGGGGGATGCTGCTCCATTTAGCTATGGAAAGAGACCTCTTGATGGGGCAGAAGTATGTTCTCCAAGCCTGTCAGCTATACCTGTAAAAAAAAAATTAAATATAGTTCATATGAAGACTTGGTATACATTAGAAAAGGTGATTTTCTTACCTTGGTTAAGAAGTCTCTGCAGGCTGTTAATCCTGATGTTCAGAAATCTTTACTTGAAAAAAAGGCAGTAGAAGCATTCCTGAGGAAGACATGTCTGAGGATTCTGACATAGATATGGATAGGACTTCTTCTCCAGTAGATTCCCAAGCCTATTTCTCTGATTCAGAGGAAATTTGGTCCTCACAATATTATTTGAAGGCATTTTCCTTTTGTAAGGTTATAACTGTTCCCAGTTTAATTTCTCCAAGGCTTTTGGGATGTTCTTCGTCTTCCCTTGCTGCAGTCCTGACAATTGGGTATAGTCCGGTCATGGCTCAGTCTTTTGCCGCATGGTCCGATGCAGAAGCAATTTTGCGAGTGCAGGTTGGCGTTCTGAGATTTTAGTTTCAGACCGAATTCAGAGTTAACATTTTGGTTTTTCTTGCCTCAGTATTTAACCGGATGTCAGAAAAAGTGAATAACTGTATTTCTTGTGGGAAGCAGATACCATAGGGATTATCATACATTGTGTATACCTTGTTTAGGTAGATTTAACAAGCGCACTATTAAGAGGAGGCTTGATTGTGCTAGGTTAGTGTTTGGGAAATTATACTATGCCGCCGGATGCTCCGGCCTGCTTCATCTAAGAAGCGCAAGGACAAAACAGTGAAGTCTAGGGTGAGGAACCGCAGTCCCGGACGCCGGTCCTTTAGAAGGCTCAGGGAGCCAGAGGTTTTGCCAGGAGTCTCTATGGAGTCTCAGGCAGATACTTTACTGTTACAGGATGTGCCCTCTCAGGAGGTAGGCCAGGCTGAGGGGCTTCTCAAGTAGCTGTTCTTCCCTCTCTTCCCAAGGTAGTTAGGGCCTCTCCTTCTGTTGCCAAAGCTTCTTTTAGAGGAAGGCCAAGTTCAGCTTCTGTAGGGGCTTCTCCTAGCATTTCGGCTCTGTGCCTAAGAAACATATGCTTAAAATGGCAGAAGATTTGATTACTCTGATTAGAGGTTCTATGCCCCACCTGATAAGAGGCCTAGGGTGGAACAGGAGTTTGATAGTTTTGAACAGTGTTCACAGGCTTCAGAGTCTTCTGTGGAAGACTTGCAAGAGTTTCCTACTTATTCTGATTCTGATGTGGATGATTCCACTCCTTCAGCTTCTCCTCCTGAGGATTTCTCATTTTCAGAGACTCTTCACTCCATGAGGGAGCACTTTAAATGGGAAGGCCAAGATTACTCTGACTCCAGAAAACGGCTTAGGGAATTCTTGTTTTTGGCCCAGCATAGGCCAGCTATTCCTCCTGTGTTGAATGTGGTGGAGGATGTTTTGCAGAGGCTTCTCTGAACCCTGATTCCTTGCCTCCTGCTCCTGTTAAGCCTGATAGGTATTATAGGGTGCCCAAGCTCATAAGTATTTGTTTAAGAGTCCCAGGGCGGACCCAGAAACTGTTTCTCAGGGGCCTAAAGGTGTTAAAGCTTCTGTGGTTAAAAATCCTGTACCCTCTGATAAAGAGGCAAGGGCTTTGGATAGGTGGGGTAAGAAAGTATATACTTCTTCCACTCTAGCCATGAGGTTGAATTGTCAGTTTCATATGCTGAAATATCAGAATTATCTCCTTTCACAATTGAAATCTAAGGTGGATGCTTTGGCGGAAGGTATTGAGTGTAAAGAATTGCTGGATTTGGTTCATGTGTCTGAACAAGTGGGTAAGCATTCTTTGCAGTGTGGTTTTGATGCTGTTCAGGCCTCCTCGAGGGTGGCTGCTACTAGTTCTGTTCTTCGCAGACATGCATGGTTGAAGGATCAGAATTTAGCTGAGCATGTTAAGACCAGGATTTTGGATGCTCCTTTACAGTCTGATGTGTTGTTTGGACCGCCTGTGGAAGCAGTTTTAAAGAAAATGGAGGACAAAGCTAAGTCTATGCAGACTGTTAAAGATTTTTGCAGGTGCAGCCTCCAAGTTTAGTAGAAATTGGCCTGCTAAGGGGTGGACATATCCTGCTTATGGTTCCCAGTCTAGGGGTAGGTCTAGACGTGGTAGGGGCAGGGCTCAAGGTTCTTTAGGCCTAGATCAGACAGTTCACCTGCTCAGACTTCTGGTGAGGGCAGGGGTCAGTCCTTTCGTAAGCAGAACCAATGACCTGCCTTTTCAGCTGCCAGTGGAATCTCGCCTGGCAGCTCCTTTGGGAGGAAGATTGTCTCTTTTCAAAGAAAATTGGGATTTAATCACTCAAGACAGATGGGTGCTGGATATCATTCATCACGGTACAGATTTTATTTCCACACAATGCCCCCTTTCAAAGGCATGCCAGATGTTCCTCCTCCACAAAGACAAGAGGCTCACAAGCAAGTTTCTCAGTTACTCCAGATAGGGGCTATTCAGCCAGTCCCTGTATCAGAAAGGGCTTCGATTTTATTCTCGCCTGTTCCTAGTACCAAAGAAGGGAACACGTGGAGACCAATTTTGGATTTATCTATCCTCAACACTTATCTGGACATTCCCAAGTTCAAGATGTTGACGTTACAGCAACTGTTACCTCTGCTGGGCAAGGATCACTGGATGGTAACTTTGGATCTCAAGGAAGCTTACCTTCATGTGCCCATAAGGCTAAGTTGCAGAAAGTATCTGCGGTTCCGAACTGGAGATTTTAATTATCAGTTCTCTGCATTGCCCTTTGGCTTATCTACAGAGTATTCACAAAGGTTCTGGCTCCAGTGATAGCTTACTTCAGGCTTCAAGGCATTCAAATTTATCCTTACTTGGACGACTGCCTGATTCTGGCTCAAGAAAAGGAACACCTTCTACAGCATCTGGAATATGTCATAGCAGTGCTAAGATGCCTAGGGTATTCTGTGAACGAAATAAAGTCCAGTCTAGTACCCTCTCAAGACATGTGCTTTCTGGGTGTGAGACTGAATACAGCAGCCCAGATGGCCTTTTTAACCCCGGACAAACAAAAGAGTCTGTCACTTTACTTCCATCAACTATCTCATCAGTCCATGCTGACTGCAAGGACAGTCCTTCAAGCATTAGGGTTCATGGCATCTTGTATTCTGGTGCTTCCCAATGCCAAACTGCATATGAGGAAGCTGCAATGGTATCTCAAAAATGTATGGACACAGCACTGCCAAGATTTGGACACTGTCATTCAAATAATACCTTGCCTTCAAAAGGAATTCTTGTGGTGGGCTCAGGAATGTCACCTAAACAAGGGACTCTCTGTGACCCGGCCAGAGTCAGATTTTAACGACAGATGCCTCGGACACTGCTTGGGGAGCTCATCTAAATGGAAAGTGGATACAAGACAAGTGGCCTGCCAGACTACACCATCTACATATCAACATGAAGGAGATGTTAGCAGTCCAGTTTGCATTGATGGCGTTCAAGGAGTTACTTCTTCCAGGGCAGGTGTTGATTCTGACAGACAACACAACTGTCATGTGGTACATCAACAAGCAAGGGCCAACACATTGTTATCCTCTATGCAGGCAAGCAATGATTTTATGGGAGACGCAACTGACTCTTCAGGCAAGGTTTCTGCCAGGAGCACAGAACTCCCTAGCAGATGTATTAAGCAGACAAATCATGGATCCCCACGAGTGGAAACTGGATCTTCATGTATTTCAGAAATTGACAGTGTCATGGGGAACTCCAGACATAGATCTGTTCGCTTCTCCACTAAACCACCAGCTGCCAAAGTATTGCACAAAGGGGTTTCATCACACAGCTTGGAAAGTGGATGCTCTGTCTTTCAGTTGGAAAAACCTTCATGTCTATGCCTTTCCACCTCTACCTCTTCTTCCAAAGGTATTACTAAAGGTCAGACAGGACAGGCCAAGGATGATTTTGATAGCTCCAGATTGGCCTCGCAACACTGGTACCCACTTCTAAGGAGTCTTGTAAAGAAGCCTCCATGGCCTTTACCTCTGATTCCTCATCTGTTATCTCAGAAGGACGGTCATCTGCTCAATGTCAAGCTTCAATCTCTTCATCTCACAGCTTGGCATATTCTGTGTTGAAGCATGGTAGGTCTCAGCTTCCTCAACAAGTTTTAAATGTGATTATGGAAGCTAGAAGGCCTAGTACTAGGAGAGTGAGAAAAATGGAAGAGATTTTTATTTTGGAGTACAGCAAAGAATTTGGAGATTTCAGAGCCTAATTTGAGTGTGGCTCTTCAATATCTTACTGAATTATTGGACAAAGGTTTGTCCTTCTCTTCCATAAAGATTCATGCTGCAGCAATTTCAGCTCACTATGATTGTGACCCACCTTATCCTTTGTTCAAGCAGTTTCTTAGAGGGGCAAAGAATATAAGACCCCAGAGAGCTCCTACTCCTGCTTGGGATCTCAATTTTGTGTTGGAAAAACTTACTCTACAACCTTTTGAGCCTGCAGCTACTGCTGAATTGAAATATTTGTCATGGAAGACTGCTTTTCTGTTGGCTATTACTTCTGCAAGAAGGGTGTCTGAGTTGCAGGCCCTTATGGCAGTAGAGCCGTTTTTGATTTTCCATAAGGACAGGGTATCATTACGTACTAATCCTTCCTTTATGCCTAAGGTGGTTTCTAGTGTGGCTTTAAACCAAACTATTCATTTGCCTACGTTTTTGCAGATCCTCAAAATAAAGGGGAAAAGATTTTGCACACTTTAGATGTACACAGGCAATTGCGTTATTATTTGAGCAGGACTAAAGATTTTAGGCAGTCTCAGCAGTTACTTGTTTCTTTTGCTTTGAGTTCACAGGGCAAGCCTGTGTCAAAACAAACTATTTCTAGGTGGATTGGCTTTTGCATTGCATTTTGTTATTCCCATCATGGCAAAGAGGTTCCAGCTGGGATTAGGCCTCATTCCACTAGGGCTACTGCCACTTCAACAGCATTTCTAAGGGGTGGCAACTAAGGATATTCTGGAAGCAGCTACTTGGAGTTCAGTGCATACTTTCTCTAGGCATTATCACCTGCCTATATACTCTAAGACTAGAGCTGGTTTTGCCACAGCTGTTTTACAAGGCATGTTGTCAGCTCCTGCTACTTTATAATTTGCCAGCCTCCCTTACCTCTGCTTTGGGATTCTACCCAATTGTCAGGACTGCAGCAAGGGAAGACGAAGAACATAGTACAGTTTTGTACCTACCATAAATGTAGATGTTCGAGGATTCCCTTGCTGCAGTCCAATTACCCTCCCTCCTTCCCTCTGTGTTTCAGGGTGGTTGTGTAGGTGAGTTTACATGCTTATATTTTTGTATATATTACTGTATATATTGTACATGTTTTTGGTGCAGGTTGTTTTTGGGACTTGTCTTTTTGGGTCTTCTGACATCTGGGGCAAGAAAAGACTGAGGAAATGACGTCGGTCATGCGCATTAGTACCCTGACGTACTGACGTCAGTCTAAGGCGCCATGACCGACGTCAGCCTTATACTCTGGTATTCGGGCCGACTGGGACGCGGACTATACCCAATTGTCAGGACTGCAGCAAGGGAATCCTCGAACATCTACATTTATGGTAGGTACAAAACTGTACTTTTCTAATACATAACAGGAATGGACCCCATTCCTAAGTCACAGTATGATTAAAGTTTGTGAAATTAGTATTGTTTCAGTCTTTGATGTTGGCCAAAAGTGCTCTTTGCAGCCCCTGCAACATGCCTAGAAATGACTCCTCCTGCAATTCATACGGAGTTTCATGTATTGGTAGCCTCTCTAAATAAGACTGTAAATTTTTTTTTTATGAGACCCATTGTACCCACTACTGTTGGAACTCTCTGGGTATCCTTCTTCCACATTGCCTTCATTTCTACGTGCATATCCTTATATTTTATGACTTTGTGTCTCTCTGAACGCAAGACACTGTAATCACCGTAATCATTTTGTGTAGCAATTTCAGTGATCAATGCTACTCTTGTCTTCTTTTCATGGACTACTATATCTTGTTTTATTGCATCTGTTTTTTGAACGGTCAGTAATGGGTGATCCCATGTAATATAAACTTGATCAATTTGTTTAATGCTTCATAGGTTCATAGGTAATTACTAGGCTATCTGCCCAAGGGCATTTATAAGCCTAGCCAGAATGGGTTTGCTTTCGCCACCCCCTTAGATTAGTTCCCTATGACCCTGGCCAGCAGAGCCATTAGTTCCCTGTGCCACTGTCCAGCAGAGCCACTGCATTGATCCCCGGGGTAAATTTTCTGTTTCCCATCCATCCGTCAAGGTTTCTCTTGAGTGTTAGTGAGGGGCTCTGCCTGATATATATTGTAATCCTGTTCCAAAGCATGGGGAGTCTCTGGGATAGGAATCTATCCCTCCAGCATGTCCTATTTATCGTTGTGGTGAGGTTTATATCTCTAGAGCGTGTGGCTCTCCGGGATTTGTTTTTTTTTAGGTGGAGCATGTTTATCAATTCTGGGTTGGACATGACCTTGTATGTCTGGCAGAGATCACCTCTGAGTAAGCAGTATGCAACAGAGTACAGCTGGAGTTTCTTAAGTCGGGCTGCATAGGGCATCTGTTTGAGGCCAGTAATCTTTTTGATGAGGTACTTTTGTGGTCTTTCCAGCTGTTGCAGGTGTCTTGTAAGGTACATCCCAAATGGGGCGTTGTATTCTATGATGGGTCTAATGAGTGATAAGTAGAGAGGCACAATAACCTCTTTTGTTCTAGATGGCGAACCCTTTTGTGATTAGGTGGGCCACATAGAAGGATTTTCTAACCACCTTGGCAATATGATTATCAAAGGAGAGATTACTATTAACTTGGGTCCCCAGATCCCTTATTACATTTTCTGTATTTAGGGGACTACCACGTATGTGGTAGTTCGTGGGTAATTTGTTTTTTCCAAAGGGGATGACTATGCACTTTTTGGCATTTAGTTTGAGGCCATGATTTTGACACCAGGTATCCATCTCAGTGAGACTCTTCTGTAGGGTGTGTGTATCAGCCGGGGAATCAGTTATGGTCCCTAGTTTGCAGTCGTCTGTGAACTTGGTCAGCCATAGTCCTCCTATGCTTGCCTGTACCTTTGAGAAGTATATACCGAACAGGAGGGGTCTTAGGACTGAGCCCTGGGGGGGGGGGTGCCACTTGTAACCGGTTTAGAGTCTGACATAGAGCCTGCAACCCTCACCGTGTGGGTTCTATCCATGAGCCAGTTGGCAACTCATCTTGTGACGTAGGGGTTTATGTTCAAGCTGGTGAGCTTGTCTATAATACTAGAATGGGGAATGGTGATGAAAGCCTTTGCGAGGTCTAGGTAGGCTGTGTGGACCTCCTTTCCCTTGTCTAATGCCTTGGTAACTGTCTCAGAGAAGTCCACCAGGTTTAGGAGGCATGATCTGCCCTTAAAGCCAAACTGGGTAGGGTC